>NW_012026814.1:4828354-4841996 GCF_000956235.1 Wasmannia auropunctata
TCTCTCTCTCTCTCTTTCTTCTTTTCCTCCGGCGAGAGGGAAAAGAAAGAGGGACCGTGCGGCAAGTGCGTTTCCCAAGGACGTCGTGCCCGGCGCATCTCGCTCGGTTACGCGCACAGGTGGTAGTCCTTCGTTCGCCGTTAACAAAGCGAGAGGAACTGCGCCCGGCATCGTTTTCGCCACAACGAAATTACAACTGGCGATGTTCTCGCAGGCCAGAAGAATAGACAGGAATCGCGGTGCGTTCTTCGTTCACGAATGACTTTCCCCCGGGCGGAAAAGACAGAAAGAAAATTAGTTTCGTACATCACAAATTATATTTATCTATCTACTTGGAATGAAATATTATTAAATAAGTGTTGTGTAAAATTAAGACAAATACATAAATGTCTAGCAACATTTAATGCCGAAATTTCCAAGTATTGCATCGAATTGCTTAACTAGTGCCACTTCGTCGTTAATTCCTCGTTTCAATCTAACTTCAAGAGTACTGCAAAATAAAAAAGAATAAGACAACTGTTCATTAAAGATCGAAATAAAATTGATAATTACGAATATACTTTAATTAATTTAAGAAATACAAGAAAGAGAGACAGCTGATAAAAGGGAGGAAAAGGTGACGGAATCATTGACTGTGGGATTAATCCGTAGAGAGAAATTAAAAGAGCGTGACGAGGAAGAGAGAAGGCCCGAAGAAATACATCGATGACAGGAAAAGTTCACGAAGTGGCTGACTCTCCCGGGGAAATCGACGATCCGATTGAGGTGCGTGAAAGGCAATAAGAAGTGGAGACGCGGAGGAAGGATGAGCTTGGACCATCGCAGTTCGCGGGATCTCGCGGGCAGAATCGTCCTGGGAACGATGGCGGCAACGGCGGTGGCCTTCGATGGAACGCCGTCGTACGGTTCAACGACTTAGAGCGTCCACGTCCATAGAGCTACGAGACTTTACGCGCTTAACTGACTGTCTCCCTTTTCCGGAACGCGGGGTAATACGTGACGTAAGAAATCGTCGCCGACTATCGGAGATCGATGGCAACGTAAAGCTCATCCCGACTGAACAACAGAAAGAATTCTTTTTTTTCCCTTTCGGTACGTAAATCCGGAAACGAATCGAAAAGAGAGAATTATAATTCTTCTCGTACAGGAAATTGAATTTGTAGTGAATACAATCTTGATACTTCGAACGATACGGTGACTTCTACAGCAGAATCCACGACAAAGTGACAACTGCACAACTCGAGATTAAAATGCGAGACTTGCCTCTGACTCGCCACGCAATTGTAGTCGCGATTTACGATAAAGATCTCGCAGATGCGTAATCTAGATTAGGTGCGCTTCGTCACCGCCGTGATAAGAAGAGAGACCGTCTCGGAAGCACTCTCTGGAAAATCCTCGGATTTTTTTCTCACGAACAGAAGTTTACGAAGTTGGCGGCATCATGTTCCAGTGTATCATACAGCAGAGGAACGGCTGGATCCATCCCTATACTCCCGACACTAAAGACGTCTTTCCAGGTATCCAAACGACATCTTATAATTAGTGAGACAGTCGAACCTCGATAGCTCGAACATTTACAACTCGAAAACCTCTATAAGACAAAAATTTTGTTTATTTCCTTCCGCTCCATTGCGAAAAACCTCTGTAAATTAAAATAAAATTTACCTTAATTCGAATTATTTGTCAGATATTTAGATGTATTATTTCATCTCTGCAACTCGAATTTAAAATAGTCAGATCTCTGCAAATCGAAGTTTACCTTATTCGATTTATATAAATCGAATTTCTATTGACACTGCCTCTATAATTCGAAGTTGTAGCTATGTGTAACTATGAGTAACAGCCTGATATTTTGTTTTATGATTACATTTATTATATGTATGCAAGAAATAATTCACTGTCAAATATTGATTTTTTTTCTCTAAAGGCCGTTATAGTCAGAAAATTATAAACTCTTGTACAAAGCCTCCATAAATCGAATTTTCATATGTAACCCTCTTTTACTCGAATTTCGATAAGTCGAAAAATTTATAACTCGAAGGATTTTTTTCTTTTCTTAAGATCCGAGTTATCGAGGTTCGACTGTAGTAAATAAATCTTGATAGATCATTGTGCGTTCAACTCTAAAAGCGACACAACAGAGACAGGAAAATGCGATAAGTTCTGAAGAAGAAATGTAATAACTATTATTGATTAATATGTGATTAATCGTAATTAATCGAAATTTCACGATGAAATATAATTGTATTTTTTTTATAGCAAAATATTTAATACTTGAAGATGTTGGCATAAGATAATTGGTATAGAGTCATAAATATATACTTAAAGAAAAAATGATTGCAATTACCATAATTTAGGTATAATTTATCAATTTCGATGTCAACTATATAGATATTTCTTTGTAGAACCATAAATATATAATTATTAACAGTATATTATAGTTAACAGTAATTATAAAGTGAAGCTTAAATCATATAATATTTTACCATACTATTAAATATAAGCACAAATATTAAATATTTTTTTCTCGATGTATTATGTAAAATATTGCATATTTAAACACAAAAAAGCGAAACGGCTTGTTACTTTAAAAACAAAATGAATAATGGGCCAAAAACGAGCAGAAAAACGTTTAGGATGTACAATTTATTTATTCATAGAAAAAGTTAATAACAGCGATACCAGTTTCGGCCTTACTGGGCCTTTATCAATCGCAACAACCAAACATACTTAATATTCTAATCAAAAATTGCATATTTACATTTTTTAGGAAACCTACGTTCTTTGAATGTCTTTTTTAAACACATGCTTTTCAAGATTCCTCAATTTTGACAAGGAGAGCACCAGAATTACGTATTATGTATTATGGAACTATTTGGAATGGATTTCTATCGGAATTATTTTATTTTTCTCTAGAAAATACAATAGAAATCTAGGGAATGATTGAACAATGTCGATCACGGAATCCATTCTGAATAGTTCCATAATACCATAAATCCAGAAGGAAAAACGCGCTTTTGACATGCGATTTTGTTACAAAAAATAGTCTTTTATAGTCCATATTGAGAATTTCAAACCTTAATTTTAGACATTTATTAATTTTTTTAAGATTAATAAAAATATAAAACATTTAAAGTCATTGGATTAATTTTTTTAAGATTAATAAAAATATATAAAATTTAAAGTCATCGGATCAATTAATTACTTAGCAGGATGATAGATTTCAGAAAAAATAGGAAAGAAATAAATATTACAATGTTTTAATTAATTTTTTTTAACGCACAAGCGTTATAAATACAGTTCGGATTAATGCGAAGGTGGATCATTAGAGTAGTCAACGCCGCTGTCCGCTGCAGTATCGAGATAATGATAAAACTTGACTATATTTATATTAATGTGACAATATTTATATTAACTATGCATTCGAAAAAAGTTGATTGGTCTTGAAACAACACTTAAATATATTTTTTCTTTTTCTTGAGATCTATTATCTTATCAAGTGATTAATCATTCTGGTAATTTCAAAAATTTTTTTATTTTTTATTAATTTTTGGCTACGGGGTGTCTGAAGCTAAGGTTTGGTATTCTTAATGGGCATGAAAGATCTATTGGTCCTGAAGCATTACAATATATTTTTTTCCCTGAGATCTATTATTCTATCCTGCCCAACCCAAATGGTTAATCATTCTAATAATTTAATTTTTTTTATACTTACTATTAATTTTTGAAAAACACTAAGGCTTTTTAAAGTTATAATCTGAAACTAGAGTTTGGGTCTTAATATGTACATATAAGCATGAAGATTTTTTTGCAATAAACTACACATTTCAATTAAAACCGCGTTTCCACTTTTAATTTTCTCCTTTTGATAATCTTTTGTTAGATCTAGGATCATAAAAAACAAATTATATTTTACAAGAAGGAATTTCGTTTCACTGGAAATTAAATTTCTCGTTGCAGATCTCTTTATAAAGAATTATCAGATATCGTGTCGGGACTGTCGTTTTATACGCATAAATTTAAGGAATTATGATGAATATTTTCAACTGAAAGCTATACGAAGCAATAACTTTTATTACGCTGCGTAATGTCATGTAGGAGATACTCAACTTGCGGAGCTGGTGGTGCAGGCGTTCGCTATAGCCGTATAGAATTTCTGACGGCGAGAGAGAAGAATACGCGAGGGAGCGTATGACGCATAGAAAAATGCTGGAAGTTAGGAGATAACCTGCGCGCGATAACACCGCGGTCGTAGTAGCGAGCGAAACGAACAGGGACGAGCGGGAGGGAAAAAAAAGGAAAAATGTGGTCGAGTGTATGGGAAACGCCACGCGATAAAAAGAGTTTCGCGATACGTGCGATCACCGATAGTTTAATTTCGCGTATCGATAATTATCGGTTAGCCAACGCCAGCGGACGCATTTTTGCCGTTGGCGAGACGCGAAAGTTCAAACGGAGAGGGGAAGTAAAATGACTGTACATTCGATGCAAAACTAAAGTACGGACGCGAACTGTGAGAGTCCCCTCACCAATAAGGCTCTTTGAAGCTTTTCGTTTCGCGTCCAATTAACGTCCCGTTAGGCATTGCTTTCAGCGTCTGCAATATTCGGTACACTCAAATTCGATAATTATAGAAATATAATAATTATGCGCGAAGAAGGAATATCAAAACGCTACCTTCTCGAGGCGGAGAGTTTCAAAGAATGATCAAGAACAGAATTCTTTATCGTTAACCTTTATACATCGCAAAGGTCTTAATATTATGCAGGTTGGAGTCTACTGATATCATATTTTATTTTAACAATTGATTTTACAATAAATTCTAAGGAATCGGCTTTTCCTCTTAACAAAACTGTCGGTATGTATCACTTATTTATTTTATTTGCTACGGCAACGACATAACTAAAAAATTGTATTTGTTTAATTACTACTAGAAAAAAATGGAACCGTGAAAAAAGAAACAAGAGTACTTTAAAAGAACATACTTTTAATCCACAATCAGTTGGTACATCAAAATTGCATTTAAATTAATTACTGTAAAGTTTTAATGATTCAAAACATTTACCTAAACTCGTTTTTTGGACAACTTTGTTTTTTAAATTATATTGTTGTCATTCAAATAAGCGATATATGTATTTGGCTTCAGAATTTTAATTTCTTGGCAACTTTTCGTATGCATGTTAAGGAATTAAAGATAAAAGTTGTATCGATATACAAATTATCTTTTTTACGTTTTAAAAAAATGTTAACGCATGCTAAAGAGGAGCAAAACCGCGTATTTGCATTTGCCTCGTGTCTAGCCGCTGTATCATTTAATATTTATTTTTTTTTTACTATTTAACGCCGTAACGTTCCTTAATCGTACACACATACGATACAAAAGAGACGCGAAACATTTCGGTCGATAAACGTGCGTGCACGACGAAACTCGACGCCAGAGCAGGAAGCCGTTTAATTGACACGTCGACGAAGAGGAGGAGAAGGTGCGTGCGTGCGTGCGTGCGTGCATGCGTGCGTGTTGCGTTTCCTCCACGGCGTGTGTGTGTGTGTGTGTGTGTGTGTGTCGCGTGTGTAACGATGCGACACACACGTTGCGTATACATACGCTTGTATAAAGGGTTGCACCGGCACTCCTCTGAATTTTCTGGAATGGCGGAAGAAATGTAGAAATTAATGCAACACTACTTTATTAATAGCTCGGCAAAAGTTACGATGGATTTTTAATATAAAATTATAAATAAGGCTCTTTTCTTAAACGGATTTAGAAAATATTTTGCTTTGAACAAAAATAGATTTATAAACTAACGTCAAATTAGATAATACAATCCTTAATTTTATTTTGTTCTCACTTTTTTTGTTCTTGTTGCGGAATTTTTTAATGATTCTTATACATACGTAATGTGACAAGAAAGTTCGGTGAATGTTCTCAAGTATAATATATTCTACAATAGCCGTAAGCCGTAAAAATTGATCAATTGTAATCAAATATGAAAAGAATAAATTGGTCCATTTGTACGATTTACGGCTATTATGGAATAAGCTTTATATCCAATATATAAACGCATGTAGCAAGTTACGGCATTGTGCCTGTTGTATAGCGTATTCGTTTTGTTGACTTGACCCGACTCCGAGTCGATGGTCTGTTCTTTTTAGCTGTAAAAGAAGAGCTAAACAGTGTGCAAGAAATGCAGCTAAAAAGAACAGACCATTGACTCGGTTCGAGTCAACAAATCGAATGCGTTAATAGATTGGCGTATCTAGGAACACATTTCAGCACATGCTGCACGAACGCCTGCCCTTAATGGACGCGCGGCTATGTTCAAATGTAGACGAGTTACGGAGGAGCACACATTCGTAAATAAAAATGAATAAAGAACTAATATCAAATTCTATTTTAAACTGGGCAAAACGTCGGAGACGCACGTAATGGCTACTACAGGTTTATGAGAATGATACAGTAATTTGAAGATGTGTGTCCAATTGGTTTGCATGCTTACGCCATGATAAAGAATCGTTAGAGGACAAATGTCGCAGTGAATGGCTCTCGACAGTCAAAAATCCTAATATCATCTAATGTGTGCGACAACTAGTAACAAATAAACGTCGTCTGACTATTTGATTAATTGCAAATAGACTGCACAAAGGCTCTCCATTTCTTCCGCCATTCCAGAAAATTCAGAGGAGTGCCGGTGCAACCCTTTATACAAGCGTATGTATACGCAACGTGTGTGTCGCATCGTTACACACGCGACACACACACACACACACACACACACAAAGGCTCTCCTAAAATCGTCTGTATTATCGATTGAACGTGATTATCGCAAAATAAAGTAAATAAACATAATTAAAGACAACAGATTTAATACTTTCTCCACGATTAAAGTATAGGCATTAATGTAGCTCAGGCTGGTAAAGAACGTGCTGAGAACGAAAAAAAATTTGTGTAAAGGTGTCAACATGTACCAATATTTGCTTCGTAAAAAAATTTGGCAGTTTGTTGATACAAAATAACACCAGCCTGAACTGCGAATTATATGTGTAAACAATTTTGACATAGAATTAGGCTTAGATGTCTAATAAAAAAGATGTATTTGCTTGAAAATTTGTTACGATGTGTGCGCGCGATATCGATATGGTAATAAACATGAACACTACACACTACTATCAATCACTACTACATCAATACCGCACGCATACACCCATGGATAATGAGATCTTGTCTAGGGAGGGACGAATCATTATCCTTGGGTGTACATACTCACAAAGCAGCGATGTTTTTGGAATTTGATCTTCAGTTTAGGATTGTCTTAACAAAGAAACGGTTCGTATCAGCCTATATGAATATTTGGGTAAACGAAAGATCCGTTCTCGATTTGTCGCGCATTTGTCGAGCATTCTGACGGACGATCAGAAAGCTCGAAGACTCGAGACCTACTGTGAGGATTATATTAGCATCATACTGAGGATTTTTCATTAGCATGTGCGATCGTGATCCGTTCTTTCTCGGATCGATATTAACGGGCGACGAGACTTGGTGTTTCCAATTCGACTAGGAAACGAAATACCAATCAATGGAATGGCGGTTACTTTCGCCACCAAGACAAACGAAGAGTTGTTTCGAAAAATCAAAGGTGAAAACGATATCGAATGTTAATCGCATTTTTCGATAAAGATGAAATCATCCATAAGGAATTTGTTTCTCAATGATAAACCGTGAATGCTCAATTCTATTTGACTGTAACGTTTGCTGCAACGTTTGATGAAGGACATGCAAATTACGGCCACAGTTTCACGAGGCGGTAAATTAGTTTTTGTTTCGACAATGCGCCTGTAATGCCCGTAATACGGGTATTACACAGCAATTCTTAAGTCAGCATTGCGTTTTGAATTGCTCTCCCTATTCTCCCCGATCTTGCTCCCGCATACACTTCTTTTTGTTCCTTAAACTAAAGCAACGATGAAAGGAACTCGATTTATAAACATTTTGGACATTCAGATGTGACAACAAGATTTAAAGCGATATCTAAAGATGACTTTTCATTTAAATCCCGCAAGTTGTACGAACATTGTCAGAAGTGTATTGTCTCTATAAGTTGGGGGGATTACTTTGAGGGACAATAAAGATCATTTGTACGTTAATTAATGGTTTTTATTTTCTCATAATATTCTCTTTGCTACATCACATAGATATAATTTCCTCGATTTAAAAGAAATTAATGGAGCTTTTATACCGAGTTGAACACAATGTTTTGCAATAGCCTTTCATTCTTTTCCAAATATTTGAATCTGTGTATGATATAAGTCTTATATAGTAGAATCAATGTACATAGTTAAATAAATTGTTTTATAGTGATTGTAACTATAAAATAGTTTATTTGACTATTTACATCAGTTTATTTAACTATAATTCTACCAATTATAAAAAATTATACTATAAATCAAGTTGCAATAACTTATTGTAAATAGTGGCAGTAATTATGAAATAGTTTATTCAACTATGTACATTAATATTCATACGTATAAAACTTAAATTAGTTGTCACTTTTATATAGTTGCTATCACTAGGTTTTTTCCGAATGTGTGGGGTAACTTTTATACTTCAATTAAAAGTTATTATTAATTACGTGTTGTATATTATGATTGTTCTACAATTAATTAGTATTGGAAAAATTATTATGTATATAGATTTACTGAATGTTTTCAAAAGAACGTAAGGATAAATAAAAAGGAGATATGGATTTTTGGTCAGTAAAGAAAACTATTGTGCTTGACAATGAACTTTTTTTCGATTTTAGAAAGTAAAAATGACCCCAGTGACTCTGCTCGGGATTAAGAGACAGCGTGCAATTTGCTGCGAAAAGAACTGCGACGGTGTTCACGCATGTATGCATGCATGCATGCGTGCGTGTGTGTATTACCGTAACGCCGCGCCGATGCGTCCGACGACGTGGGACTGTTTGCTATCGGATAAATCGTCGGTGTGTCGGCCCGCGTGTATGTACCTGTCCGCGCGATATAAATAGACCGACGCGGACGCGTCGTGGTGACGCAATGAAAATTCGCTCGTCTAACTTCGCCGTCGAGCTCTTTCTTCCCCGTTCGATATTCATTTCATATTCATCCCGTTTTCGGTACACGATACAATACGATATGGCGCAGCGACGCGACGCGCCGAATAAAAGCAAGTGATATACTTAATTGTGCGATAATAATAAAAGCGGTGATATCCGCCTGATAAAAAATATTTCCTGATGTTGCGATCATTTTTAGACGCCTTTCATTAATTACCTTTATACAAAAGTTTTATTTCGTGATAGACAAACGAAATGAAACAACGAAATTATTTTTAATTTATAATTAGTTAATTAAAATAATTATATTATTATAGAATTTTAATTAATTAATTAGAGAATAAAATAAAAGTTACATGAATTTGAGAGAAAAATGCAAGGAAAACCTCTCTTATTTTTTATTTGCAGCGCGCGTAATGTAACTGGAGTATACACATGTTTTAGTGTACAAGTTTCGAGTTAAGTAAACGAGAATATCACGTGCAGTTTCGAGGCGCAGTGTTGTGAATGAATCGCATTGGCGTACACTGAGAGAAAAATTGTTTGTATTTGTAGCTATATTTGCAAGGTACTATAATTATGATTATTATTATTATAATGTTAGTAATAATTATGTATAGTTTTATTAACAAATATATATATAGTTGACATCAACTAAATTTTGAAACTTACCATATATCATAATTATTATTGCCATAAAAATGGTTGCAATTACCATTGTTTAACAATAATATATAGTAGGTTTCGAAATTTGTGATGTCAACTATATATATTTGTTGATAAAACTGCATAATTATTATTATTAATATTATAGTAATAATAATTACACACATAATTATAGTGCTTTGCAAATATAGTTACAAATACAAAACATTTTTTTCTTAGTGTATATACAGCCGAATGCACGATAAATGTTTCGATTCATCTTACGAATTTGAAACCAAGAAAGATCATGAAAACTTCTAAATAAGATGCTTTTACAACCGTGATATTTAGCATTTACAAGTGGTACTTACAGTAAAACATAGTAGAATTCGAAAACTTGCACTTTTATGATGAAGCTCTTTTATTACACGCGATAAAAGCGACAATAAATATGGACGGTAGAAGTATCTTGAATGTGTGTGTGCGTGTGCATGTGTTAAAGCAATCTCCGCTCTAAATGATAATTAAAATAATAATGAAATAACATTGACAGTCGCGCACGCATCTCGTTACACTGGAAATTGAATAGCTTATACGTTGCGGTAAACCAATGAAATGACGCCCGCAACTGCGCAGTGTTGGCGACCATCAAACTTCTTCGATGAATTTAAAACAGAATTTTTTTTGTTTTTAACAGATGTTCGATTTTGTCTTTCTGATATTTCTCGAAAATAGAATATATTTATAGAGCTTTAGAATCTTTTTAACGTGATATCGCTCAAGTTTTACGTGAAATGTTTTTAATATTGATCTTACATTAATTTCAGGTTTAAAATCAAATTTTCAATAACAAAAAGAAGAAAGCGCTAGTTTTTATATTTTAATTATGATATTTCTTTGTAACTGAAGAAATTTTCTCTTTAAGAAATTATTCTTTAAATTTCAAATGGAATTTATTTCAATAAAATTTTAAATAGTCTTGTTTTAGATACTTAAAAGAGGCGATAACTTTGAAACACCTCGTGTGTACACCTGGCAATTCTCGATGTCGATTTCCGATTGTGCCTCGAGCGTGAGTGTCGATAACAAAAGCAGTTCGCGGCGCGAAATCGCCAACAAAGGTCCAGCGAGATTTCTCATCCGCGCGATCGACGCACACTGTCTGTCGTTTTCAGCCAAGAGTTAAATAATCGTTGCTCTCTTGCCCAGTATCGCCGAATAAAAGCAATTACTTGGCCGACGTTTCTCTTTTTCTGCACACGGGAGCACTTGTGCAAATAATCCGTTTCGCTCGTAGATTTAATTGCTTTTTTTATATTTCTACGCCAATCCTTGTTACAATACTCCTGACTCGCGCGATATTAATTGATTTCTTAATATGTATTCTTTATGTGATTGATGAATATTTGATATATATAATATATGATATATATATATATATACCTATATATATATATATATATATATAAATTAGATAGGTTTAGGTTTAAATAAAATTAAATCAAAAATTGAAATTGCAAAAATGCCGATACTGCGCGCGGAAGTCGACACAGGATGATCGTATATATACGTGTATTATTTACATGGAAAGAACGATTTTGCTAAAAAATCTAAAATTTTATCGGATACAGATCTGAAAATAAATTTTGTTTGATCATCAAAAAAATTATGTTGAAATATCATAAAATTTTGATAGTTTAGTCTAATCATTTTGAGTTTTCAATATAATTTTTTTTTAAATAAAATTTACTTTTAGATCTGTAGCGAGTAAAAAATTTTTAATCTTCCAGCAAAATCTTCCAAAGATAAAACAGTAAACATTTTAACTTGTTTTTAGATTGTCTTTAGTATCGTTTAAACAATCACAAATAATTATGTCATGTAGATATTAAAATATCATGGCTAATTCCATTAATTTGTAACTATTGTTTAAGTAGTGTTGAAGAAGAGAACAACATCTAAAAATTAAGTTGAAAACGTTTACTGTACTTTTTATGTTTATCTAGATAATATTGTATATGTGTACACAAGAATGTATCCTGTGTCCGCTCGTAGCTATTGATACTATTGTAATTTTATGATCTAATGTATTATACATATCTAAACTCCAAAAAAAGGAGATAGAGATTTAGTCTAAAAAAATGTATCGAAGTTTTCCGTCGAAAGGAGATCTCCGACTTTCGAAGCGCGCTATACGTCGAGAAATTATGTCAATCGTTGGACGTACTTTAAGGTTGCATTGTACACGATGCCGGAAACGGAAGATTTCGCATCACAGGGAATGTCGTGATGCAGAGTTCGACGCGATTCGTCAGTCGACTGTTTCTTGCGTGGCAAATAGTCACACAGCTTCTCCCCTTCCCCCCGCTCCTGCCTCTGCCGAGCATTCCACGCTAATTGCTTCGTGCGCGACAATTGCGCTGAGTATGAAAGCGACACTGAGCGGCGCGACAAATTGAATTCGTTTGTGATCTTTGACCGCGCGCGGCAGAACTGCGCGTTCGGCTAGACCGCGCACAAACGTGTGGCACCGAGATCCGGAGAATTTCAGAGAACGCGAGGGAAGTTATTTCGTCAATTAATTTCCAATTTTGCCGGATAAATGCTCGCACGTCCCGATAGAAGCTTGGCGAGAGAGCTCGCCGTAAGTCATAATTGCGTTACAGCTGGACACGAGATCCACGAATGCGAGTCGAAGATCGTGATCTTTATCCGGCATAATTGAGAAATCTCGCTCTGCTCGAAAAAATTACTTTTCAGTTGGTTTCCTCTGGATCAAAATTACATTATCATAAGTAAGATTTCTCTCTAATTTCAGTTTTTAAATTTAATTCTTCGAGCACGTGCCTTGCATTGAAATTGCGCTTTGAAAAAAGTCTTGCTTAAATAAGACGTAATATTACGTTTAATTGTACGAGCTAAAAGAGTTTTTGTTAAGAATAACTTTGCTTTAATCATAGACATTATGAGAGTTCTAATTTTGTGCGTAACATTCCGCGTGTTAAAAAGTTCATTAACCGACACACGGAAGGGATGATTTTGTTGAGAGATCTATAATTTTACTGGGTAGATCTGAAAATAAATTTTGTTGGATTTGAATCAAAAAAATTATATTATTATAGAAGTGTGACTTAGTTTTGAGGATTTTTCAAGATATGGCACTAATGTCAGTGTTGTCGAAGACATTCCAATTACAGCTATTGTTTCTTATGCTTTGTACTCCATGATATTTAATCATTTACTAACAATAGACGCATGTTTATACTATCTTAGAAATGGAGCTTTCTAAAAAGCATTTTTGACCTCATTGTATTATCAGTGAAGCAAATGCTATTAAAGAAATGGAAAGTCTTATCGCACGCGTATTCTCCAGACATTGCTCCATCTGATTATCACTTGTTCCGGTCCGATGTAACATACTCTAGAGGATACATACTTTTATAATTTTGAAGAAGTGCAAAAATTTGTTGAAAATTGGTTCAACTCCAAAGAAGAATCTTTTTATCGTCGTGGATAATCCATCCCTTGCTAGAAAGATGGAAAAAAGTTATAGAAAACGAAAGGAAATATTTTGATTAAGATATTTGTGTAATAAATTATTTTGAGGAGAAAAACCCTCAAAACTAAATCACACTCCTAATAAAAAACGCAAAATAATTGCTGGAATATTAAAATTTTTTTATATTCCAATTAACATAATTTTTTTAATGGTCTAATAAAATTTATTTTTAGATCTGTATCCGGGAAAATCTTATTGTTAGATCTTTTGAGCAAAATTGTTCTTTCCGTACAAGAATAGGATCAGAAATATTTTCTTCCCGACTCTATTTAATGGGAGATCACATGTTGCTCCTCTGTCACACTGAAATTCGAAATGAGACAAGCGAGCGCGCATGGAGAGCAAGAGAGAGAGAGAGAGAGAG
>NW_012026814.1:4842322-4859104 GCF_000956235.1 Wasmannia auropunctata
GGAGGGACAGAGAGGAGAGTGGGGTGGGAGGAAGGAGGATCAGTTTCTCCAATTAATTCTTAATTCCGCAATTAATTCCATCGACGGTATCGCGTACGAAACTCGAGCCTAATTACATTAGTCGGACGCCAAAGCGTAATGAACACGACTCATCTCGCCTCTGTGAAACACAGACACACGCATTGTTACAAGATAAATCTCTCGTTCATCTCGACATCTAGGCTAGAAACGCGATTCGCGTTCTTTTACCCTGACAAGCAGCAAGTGCAGTCCGTCTCCGTAAGAAGTTACCGCCTTGCCTCTCCCGCATTCCGCATGCGTTTTTTCATTGTCGTTCCAACCGACTCGCCGATTTAAAAGCCACCCGGTCGCGATCGCAACAATGGATGCGCGTTGCCATTCTTATGTAACTTTCCTCCCTTCGCTCCTCTCTTCCCGTGCACGTGTACGGGATCGAAGTGTATAGTAATTCCACGCTGCGGAGTTATTAAGGCGTGCGAACGCCACGCGATTGCGTTATAAGGATAATCCGCAGATCGGTAATTAGCGCCGACGGCAGAACTGTGTCAGCCCGTTGAGAAGCATATCCGTGATCTTTTCAATAGCCCATAACTGCCCGCCTCGTTCACTCATCGTTGCAGCTCGCTTAAGTTTTCTCAGAAATCTAAGATACTTGGATTTACTTTAGTAAGTCTTTAGTAACTTAAGCGGCGTCTATATTGAGACTTAAGATTTAAGAAAATTGACCAATCACAATCGATTATTCGTCTCATGTGAGATGAATAATCGACTATGATTGGTCAATTTTCTTAAAGCTTAAGTCGTTAAGTCTTATTGTAGATGCCACTTTATAGCGTTACTTTAAATTTTCAACTTCAACTTATCAAATCTCTAGAGTGTTCTGATAAACTTGGAGTCGATCTTGTTCTACGTGAGAATTTAGGCCGCGATGTATTATTGGGCTTTAGAAGGAGCTGCGTCCCAGAAATATTGAATGTGTGTCAGATTTAAAATTTTAATCCTTTTTTTATGCAACATTTATCTTGAAGGAATTACGTTCTAGAATTACCAATCCGATTATTGAATTATTTCACATAAAAAATGGCTTTAACGAACAAGGATGCGTATAATTAATGAAAAGCTTCTTGCTTTCGGCAAGAATAAACGTCAAGTAACCTTTTCCCAATTCAAATATTCAACGTTGATAATTAGAGAAGAACGTATTAAATTTTTTAATTAGTAATCTCCAAGTACCTTTATTTATTTATTTTTTTAAGTATAATTTTGATTAAGGCTCTTATATATAAAATGAATAAAATTCAAATAAAGAAAAATAAAATATTTTAAAAGATTCAACAAAATAAATAAATTACAAAACGTATAGCAAATAGTTAAATAAGTTCAACAAGCAGTTAATGTTAATAAGCAATGATATATTCACATTATATTAAAATTGATACACGTTTTGACTTTCGCATTATCCTGTGGGATTGCAATATTAAAATTCATATTATAATGATACAACAGTCAAAATATAAAGTGCAATGTTGATTTCAGTTGCTCGAAATCCATGTTCAAGTTAACAGGATAAAACCATACAGTGTGCAGTTGTGAATAAATAATTTTTCGGTGTATTGCGAGGTCGAAACGTCTACTAATTTTAATTTAAAATAAATATATTATTATTTATTAGCATACTTCTTATGCTTGGTTCATTCGTCCATTTATTTTACGTTTTGTAAAATTTGAATTTTTATAATACAAAAAGGCCTATCCAGCAAATCAGATGTAGTTAGTAATATATAAATTCTTCTTTTGATTTATTAGAAGTGTCTTTAGTAAAAAAAAAAAAAAAAACATAAAACGTACTAACTAATACGAACGTTTCCTCAGCACAGAAACATATTGTAAAATGGTTATCCCACGTTCTCAAGAAAGCATCAGAGTGAGGCCAGAACGTAAGAATGAATATACATTGGATAAAAATGATAAAATTGCACATTTTGTGTCGCTATTATAAAATTCGTTAGTATAAAATTAATAAATAAGTTTATAGTCTGGAGATAAGAATAAGTTCTGATTGACTAGCTGTATAGCAGAGTTCACACGAGTTTACTCTTTTTTATAACTATACAAAGTTTTATATCTTCAATCGCAACAGAATGTGTAATAACATTCGTGAGAGTGAAGTTATACGGATAGAAACGAGCGGAAGTCGAGCTCGAGATCGTTCGCGTAACATCTTTCGTTCACGTGCACGGATGATAAGACGAACGCGGAACGGACAATACTCTATCAATGCATTATTATCAGTCACCGCCGGCAGTCATTTCTCATTTTATCACACACGCGAGCCCTCGCAAACACGATTATCTATCTAGCCTGCAAAATAAATACTTCGCGACTTTCCATCTGCAAGTATGTAAACATTCCGGCACCCACGTGATTGTCATTTAGCACGAATTATGCCTTTGAAATATAATGATGTACACCGTGATAAATAGGTGCTTTTATTCTTGCTTTGTAAGCAAATCAATCGAAGCGCGAAATTAATAAAGATTAATTCGTATCAGTAATAAACAGAGCCTACCTTAAAATCGCGTCGCGAGGCATCGAACGAATGTCGTCCGCGATTTCTTGAAGCCAAAACAAACTCACCGTTGATGAGTTCTTAGGCGCGTGAGATTACTGTAATTATACATACGGCGTGTGCGCGGGGAGTGTACGACGCGCTCGTGACAAATTAAAATAGCTGTTTTACGCCGCGTCGTTTTATCGTCATAGCTCCGCGCGCTCGCGCCCGCTTCGCTGCAGCTTCCCTTCACATCGTTAAAACGGTAAATTACTATCGCGAGCTTGGCGCTGCAATTAGAGGAAAAATAAGGAACTCGGCGCGGAGCTTATTGGGAAATCAACGAGCCAGAAGAAGCGTACGAACGATTGAAACGAATCCTTTTCGAGCGATGGGAAACACAGCGACCGTGCACTCGCGACTTCAGTGTATAGGCTTCGCTTCGCGCTTCCGCGTGCACGTCTCGATTCGCAGGCTCGAATATTGCGCGCAGATTATTCATTAAGCCGTATTAAAGAATTCGTTAAACTCGTTAACTTGTAATTTGTTTTTTCTGCACCGATCTTTCGATTTCATTAAAGAGATAACGATCAAGAATTAAACGACGAGTTAATTAATCTTCATGAGTTTTACGATTTTCTCACGCATTAATCTTTCTTATTGTTCATGAATTATTGTACTATATTTTGACTTGCACTATTTTAGTTACGATATTTTTTTGCATATGCATAATTTCTTTAATAACCCTGACATGACTCATTGTTAATGTAGCGTACACTGCCGGCCAAAAGTTTGCGGCCGTATCTAAAATTTAAGAATATTCTAATTCAATATTCAAATAATACTACTTAAATGTCCGATTCATGCTTTATTCAGTATCTTTTCTTAATCTAAAAGTAAATAGGCGTTATATTTAGCACAATTGTGCTAAATATAGTGATTAACATAACATGCACAATATAGTGATTAATATATGGTTTAGTTTCGAGAAAATTGACTATAGTCTTTGACGAACTAAAGCATTCTTTTTCTAAAACTGTATTTTAGAAGTCTTTCATCAGAAAAAATAAACTATATTTGTAGATTATCTAGATTAGTAAAAAAATTGATCAATTGTTATAAGAGTGGCTACATTAATGAAAAGATTGTTTAATATTTTTTAGCGTTCTTGTAAAAAATTTTATTTAAAATTTAAATTAAAATTAATTTGTAGAAATTTTAAACATTTTATATTATTTTTCACTTCATTACAATACAATGAGTAATAGAAAAATAAAAATGTGTTAAAATATAATGTATAAGTTTGATTTTACTTTGTACAGTAGACATTTTCAATTAATGTCATGATTTGAAACTTCCAACCGGCAGTATATCAAGAAAAAAAAATCAGATTTTACTTAGAGTTACAGAGTTTCCGACCAAAACCACAAGGTTTTCAAGTAAATCGAATCTAACGAATCTAACAACTTATACGCAATGAGGCGCGGCCGATTCTATCAGTAACCTTTATTGCACTTACAACAGAGGCCGTCGAACCATCCTTCAACTCGTTATTGTGCTGGTTGCACTCTACCCGCATTTATATACACGCATTTAGAGGCACACATACACAACTTGGCACAGTTATTCGAGCGAGAGAATTAGAGTTAAGATAACGAGAGGCAAGTCGTTGACGACGCAATAACCACTTGGCGCTTTCCTTTAATTCGCGCAGGAAGAAAGTCGATAGAAAACGAGAGAATGAGTGTGAGAGAGAGAAAGAGTGAGGGGGTGGGGGAGAGAAGAGGAAGAGATTTGTCCATGCGACGCATTTGCTTTATAAAAAGCACATATAAAGATGCAAATTTAGTTTTACAGCGAAAATATCTGTAGCTATTCTCAGTGTGAAAGTATCAGTTTGATATTTAAAAAAAGAAAACGGCGAGATCGCATCCGGCAAGAGACCTGCACTCGCTGCTCCATTCAATATTTCACAAAGAAGCTGAACTCCGTAAACTGTTTTTGAAGGACGCGTGGGTCGCACCGGAAACATGCATCGCAAAGTGCATTACGCGGGCGCCGCGCCGCTTCGCGATGCGGGCATTTCCAGGCGGTTGTGGCGTACAAAAATAGACAGATAGATAAAGATGAAAATTCGTGGAAGACACAATTGAGAAAGTAAAACTGAAAACGTTTCTCGAAAACGTTTTAGTTTAAAAGGATTTTTTTTTATCGCGGCACATGCGTATCTATAGACGAGAGATACGTTAAGTGTAACGTCATACATGCGATATGTGCGAATTATTCATAGCTGACGATGAATATGCGCCCGTGACGAATGAAATCTAAATGTAGAAGAATACTGAGAGAAAAAAGAATAGTTGCTATTACATATCATAGTTTAACTATAATTTATAGTCATTTCTGGAGCCAGCTATATTATATGGTTGGACCCCAAATATGACTATACATTATAGTTAAATTATGATAATTGCTACTATTTTTATAGTAATAAAAACTATAATGTATAAGTTTCAAAATTTGTTGGTATCAACTGTATATTTGTTGATAAAACTGTACATAATTATTATTATTAACATTATAGTAATAATAATTATATTATATAATTACAAATACCAAAAATTTTTCTCTCAGTGTACCTAAATTGACGTTTCATGTTTCTTATTGCTTAATAATGATAAAATGTGCAACGTTGTTGCCAGTAAATAAGAAACAATTGACGATTGAAAGTTTAACATAAGTAAATGCTAAAAAATCTTGTGATATGCGCCATAATAATTATATTTATAGTCCGCTAGAACTACAAATATAATTACTCTTACTAATATTATAGTACTATAATAACTATAAAAATGGAGCGTGTAACTATAATTGTTTTACTCTGCAATTATAGTTGCAAGTATCACACACTTTTCTCAGGGCAGAGAGAAATAGAAGACAATTTTTAGAATATTAAAATGTTCTCGATTTCACATACAAGGATGCTTAAATGGAGATTGCAATTTAGTAATTCGAATCACTGAAAAAAGTAATCTTGCAATTTATAGGGAGAATTATTTAGGTACGAAAAATTAGCTAAAACGGATAAGTAAGCACTGCGATACCACATATGTTTTGTATTTAATCAATATAGATAACAGAGACAAAAATTATATCTGAACTATTTGTCAAATTTAGCAAGAAAGTTCCTCTATGACGTTTAATCAGTCCAGAGTCCAATCCAAACTCCAATCATATTTGGTTATGCGAGACCGATATTTTCTTGCGTATATTCTTAGAATATTGCTGCTATAAATTCTACGTATGACAAACAATTTTTTAGCAGATATAAAAAACAGCGATATAATTTAAGTGTAATATTAATATTTAGAATTCTAGCTGGAACAGCGAAACATTTCCCTGAGTGAAAGAAACGATTCGGTGATTTGAAAGTACAATCCTCGTAAATTACGTAAGTTATTTTGATCCGATGCACACGGGAGGCTGCTTCTTTAATTTGTGCAAATTTTCAGAGTCTTACGATTTAATTAAGCGTGGGAAATTGTTCGGTAGCCGTCTGGATCTTCAAGTTAACATTATGTGCGAATCATTAAATGTACGTAACAACGAGAAAGGGGCATCAGAGAGTCAAAGAAATTACGTTCGCCACATTCGTTCGTACTCTCGGAATTTGTCACGGTCACGAGCACGTACAATGACGTGGAATATGCGGCGCGTGAGCTTAATTATTCGGCACAGTTTGAATCTAATTTTCCGCGGTTGGTACTCGGCATTCCGTCCACCGCGCTCGTTCGAACTTTTTATTTCAGTCCGTTGACCGTTGTGCCATTGTCATCGCTTTTCCACGAAAATCCAATTTGCCCGCAGGTCATTCGGCGCATATATACATATATAAATTCTCGTGCATATTATTTTAATCATATTTCTAGCGTAAATTCACGTATATATTTCCATTGGAGCTTCGTCATCCGTGGTCTCATTATCTCTCTGTTTCGCCGCTCGCCGGATTTCGCCGATTATTAACTTTGAGGACATCGCTTTGTGGGCGAGATCGCGTTAATCTAGGCCTGGCAAGAGAGATGAAATTGCGCGATGGAAATTTCGTTATTTAAATATACTTTATATGTTAAAATATTGGTGTATTTTGCACAATATTTCCGAGGCAGTCCACTTGCGCCTCGCCGACGTGTCAATCGGTGCGGAGTGACGGCAAATGAAGTCGTTACATCTGGGAATTTTATTCTTGGGATTCCAAGCCCTTTAACGCGTACAGCGTACAGCCTTTATCCAAGAGGATACATCGCGTTCCTATCCATCGACGATGTGGTATTATTATTATTATCGAGAAGTATCTGCAGTTTCGCTTCGTCGCGCCGATACCTCAGCATCACTTTATTGATTATTCATTATCACGATGTGGATTATACAGGAACGTTCGCAAACTACATTTCACTCATTCTCCAAATAAAATCGCCTGTTTATCAACACGTTGCCTCTTCTGAAAAGGGTAACATTATTATCTTCTAAGCGCACACTCATCGCGTTTCCTTGCTCCCGAAAATATCTCTCGACTCGAGCTTACTGGATTGCCTTTGTCGTTACGTTGGTAATGTTGATTTACTGGGAAAAATCGTAAAGCGCATGATTGCACGAGGGCAATGTCAAGGGTGGGGCCCTTCGGGATGTCTCGCCGTGCCTGTTTTCCGCTCGCGCCTGCCCGACTGCACACTTCTCGAGGCGTGTGTGCGTGAGGGAGATAGATAACTAGATATAGAGAGGGAGGGAGAGGAAGAGAGAGCGTGTGTGGGCCCCGGGGACGGTGGTAATTGTGGTTAATTTAACGACGGTCAAAGCAGTCACTGCCTGTCCTTATAGGCCAGTTTATGCGGCCGAGTCTCGAGCGCAGGCTGCATCGCTCGCGTCACAAAATCTCGCTCTCGTCAAAATCGCGGAACGGCGATTTTTTCGCGCCGTTCGTTGTAATTTGACAATCTACAGTTGTCTTGCAAGAATCGACGACAAGTGTTTTGTGTGTGTGTATGTGTGCGTGTATATTTGACGAAATTAGTTTGATTAATTAATCGAGTCGGTCGTAATTCGAAGAACGAGATCGGTTGAATAATGTTTCTGCGAGATGAATTGTAGAACGTACTAGAGGAAAGGTGAATTCTTCTCGCTTTGATGCCTTTGAAGCCTTGACAATTGCGAATGAGAAGTCGGAAGCTGCAGAATAATGCGAAAGAAATGATTAGGTTCAGTGATCCTGATTTTTTGTGTGCTTACCAAATTTGTTAGGAATAAATACACAAAGAGAGAGATTAATTAATTAAATTAAACCATCAAACCACGCAGAAAATTAATTTCTGCTACATGTACCACATGTAACAGAATAATGTAAAATCGCTGGTTATTTTAATAACGTTTATTAACGCAATTGATGAAAAATGTCATTTTCATTTGTTAGTCCGAAATAATATCACGAAATCGTCAAGATTTTTATTACTTAATGTTCAGGTCAAATAAAATAGAAATCAGCGGTATTCTAAACGTATAGAGTAAGAATAGCGCAAAATTGAAGGATATAATGAACCATCATTACAAAAGAATTGATTGGCGTGAGTGTGAAACGATTACAACGGCCTCGCTATATATCGATACTCCCCGATCGAGCCTCGACCCGTATCGGGAGTCTCTCTCTCTCCCTCTTTCTCGTGATCGCCAGTAACGGTGATCACCTCGTACCGACCATTTCGTGTAATCAACGCCGCTTAACACCTGCGGCTGTCGCGCGCGCCGGTCGTTAGGAAAATCGATCACGATCGTGCCCGATCTTCGCCGCGAACGGACGCAATCTGGAGAGAACGTTTTGTTCTCGTTTTATATACAGTGGAAATATCGTTCGCGAATAACAGTTGCGGAATCAAGAGATCGCGACCCCGATATCCGTGAACGCAACGCGAAAAAATCGGTTGTTCTCGTACTCAATTGCACCGTGATCAATCTGGTGAACCGTTCAGCGTTGGTGAAATAATATTTCGATGGTAATTGATCGTGAATATGTGATTTTATGGCTCTGCCGTGCCGGTTAACTACCATACTCGCTCTGGCAGGATGAAGATGTCCGCCGAGAGGCACGAGGCCGAGCGATTTTGCCGTCACGTGCCTTAATTGGCCTTACCTTGAACACATTCTTTTATCCCGAATAATTTTGTTCGACATCAGAATTGTACGGATTTTTTTCATTTTTCTTTATGCGGTGTGTTTTGTACGGTAAGCGAGAGAGGAGGACAAAATAATGCGGAGAGAGAATTTGATCGGGCAAACAAGGTATAACGATCGATCGATCCGAGAGGTATATCGACTGATCATCCAGTTCTAATTTTTCATGTTGGGAGTAATTAACGGATGTCGAGAATGCGATGTGCGCAATGTAATCAAATAATGGACAGAAGGCGTGTCGCCCTTCCCGTCGGAATGCGAAATTATTCCCTCTTCCTGTCTTCGCTCGCTCGCTCGTTCGCTCGCTCGCCCGCTCCAAACAATTCCCCCAGCTCGACGAATCGTATGAAAATCTATACGAAAGAAACGTGTTATTACCCTGATGTCTGAATTAGGTATTTCATTTGTAGCACGATACATATTGTGCGGTCGTTAATACTTGCAAAATTTAATATAAGAGAAATAATGTTAATTATTTGATATACATATGTGCGATTTTCACAAGATGCACACTGGGAAAAAATGATTGTAATTACCATAATTTAACCATAATTTTTGATGTCCACTATATATTTGTTTACTAGTACTATAAATAATTATTATAACTAACATGGAATTGTAATAAGTGTATTGTTATTATTAACATTATAGCAGTAATAATTAAAAAATAAGCAGTATTAAAATAGCATTTTCCTGCACGTAAAGAATGATTTTGAGAAATCCTAAAATTTAACTGGATACGGATCTGAAAATAATTTTGTTTACTATTAAAATAATTATGTCGGAAACTTAAACTGATTACTAGAATAGCAAAATTTTTGCAGTCTTGCTGATCATGCTTCAGTTTCCAACATAATTATTTTCAGATTTGTATGCACCCAAAAACCTTAAATTTCTCAGCAAAATTGTTTCTTCTATAATCTATGTAATCATAATTATTTTATCATGCAATTATAATCTTAAATACTAAATGCTTTTCTCTCAGTGCGCATTTTTAATTTGAAGCCAAATCTGTGTTTTTTTGTTGTTGTAAAGCTGCTTCTCCAAAAATTTCGTTACGGAAAGATAAGATAATTGTTTGTTAAATATCGTTCGATTTAAATATTTACGAACATATAGTTCAAGCGTATACTTTGAGCGGTCTCTCGTGCGACGGATACTTACTAATTTTTCTTTTATTTAATTAAATGTATCACGTAAATCTCATCTAATCGAATCACATTATTTCGCGTCGTAGAAATTAAATTGTAGCAACTTTGCGAAATTCGTGTGAGATTTACTTTTCCATCTTTTGAATCTTCCATCCTCGCGATCGATCGCATGCTTGGCCACAATAGGTTTTCCGTTATGACTTTATGACCGTCATCACTCGGCCATTGAATTCATTTTAAGCCGATAATAGGCTGCAATAAAGACGATAGTAATTCAGGATCTATGATCGGACTCACTCGAAAGTTCACACGCGTCGTTTCAATCTTTGAATTATCAATTCACCGGGTAATTGTGTCGCGCGCGCGCGCGCGCGCGCTCTCATAAATATTCAATCACGTAACTGGAGTGATCTAACTTTGATTATACGGGGTCGATTAGGTGTGTGTGTGTGTACGTGTGCGCGCAAGGCGAAGGAGAAGCGTTGATAAAAATAGTTGTGCGACATTATCGAGTGTGGCTTTGCGCGACGTGCCTCCTCGGGGCTTAGAGATATACGGACGACGACGTGTGTTAAACCCCTCTCCCCTGATAACAATCACTTAAGCGGAACTATAGCGCGTTGTATCAACAGAGTTCTTTCACCGGACGTAAACGATAAACGGCGATCTCCCTCTCCCTTGCTCGGGCCACTCGATATTACCGCGATCATTTTATCGAAGCTACTCTCGTTCGTTGAACGAACGGATCGGGTTACAAGCACACTTCCCCTCTTTTTTTTCAAACGAGATATTCGACAGGCGTCGAATTTATCTATCAACCTACCACGACCTACCGGAACAAAAAAGTATTTCGTCGTAAGCGTCTCCGTTTTCGTTAATATCGAGTTTTATTTCGCGTTTTATATGAAAAATATAAAATTTATTTTATGTAATAAAAGGAAGAGTGGAGATTTATTATGGTTAAATTGGAGGCAAAATTTACGAACTTATTTCAGGGAAAAAAACACAGTTTTCCGTTTAGATGTTATTATTATATTTAAGATGTAAAAATTATAATTGTAATTAATGCAATACCCACAAATTAATTAAAAATATAAAAGTTTTCTGTCATTGAAAAGTCCCGAAGATTTTGAGTTTTGCCACGATTTTATAACTTCTAAGAAAGCAATCTATTATTTTCTAATTTTCCAGGATACTTTGCTTGAACCTAAAAAGACATTAGAAAAATATTATTACAAAATGTAATTGTATAACAACATAAATAATGTCGATTTTTAAGCAAAAATTAAAGTTTTATATTTTTATTGTTATGTATTTTATTATTTTGTAATCACATTTTCCTAATAAACTTACTTTGCTGAGCAAAGTGTTCTGAGAAAAACTAGATCAAAAAATAGCAGATTGCTTCCTTAGAAATTACAGAACCGTGATAGAACGCGAGAGATTCGAAATGTCTTTAATAACAGAAAATATTTTTAATAAGTTTTTATATTACAAATTAATTTTCTACATCTCAAATATAGTTGTAAATAACACTTGAACGGAGAACTGTGTTTACTTACTTCTTCTCCTGAAATAAATTCGCAAATTTCGCTTTTAATTTGTGCAAATTTTCAGGGAGTCGATTGTGTATCCTAAAACGAGGTGGAAACTATAAAAGTAACCAAATTCACTAGAATATTTACAATTTCATTTGTCAACATCTAGTGAATTTGATCATTTTTGTAATTCTCACCTCGTTTCAAGATGTATAATCAACTTGTAATTGCCTTAAGAATAATTTATTGCCGAAACATTTAAAAATACAAATATTGGCACCAATTTTTTTTACTTGTATTTCATTTCTTATGCAGCAGCGTTTAGAAACGATTAATTATCGTGTAAGCCTAGAATCGAGATCGACGAGATCTGGAAACTTGCCTATTCAGGGCGACGTTCCAGTTCTTTCGTCTGCAAAGAAACGTTCGTTTGCTCCACTCGATCGACTTTCTTCCGGGGCGATCCACGGGGGAGGAAGGGGGGAGAGAGGAAAGGTAATAGGAATCGTAAAACAGCGTTGGATCACGTCTGCTCTCTCGAGAGCACGAATCTCTCGTATATCGACAGAATAAAACTGTAAATAACCCGATCTTTCTTTCTTTGTGTTTATTAATCCTCACCTGCGCGCACGCGACATACACCAGTTGACCGGACTATTATACTGCAGTCGGGTTTGCTTAGAACGTTGCAGGGCGAATGCAGTAGATTGAGTAGATCGATACTCTCGATGTTTTTACATTGTAAAAAGCATCAACGTTTCTTAGACATCTGAAAATTAATAATAGGATCAATCTCTGTCATTCAGACGTTTGCAAATTTCTAATCCTTAAATTGAATGCATAAGTTCGAAATTACGTAACGACGGTATAATTATTACACAGAAAAAAAATTAATTTTAAATCAAGTTACATCTCATATATAGGCGGCAAAAATATGTGTTATAATTTTCATAAAGAGAGATAGAGAGAAAGAAAGAGAGATTTTATTCTTGATTTGATTGAATTTGTATCGATGCACAAGTGTTCCTTACATTCAATTCAAGACTAAAAATCTTCTAAGATTATATAATATTATTCTTACTTTACGTATCTTGATTTAAGATTAATTTTTTTGGGGTATTTGCCGATAAATCGTAACGCGATAGACATCGTAAAAGTTATTTAGAGAAGACACAATTAGAACTTCGAATACATATGGTCATCACGTGTGCGGGCAAAAATTCGATTTGCTTAACCTTCGGTTGTCACACTTGACAAAATGACCCCAGCTATTTACTTTAGGAATGGATTTTTTCAAACTTAAAAATTTTTGCGATCCAATTAAATTGTTAGTTTTCAAATGGCAGCCTTTTAAAAATTGGTTTGACAAATTGATCTCAAATAATAAACTTGATTGAAAAAAGGTGTGACAACCGAAGATTAATAACAATTACGTAAACGAGAGGCGAATTAATTTTCAACGGGCATTCCACGAGTATCGCGATTCAAAGTAGTGAACGACGAAAAAAAGAAATCTTAAGTGGCGGATGACAGCGAGAAGAATCCGAAGTATCGCATTCTATAGTGACATCACCAGCCGGTCACGTCGAAAGCACAACGTTTTTATTAACGCAATACACTCTCGACATATTCACACTCTAACGCCCCCTCTACCCATCTCTGTTCCCGTATCAGTCGTACAAGCAGAAGCGTACTAAACGAGATTTATCCTAAAGTATTCCCCAGATGAGAGCTAATCGCCGCGCGTTTAGAGAGCCACGGTACGTTCCGGAGGAAAGGCTCGCGTGATACACATACACATCGCACATATACACACATATACCAGGCCGGGTCACGAGAAAACGTCCGTACGGCGGCTGTACGTGTGTGTGAGTGTGCATGTGCGTGCTTAGCGTGCGCGTCGCGGCGCGCGTCGTGTGCACGCTAAACGAGAGACAGTGACACGAGGAGTCCCGCGCCGTCGTCGTGACGTGCACGAGTAGTGAACTGGTGAACGTGGGTGAACGAGGAACTACAACGACGACGACGACGACGACAACGACGAGGCGAGCCTGAGTCTCTTATCCCGATAATAAATAACGCGAAGGGGAAGAAATGTTCAAACTGGCCGGACGCCACGAGTGGGAAGCTTGGACAAAAGGTAAATGGAGAAATTCCAACGTGTGGGCGGTGAGACCTTCGTCCTGCGAGAATACAAGGGCGGAGGGAGGGGGAGCGGATGGCACTCGCACAAAAAAGCCGGCGGAATCGCCGATGATTGATAAGAGGGGCTTCCGCAATTGCAATATCGGGGCGGGACGGAGAGTTAAGGAAGAACGGAGACAAACGTTTAGAAGGTTCAGAAGATTGTGAGGTTTCGTGCTCTCTTTGTGTCCTATGTAAATCGTTTCCGGTTATTTCGTAGTGGCGAATCACAGAGTCGTATACATTCCTTCATCGCGATATTTCCTGACCATCGAATTTTTCGATCGTATCGATTCTTGCTCCGGCGACAATCTGGCGCAATGTTTCTTACGCGTAATTTTTACCATTAGATTACATTCTGAGAGCACATATGTAGTAAATTGTCGGAACTTTATTTGCAATGGAATGAATGACGCGCTCTTTTGTTCCAATAAGTCAACGGTCAGTTTTTTTCCTGTTGTTTTATTGTGTTATCGATTTTTTTTTTAATTGTGCCTCGATGGAAATACACGTTCTGGAAACTAAGGCAGCGCATGAAACTGCGCATGACTAATGTTAGATATTTATCGCGACACGTTCGGCAACGAAAGCAAGTATATATTTACAAACAGAGCCGTCCGTGTCGAAACATCGAGACGAAAGTTACATATTCAAGTAGATGAAGGCATGGAAGAGTCTTCTGTGCGTCATGTTGAATATTTTGAGGGGGAGGGGACGAAAGAAATTTGCATATTGACTACATTTTATATATTTTCGAGATATTTTATTTTATAGCATGTGCAACACCGAACATGCTAGCAAGGTAAACCGATGCTTTTCTCAGGTTGAAAAAAAATGCAAAATTATTTTAATAAAGTTTTATTAAAAATTTTGATGTAAACTATATTTCTTAAATTACTATCTTAGAAAAGAAATATGACTTTAATGGATCTGTAATTAAATATTTGTGAAATTCCAAATAAAATTGTGAATTTCCAAATGTGGAAACACACAGTAGAAGACATTTTGTATTTGTATTAAAATCAGCCCTTATTAAATTTTTTTATATTAAGTTTTTAAAATATCTAACGTTAATTTAATACAATGTGATTGCATTATTTGAATGTTTTGTGTTAAATTGATATTCAATTTCCCTTACATAATTGTAATTAAAATAATAATAATAATTTTTCTTACACAATTGTATTAAAATGACAGTTTATGACTAAATGAACAGATAATAAAATAATGTGTATTTTAAAATGTAAATTCTAACAAAAGATAAATGAACAAATATATTGTATTTACGATATGTTAATTTAACATATCGTGCAAATGTTAATTTTACTGAAAAAAAATGTTCGCACTATTTGCTTACAAGTTGTATCAAAGTGTTACATTTTTTATGTTAATGTTTACACATTATTTGTGTTACTTTCTAACATATTCATCTTGTGTCAAATTAAGACAAAAATTTGGATGGACTGTTTAGCGACATATGAAATATGTTAAATATAAATTTTCCAACGGTATAAGATAAATAAATTAAAAATGTACATATATAAATTTATAAACATGTTAATTTAACATAAATATAATATTAATTTTACATGACTGAAAACATGTTTCCACAATTTGCTTACACATTGCGTTATAGTGTTACATTTTTTTGTATTAATTTTTTATATGATATTTGCTCACTTTCTTACATATTAATCTTGCGTTAAATTGACACAAAAATTTTAACGAACAGTTTGGGTCACGTGAAACGTGTTACAAATTTAACACAAATTTTCCAACTGGTATTACAATTTTACGTTACATTCTCTCTTTCTCGTTCTCCGACACATAAATTGAGAATAGAAAATACTAAAAATATTATTTTCAATCAAGTCTACATTAAATCGAGAAATGCACATTTTCATTGCACAGTAACACATATCGATGTCATAATTCAATAGGAAACGAAAGATGAGGAGGCATTTCACAACGATGTAACTCGCGCGATAAGCAACGGCCGCGAGTCATTCACTTTCGTGATGCATCGCGAGAAGAGATCCGCCTTGATAGCCGTAACATTGTAGGCATGTTCATATCGCGTCCAGCTGCCCGATATACATCGTACAGTTATGTTTCCTCGCACGTGTGTACCGTATGCACCGCTCCTCGTAACGGGTCCTCGCGCGATGAGGCAATTATTAAATCGCGACTCGCGGGCTCGCGAGATCACAGGGCGCGCATCGCGTCGTCGCAACGCGTTCGCGGTCTCGCGACGCGCCATCGCGAGAGATTCTGTTATGCGCGCACACCTGGCGCCAACCTTGACGATGCCGTTCGCCCCCTCACTTATCACGACGCGCGCGGTATGCGCATGCATGAGATCGCGAAAAAATTACACGGTCGCTTCTCGGTCGTGTATATACACGTATACGAGTATCGCCGCGCCTCGTCATGCGATCCGACCAGCCAGCCGTATCGTATTTTGACGAGCCGCTGAATCGCGTGTCTGCCAGGCAGACTCGCATATAAGTAAAGGCGGCATTGAATTCGGATCTCTTGGAAATTTCTCCGTTTTCACTCGATTGGCATTTCTTCTTAATGAGCAATCATGAAAAGTTCGATCAACGTAAATTGGAACGCGACGGAATGTCATACATCACTAATGTCAAAGTAAACATTAATGATGTATGGGTAAATGTGGAATATTAAATTAAAAATTACTGTTATTTAAATTATGGATTCAACTGATAATTATTATAAAAACGGACGGTAATTATTATAAAAAAAGTAAAAAAGAGTGTCAAGTGTAAGCGTGTTCCTAGAAAAAAAACCTGTATCCAAATTAAATATAATAATTTTTAAAAAGGATAAAACCTAAATGACATCTCTCTTTGATGTCCAACTTTACTTTAGTGTATGTATATTACTATTAGAAGAATTATAAAAGAGTTGATATCAGTAAATGGGATCAAGGTAAATAAAAATTATATACGGTGTCTTATTATTCAATTACTATTACTTGTATAAAAGATTTTATATCAGTAAATAGCATCAAGTGAAAAAAATTATCTTGCAGCCTCGCACGCTTCGATAGGTGTATATCAATTTATATTTTAATTATATTTATATTAGTTTAAAC
>NW_012026814.1:4859139-4859845 GCF_000956235.1 Wasmannia auropunctata
TCCTTCTCCACGATTAAAGTATAGACATCATTGTAGTTCCGGCTGGTAGAGGTTATGCTGAGAACGCAAAAAATTTATGAAATTTAGATCTCCGTTACCTTTTCTTAGTCCAACATGGCGTCTAGAGCTGTCACATGTGCCAATATTTGCTTCGTACAACAATTTGGCAGTTTGTTGGTACAAAATGATACCAGCCGGAACTACGAATTACATGTGCAAACAATGTTGAGTTCATAAAAGTAGGCTTGGATGCCTAATAAAAAAGCTGTATGTTCTTGAAAATTTGTTACGTGTGCGTGAGATATCGATATGGTAGTAAATATGAACACATCACTACTACATCAATATTGTACGCATACATATTCACAAATCGTCGATAAAACAGCGAATTTTTGGAGTTTGATCTCGGGTCTAGGATCTCCTTAAATCCAGAAAATCTAAATTAAAAAAAGAATCAATCATATTAAAGAATCACTGAGCACTCACTGATATGTTCTCTCTGTTATACGCATATTTTTTCCAGTGACAATAATTGAGGTTATCGTTACTACCATATGTCTTTTTCTCGATATACATATATATATATACCTATATATATATATATATATATATATATACACACTCGACAGCAAAATTAAAGCATCACCCATTCTGATCACTAAAAATAGGCTAATTTCAAGAGTGTGTAACTTCATCAAAAATGATC
>NW_012026814.1:4859865-4930398 GCF_000956235.1 Wasmannia auropunctata
ACTAAACTAAAAAATTGCACGCAAATGAGGTTTACATCGTTCGAAAGCGTAAATCTTTAGCTTTAATTTCAGCACCCGTTCAGCAATGTGCGATTTTTTTTCACCGAGTTATTCAACATTGAAGCAAAAATGACCATTTTATTTTTAGAATCTTCATTTTGTTGTCGTAAACTAGAATATTTTTTGCGTATTTTGAAAAAAAAGCAGTTAGCTAGCATTATTAGTAACAGAGCTATGAATTTTTGAAAAATAAAGTAGTCTAATTTTTAATTGTTTATATCTCGATTAATTTTGCAATAAGAAAAAAATTCTTTGGCACAAAATTCTGTCTCCCAAAGTACTACCTTTGTGCAAAATTAAAAAAATTTCTGAGATATGACTGATCCGCTTCACGTGGAATAGCCCATACATAAACGCAATAATCGTCATGTTCAGGATGCCGTAGCAAAAAAACTGTTCATTTTCATGGTTTCGGCCCATGGAGACTTTTGATCGGCATGAATAAAACTACAAAATAGCACAGTTTCAGCTAATTTGACCGAAACCCATTTTTCATAAGATTCTTGTGGGGTCCTTTTTCGATCCGTGAAACGAAAAATCGCGATATCTTTTTTGATATTAATTTCACGGCTTCGAGTGATAAGAACTTTTGTTAGAACTCTTGGGGTGCTACCCAGAATTGTCGACAGAACTTCCGGAACTGTTAAAAATTTTTTCTATCACTCGAGAGCAAAAAAATTTTTAACAGTTCCGGCAGTTCTGTCGACAGTTCTGAGTAGCACCTCAAGAGTTCTAACAAAAGTTCTTAATACACAAAGCTCTAGTATTAACGGTTGAGGAGTTATCTCAAATTTTCTTTTTGTTTTTTGTGAAGTTGGCACCCCAAAACTTTTTTATTAGATTTTTTTGCTTAATTCGCCGGAACTATTTTTAATTTTATGCAGGAACTCTGGAACTCTTTGAGATGCACTCAGAACTGTATCGAAAAATTTATTTAAAAAAAAATGAGGTGCTAACTTCCCAGAGGTTTAATATCAAGGCAATGAAAATACAATAGTGTCAAACATTCTCAAAAGATAGGCACAACTTTGAGTCCCTATACTTCGCACACCAGTCATATGCTCAACTTTTAAATTTTATGCGATTATTGTCTCATCATGATTAGTCATTTAGTATAAAATTTGGTTCAAAAATCGAGGTCCAGAAAACGGGCGATTTTTGCGGCGGCTCTTTGATTTTGTAACTATTTTGCTTATATTGGAGAGAAATATGATTTTATGAAATTGTCAATATATATGAATTGTATCCGAACCTACTTCCAATTAGATTAGAAATTGTCGAATCGAATTGAATCTTATCTGATTCGATTTAATTCAATTTGTATTTGGATAATTCGCATATTCTATTGTAAATATTATATATCTACTAATATATCTAGTGTAAATACTAACTTTAACAAATATTATGACAAATGTTCTACATATATCTTTTTTAATTTATAATATGACTTTACATTATAGCTTCACTGAAAGATTTTAGGCACAGACATGTGTATTTTTTAGCTGTTTTAATCGGCAATGACATCTATTACAGAGAGTTTTTATACTTTTCGGATATGTAATTATTATCCATTCTTCGCACAATCTGTTCGATCAGAGATCGTGCACAACGAAGAAACTTGTTTCTTCGCATACAGCGATCGCGGCATCTTCGAGAATAAAATGGTTGAACGTATTTTGGGATCGTTCTAAAGACTCGACCTCGCTTTCCCTTTCTCTCTCTCTCTCTCTCTCTCTCTCTCTCTCTCTCTCTCGATAATCGTTGCACACACACATACACGTGCGTATTTCTGGTCGCGGCGGGGGTGCGATGCAGCGCTGCAACCGGTTCGCGCTTTGTCGTGGGTGGTTTTTAGGCGCAGCTGCTTTCTCGACTGTCTCTCTTTCCTCTCTCCCTCTCCCTCTCTCTCTCTCTTTCTCTTTATCTTTGAGCATAGACACGTTTTTGTGCGGTATTCTTCTCTCGTCTTCGATGATATTCTTGAAATTTTCGTCCCACATCGCCGACTTTGCCACAAAGTTAGTTAAACACGTTGAAAGACGCGAGTTATGTGCGCATTATCGTTTTGACTGGAAAATCAACCTATGAATAACAAGATATTCAGTGTCTCTTTTATTTTGAAATTTATTTTATAAAAAAGTTTATTTTTTATAAATAAAAAAAATATTTGCTTAAATTTTTACAAGTTTATATCTGAATTAGTTTTTATTTATTTACTTGCGACAGATCATCTGTGTTATATAGATTTGCAATCCAGAGTATAGAAAAATGACGTTATTTAAATAATTAATTCGATGTTCTTGACATATTTCGCTTTCCGCGATATCAGTTAAAATTAACTACATTATTAAATATAAATTTAAGGCTTGTTTTTGCAAAGCAATAATCCAAAATTAAAAGGATGAGCAAAAAGTATGTAGGCGAAAAATAATTAATATTTATCTGAAAATATATAGAATCAATATCAACATTTAGTTGGGGAGTCCTAAAACATTCAGTTTTAGGACTCTCAGAATTTTCTTTAGCCAATAAAATAAGATTAGAATTAACATAATGATTAGATAAATAAATAGATGAAAATAAAAATGTCACAGACACTATGTCCATAAATGTGTATATATACCAGTATATAAAAACATAATCTGATTAAAATTAAAAAAATAAAAATAATTGTTAAAGTAATCATAAAATAAAATTAGGTTTTTAAGAAACTGTTGCGTGTTTGCGGTCTCTAGATCAATATCATTCTAATTATAATTATATCATATACAATAATATTTATGGCTTCTTTAAATAATTCAGTATAACTCTCGATATAACTTTCAATGAAATTACACAATAATTTAGTTAATTCTTATTATTAGTTTAATCTGACTTTGATAAATACGACTTTACGTAATTGTCATTAGAAAAATATGTATTGATTGTGTTTAATAAAATATTTGTAATGAAAGTCAGTCAACATCTAATCACCGAGCAAACCAACAATAAAATTTACTGAAGACAAATTCTGTACATTATTTTTAAATACGATAGGACTTCTTTAAATGGTATGATTGTCGTTTTACGTGTGCTAATGAACGAGACAAAGACGCATGATTAGTTTTTTTAGAAGATACACATAAGAAAATATCAATTCTATTACTAAGAAAAGCGACTACTTAATTTACTTTTTTTTAAATAAATATCTTTAACAAAAATATTTTTTTGATAATAGTCTTAAAAATGTGTTTATCACAAATTTTGGAAAGCCATTATCGTGTACTCGCAAAAAGAATACTTTATAATTCTTCAAAGAATATTATAAAATTGTATCAAAGAAAAGTGAAAATAATAAGCAAATCGAATTTTAATTTTAAATTTTAATTTTATATTCTTAATCGAACAATTAAATAACTAGGATTCAAATTATATTTTAAATAAATTTAATGGTTTTGTTGAATTTATGATAGATTTGCGGATACATGAATTTATGGAAATATTTGAAATAAATAAAATTTATTTAATTTAAGTAATTTATAGTATATAATTTGTATGTGTGTATACATACAAAAAAATTAAATATTCTTTGTTTTAAGTAAGTAATGAGTGATATTTTAAGACTATTATGAAGAAAATATTTTTTTTTAAGATATAATCATTATTTAAAAGAAGAAAACTAAAATTGAATAATTGATTTTTTTAGTATTAGAAATGATATTTTTTTGCATGTAGTTTATGTGAACGAAAGTAACTATTTAATTTTGACAACGCGGTTTCTTAACACTTAAAAATGTCATTATGAATTAACAACTTCTAGCTTGCGCAATAGGATCTATACAACAGGATCAATATTTTACAAGCATACTATATTTTAGCAAAGGTATGATTGATACAGTACACATATATTGCACAATTTTAATAAAGATCAATAATTAATCAATAATATGATGCAATATCAAATCCTATATCAATACTATGCAATAATATTGATATTTAGCTTCCGCTTTAGATATTGATATTGCTATTAATACTAGTCTATATTTATATTATGACAATATATTACAATGTAGGTATGAATATTATATTAATCTGATTGTCGAAATTTTCATTTAAAATTGGAATTTTGTGTCATCATACGTCCCGTATACATTAATTGTAACTGACACTATAATCATAATCGATCATTCGAAGAGATCGGGATTGAATGGGAACGAACGGCCTGCTGCATCGTATAGCCTATTTCGCTAATAGTGCCTATCGCGGTCTAGTTAATCATCAGTAAGCCGCAATTCTCCGTCTTCAAAGTACAACGAGAGCGCGCGTCGCGTCGCGTCGCGCGGTACCTTTTCCCTTCCTCTTGTGATTGACGTTGTTGATCGGTTGTTCGGGCGATTCGTTGTTATCCTCCCCTCATTGGTTAGTGGTTTGTCAGTCGATGCATCCGACCACGATGATGCGCGGCATACATCGACCTCTCGCTCGTTAGATGACTAACTCAGCGGGGGTGCGCATATAGGGTGTCCCAGAAACGTCGAATATTTTTCCATTTGTATTTTTCCGACTGCACTTTCTTTGATCGATTTATATACAGGCGACATTTTTATTATTATCGTCCGTAGCTTTCCATTTTTTTAATCATTTGTACACTTTCGTATAATTTATAAACTTCAAATTAGAATTCTTTCGAGATTTGCTCGAAATTAATTGCAAGATACAATTCTGCCATCTGTTTCCTTTTCTGAAGAAGGGAATTTGCCAGGTTCTCGTTTTCGTCAATTATTTTAGAAATGACTTGCTATATTTTTTTTTCAAAAAAGTATAGACTTTGAGTTTAGATTTTTGAATCCACAGAAAAGCAATGAGACCTGTCGTTTTGGGGTGCCCTGTATAGAGAAGCCCCGGTTGTGTGCATTCGAGAATGCGTTTATTTACCTCCGTGTGTCGGTTGCATGTCTGCGTCTCGTCCGCGTTTCGGGGTCAAAGATCGCTCCGCGTCCTTTCGGGAAGGATGAATCACGCGCGCGGAAGTAAGGAAATCGATAGGGCCTCCCTCCCGTCCGAGAGTGCATCGAAACTCGCCCTTGGAAAACCCTCTGCCCGCGTTGTTCTCTCGGGATATCAGACAAACCGAGTGAAACTTTTTCCATTAATAATAATCGAAAGAGATGAGAAAAAATAGATAAAAGCAAAATAATTAATTATAAATGTCAAACTGGTTTATAAGAAAGTTATTTTTATATTATTTTATATAATAATGTGTAATAATGTATAATAATTTTATCATTTTATTATAAATCTGATTGGCAATTATTTTCTGAACATAATTTTCTTCAGTATTACTATTGTAATATTAATTATAATATTTTAGTAATTAAAATTATTTAAATTATACAAACAATTTGTAAAATTTATATAACGATGATAGCGGAGGTATAATGTTAAATTTGGAATAAATGATAGGCAGTGATTATCAGAAAGCCTCTCTTTGGTATCGATTCTCCCTTTAGAATTATACAAACGAGACAGTCAAGTCAAGATTGACGTGTCTCCTCTTCACTCCTCGGTCTCTTTAATTTACAGTGCTCCGTTAAAATTAGAAAGATCGCGTTAAACAAATATGAGAAATTTTACAGAATAAAGGCACAAAACCAAGTAATATGGAATATTGATAAACAGAACATAATTATTTTATCTTATTTCTTTAATTCAAACACCAATTTATTATATTTTTGATGTAAGTTGTTAATATTAACTAAATATATATATAATTGTACTCCTAATAATTTTAATTAAGAATTTCTTCTTTAAGTTATCAGACTGGTATCTCTATAAATGTAATAGAAACAGAAAGAAAACAAATAATCTTTTAATTAAATTTAAAATTACATTTAGATTGACTTTCGATTCTTTCTTATTAAAGTTTAACAAAGTGTTAATTACCTAAAAAAATCTAGGAAATCTGAAATTTTTAGAGAATTTTTTTTTATCCTTGAAAATCAATGATTTTCATGGAATTTTATTTACCGATATTCAGGAAAATTTTTGAAGTTTTTTTACTTATTAAATTTGAATTCTGTCTCTGGAAACATTAGCCCTTTGATCATTTTTTCTTGATTGCAAAATGTTGCAAATCGACATTCAGTTAGTAAATAAATCTGAAAAATAAATATGACAAACATATTATCTAATATCCATACACATCTCTCTCGTGCATCTCGTGAAATTTTATAAAAGAAGTCAGAACAATACGTAATAATAAAGAAGTTCATTGATACTTTATACATATTATATGCTTTATATATATTGAGTCCATTTCCATATTATATCCTATAAATTCGCGGTTCTTATTCTATTCGAGATTTATATAATGTTTTGTAGAATCACTGTCTTCTACTAATTTATAAGGTACATGTGTACCTTAAATATAAATTAGTTAAGTATAAATTAGTAGAAATACCTTTTGCGTTGCTTGTATTCCAATTTATTTCAAAGTTGCATTAAAAATTTATCTAATCTTATCAAGAATCTCGAATAAAAGTGCCTGAAAAATTCGGGAAATTCTCTTTTTCATAAGATTTCAGTAAATACTCAGTTTAAATAAATTTTCCTTACGTTTTAGTCTACCTAATTGGCCACATGTGACGATTAAGATGTGGGCCGTGATGACGGCAAAAAAAAAAAGACCGCGGCGTACTTTTTCATCCACGCTGGGATATTTCCCGGAATTAACATTTATCGTCGGACGCCGCCGTCGCGCTCATAAATGGTCCATTCGTGAGTTTTGAGACTGAGCTGCCGATGAACCAATCCCGTTTAGAGCCCCCGATAATTGGTAACACGTGGAACGGACTGACATGTGGTCGAGAATGACGTTTCTCCCAGGCCTCTCCGTTCCCTTTTTTTCTTTTTCGGGGTAATCAACGATATTCCGCAAAACACGAGACGAACGTCGACGTCGACGTTGGAACCATTTACACGTTCTTGATCTGTCATAAACAGAAACGCCCATTTCGATTCGAAGTGCGCCGCTCACACATTCGCTCACATATCGCCGGACCTTTTTTTCTCCCTCTCTCCCTTTCTCTTCTTTTAACGATTTGTTCAAATCATTGCTCGGTTCGATGAAAGAAAGAGCGCCTTAAACCACCGTCCAGCAGCTCTGGGAGCACCCGCGCCCTCCCAACCATCGTCCAATTACGTTGATTGATTGACGCTTACGCGACGGCGGATACGCGGCGAAATGGTATTTCCGCTTCGGGAGCATCCGTCAAGCTTAATATTATAAATTAGATCGAGCGATGTAAGCGCGGTAATAGTCAGAATCATTTCTCCGAAAACTTGAGGGAATTGAAGTATAGATTCAATCTCTCAATCGGACAGAGCGCCAGAACTATCTGGGGAAATCTTAAAAGAACTTGAAGTCCTCGAATGTTTTTTTCTGGCTAAATTAAAGAGATTTCTGAGGGGGACTATTTTCTAAGATTTTTGAGACTGATAGAGAGAGACTCCATTTGTTCTGATTGTAACTGCGCTGAGTGCATGAAGAACGAGAGAAATGAAAATTATTTCTAGTCTCGCGCCGACGATGGATTATGTGAACAATGTATTCGACCGCGGTCACTTCGCGCCGTTTATTATCGGAGTCGAAGGAAGTTTCGGAACGGAAACGAGATACGGCCGCGACAATAAATCACGCGGTACGCGCGAGCGCGAGTATGAGCATCTCTTTCTCTCCCTTTTCCCGTCTCGGCAAAGATACAAAACGATAGATCGTTTCGCGTCGCGTACGATCGTTTATTTTTAGCTTTAGTCGTCTTGAGAAGCCGAGACATCGTTCCTCCTTCTCGTCATTGTCTCGCGGATAACATTAATGGAATACGGATTACTAAGGGGGAAAGAGAAAGGGGGGGAGAGAGAGAGATAGAGAGAGAGAGTCTCGGAAGTCTCTGACACGATCGTGTCAAAGTCCTTCCTCACGACACCCGTCATCCCCGAGACATTATTATTCCACGCAGCATACGCCTCTTTGCCATTGTTATCGATGCGAGAATAAAATGACTTCGATGTTGAGGATCGCCGTAGACGGCGCTAAAAACTGAATAAAGAAATTCGATCAAAATCTATATCTTAAAGTGATTTAATTATACAGTTAATTTTCTAACAATAAGATAGCATCTACAAGTTAATAATGTTTGTTAAGACTTAATGGATACGGATTCGTATCATCGATTTTTCGAGCGATTGCGAAAGAGATAAAAAAATTGTACTGAAAGAAAAAAATGGTTGCAATTATCATAATTTAATTATAATTTGTAGTCATTTTTATGCCAACTATATTATTTTTAGTGGTTTTAATTATGCAAATTATATTTTGCTTTACCTGCATCATGATCATTACAATTATGATATGCATTCATGCAACTGTCATGAAAGTGATTGTTTTTATTTTTTTCTTTTGCACATTTTTTAATTATTTTAATTTAAATTATTATTTAAATGGTAAACGAAGGTTGAGAAAAAAATAGTTATATTTACATTTAGAAAAAAAGACATAATGGTGATAATACGGGTGATAACTATACAAATTTTTTATATGTAGAATTAATGTACATACTTGAATAAACTATTTTATAGTTATTACCACTATTTCTAGTAAGTTATTGCGATTTAATTTATAGTACAATTGGTAAAATTATAAATATAAAGTTGTTAGTATTAATATGTATTAATATTAACAATAATAATTATATATAAAAAATGGAGCTCTTAGTCATAATTATTTTAGCATTCATTTATAGTTATGAATACCAAACACTTTTTGTTCAGTATGAATATCGGTTTCGAAAACGATCCTGAAGACTTTGAAAGAACTCGTGGCGGAAGTCCTTTCCTCTTAGTCCCCGTAAATTTATGACCTTCGAGGTAGCAGCGGATCGATATCGGTCTCGACTTTGAGAAGACCAAAATTTATTTGCTAGAAGACTCGCAAGCTTCGGCGGCGATCAATTTCCGGGGATTACTTTACAGGTCTTCGTGTATTTCGTGCGACACCCAAAACGCGTGATCAGGATTCGCGAGCACTGACGGGGTTTCCCCCTTTTCTCTGCTTGCAGATATACGGCTACAGCTGAACGAGCAGCTGAGATGTCTCGACGTGAGGATGGAGGCGCAAGTCGCCCTCGTGGCCGAGCTCCAGGATTTCTTCCGCAAAAGGGCGGAACTGGAGCTGGATTACAGCAAGTCCCTCGACAAGATGGCCAGGAGCATACAGTTGAGGCATAAGGAGCAGAAACAGAAGTACGATAAGTACATTTATTGTGTCTATTAATTTTATTTCCAATTTTGAATGTGCCTATTTACATTGTCTTTAGCGAAGAGGACATTTAGATTAGAAAAGAAAGAATGCATAAATCACGAAAAGGAATGTATTGTGTAAGATATACAATTTTATCATTTTGGAGACATTAACAATTGCAAATACATAAGATAATTACACGAATTTGCATTTGCATCACAGTAATCTAATTATTAAATTAAGGACAAAAGAGGCTAATGAGAGTCAAGCGCGGTACTTACAAGGGAATACACGGAAGTGTCCCCCTCCGATTTAAATGAACTTTGGATATGTTAAAATATAGACAAAAATAAGATACTGACAATTTTTTTATACGTGCTGAGTCGCACGTTAAGGGGGTAAAACATTCCTTAGAAAAAAATCGGTTTTTCTATTTCAATGCGAATATCATCAAAACTACGAGAGATAGAAAAAAATGTTTGAACCAAAGTTAAATGGCTTTAAGAATACTTTATAATTATAATTTCAACTAATTTTCTTATTAATTATTTTTTTGTTTACCCTCACAATCAAACATTTTTTTTTTAATTTTTCGAATTTTTTAAACCAAATTAAAGATTATTTTAAGATAAATTCAACCATGTGTGATAAAGTTATTTTCAGAAGTATCATTTTCGAGAAATAATTATAAACGCTTTTGTACGCACACAATCTGTACTCGTTTATGCGCTAATTCACCTACATGAATTTGGCGCCCGACTTTTACTAACAATAAGTTTACAATAAAAAATTGTAACTATCTTATTTTTGTTTGTATTTTAACATATCCAACGCTCATTTAAATCGGAGGGGGACACTTCCGTGTGTTCTCTTGTTAGTGCGCAAAAATCAATTTGTAATAATACTTTTAAATACATGGATATATAGACGGATAGATATTTCGGCTCATTGTCAGCCAATTCGAGCCATTTTCAGCATTATAAAATCTCAAATGAAATATATTATTCTCCACACACATGTCAAGGTTAATATTTATTTGTATAAAACATTTGTTGTCAATAATTGGTGTCAAATTATACTTTCATAAAATGATTACGTTACAACCCAAGTGATATGTATATACAATTCAAAATGAAAAAATTAAATCTTAATAAAATAATTTTTATGTAAAAACACTTTGCGCTGCTAGACCTAGTAAGAAAAACAATAATAAATAAACAATTTTAAAGTAATAAATTTAATCAGAAAATTAAATAAAATAAAAAGCGCCAAGTGTTTTTACATAAAAATTATTTTATTAAGATTTAATTTTTTCATTTTGTATTATACATACATATAACTTGGGTTGTAACGTAATTATTTTATGAGAGTGCAATTTGACATCAATTATTGACAACAAATATTTTATACAAACAATATAGGTACACATTACATGGGTTGAATAAGATATTTTTTTTTAACTTGGCGCCATTTACTGATATAAAATCTTTTATACAAGTAATAGTAATTGAATAATAAGGTACCATACATAATTTTTACTTAATTTGACGCCATTTACTGATATCAATTTTTTTATAATTCTTTTAAGTAATAGTAATATACATACACTAAAGTAAAGTTAGTTAACATCAAAGTATAAGTACAAAAAGAGATGTCACTTAGATTTTATCCTTTTTAAAAATTATTATATTTAATTTGGATACAAGTTTTTTTTCTAGGAGCGCGCTTACACTTGACATCCTTTTTACTTTTTTTTAAAAAGTCAATTTTATAACGATATCACGCATTTTGTAGTGTTATAACACTCGGATTAATACTTGTTCGCGGAGAATGTTTTACTTGAGGAGAATTGCTCCGTCGCATATTATCCCATTCTCGTGTTTTTTTTACTGGGCTTATAACAGAAATTGTGTAACCCACTGAAAGATATAGATAAAGAAGGCAATATAGATCTGACCTTTCATCTTTCTACTAAAATAAATAATCAGTTATAACTATCTATAATGTAATATATAAATGTCTACTAAAATGAATGACTAGTTATAACAATAATATAAAGAAATATAGTTAATTATAACATTAATATAATATAAATATAATGTAAATATATAAAAAATGTCTTTTAACATACTTCATCTGTATCTGTAATATTTATCCAATAGATGGTTTACATTGTTATGATAGTAAGTAAAAAAATCATATGAATAGGATATGCGACGGGATAATTCTCGAGTAAAAGATCCTCCACAAACATTAATCCGAGATACCCTGTATATATATGTACATCAAGAAAAAGATACATGATAGTAACCTCACTTAATAACCTCACTTGTCATTGGAAAAAATATATGCGTTTAGCAGAGAGAACAGAGAACATTAGTGAGTGCTCAGTGATTCTTTAATATGATTAATTCTTTTTTTAATTTAGATTTTCTGGATTTAAGTGCAGAAACCAATCGTAATAAAAAAATAATTAAACGCACACTGATCTGTTTTATCTGATGTTTGTATCATCACATTAATCAGTCGATATATGTATACATCGATCGAAGCGTGCGAGGCTGCAAGGTTAAAAACGGACGAAAAAACATTTAATTTTGCGGTGGCTCTTTAATCGTAAGAAAATTAGCTGCTTAGCAGAAGAGTTAAAACGAGCAGTAATTATTTTAAATGTTTACGTCTACTTTTTTTATAGATAGAATTAAATTATGACGCCAGAGATTTGTTAATTGGATAATTTTATAAAAAGCGGAATGTGGCAAAAAAACAATGAGAAAAATTAATTTTGCCGCGGATTGCGATGCTAAATGATTAATGAAGACGCAGCACGCGTTAATTAATTCGCTGTAATTCAGGCGCGTGCACCACGTGTTGCACGATGCAATTGAAACGACGCAATTGACGCATCCATATAACACGACATTATACATTTGCGCTATTACATTACATCACGTTGCGCAACGCGAATTGTTTCACGATTACATTACGTAAATTTTGATTAAATATGCGATTATATATTTGTGCTGTAGACCTTGATCATGCATGATTACACATTTCGATCATGAAATGCATAATTTATTGGTGCGCTGAGATTGATCCAGATACCTTAAATATTTATCGTAGAATGTCTCTAAACTAAAATCAGCTATAAATCAGCTTAAATATTTTAAGTACATTTTCAAGAAATTATGTTTCTTTTTCTCCTTAAAGAGTCAATATTGGATCATTAATATATGGAGAAGATAGAAATCAATATTTAAAAGTAGCACGACTAGGATAAATAGATTATGTTTGACAGTCTATTTGCGATATTAAAATCAGTTTAGATATTTGATTTATAACATTGAAATAATATTCTGCAGCCTGGTCATGTTTTTAATATTTGATTTATAATAGTAAAATGATTTTTCTACAGTCTTGGGCCATAAGTATAAAGCATTCTCAATTTATTCTATTTTCTTGAAAAAAAAAAGGTAATAAAAGTTAAAGAAAACCAAGAAAATATTAAAATGGTTATAAGAATTAATATTATTTTTCAATAAAATTGTTTTTTTATTAAATAAAACGTTTACGTTAATTTGTACAGGTACTTTATACTTATGGCCAAGGCTGTACAATAACAATTTAGAAAGCAATTTTCATATACCGCAAATACTTTTTCTTATACTGTCATTGTATGAAAATTAAACACTAATTACTTTGTTGTTCTTTGTTGAATTTTCCTTTCGAGAAAGACTTTTGTTTGCATGCAAAATCATCTCGATATTATGGAACTATTTCATTGTTAATGTTATCACAATAACAGCAATTTCATTGCATTGTTAATAACGTCATAACATAATTAATGATTAATAAATAAACATCGTTGTTAGACTTATGAATTATACAGCTGTCGCATATCTCGTGACGATTTGTATTTCTCGTATTTATTCCACGTGTGGTATTGACGCGATTGACATTTTCCGCGCTCCACTTTTGCGACGGACGGACGGACGGATGGGCGAAACGACAGAAAAGTGGACGGCTTCGCATTTTTCCCGCGTCCTACACGCGCGTGCACAGCATCTGCTGGCGCGCCGCATTTGCGACATGCCCCAGTTCCTCCTCGTCATTCAACCCTGTGAACGTGCGGGGCGCCCCTTTTGTGCGCCGTATTCAGCATCCACAAAAGGGACGCCTCACTCGTGCGCACAGTGTACACTCGTGGTACGTACACGGGATACACACGGATAAAACGTAATCCGTAACCACGACGACACACTCTCATCGTTTCCCTCTTGCGCGTCTCCCTCATTTCGCTCTGGGAGATATCGCGAATCGATAGTTTCGCTTCTTTGCGAAGACGCATCCGGGGTTACATCGTCACATTCGTTTACCCTTTCCCCAAGAAATTATAATTATCGTAAAGTAGGTTTTGTGGTCGATAACCGGATAACCTTTTTTTTAGATGGCCCACTTGTGGCTTTAAAAGTATCGTTCGCAAACGTTTATAATAAAATAATTTTCTACGTAATGCATATTGAGGATTATAACCACGTTTTTGTTATTTGTACAAAAAAAGGTACAAAAGGTCTGTTTGTAAATCGAAAAAATTTCAGGCACTCGATCTACAATTTCTGGCTATATTATTAGACACGCGGATTTTTTGATAGATTTATTTTTGTGTGGAAATCACTTTTTATTGTTGAACTAAAATAATAAAATATTATTTGTTTATCGGAAAAATGGGCTTTGCTTCGCAATGCATTCAAATTTTTACAGATATATCTTATTGATATAAAATGTAAAGGTATATAATATACATATAAATATAGGTATAATATATGTATATAAATATAGGTATAATATATGTATATAAATATAGGTATATAATTAATGCAAAAATTTCTCTCTATCTAAAAATTTTTCAATTTTTAAGAAATTTCCAAATGTACAGTCTTTCGTTATATTATTAAACGCATCGATTTTTTGATAGATTCATTTCGAGTAGTCGAAAATAACAACTATTTTTATTTTATATCTAAAGTAAAGTAAAAAAGTAAAAAAGTCTAAAGTAAAAAAGGGATAGCTTCTCTTTTGTCTGTTGTGAACATTCTTAATGAATAAAAATAGTTTTGTTAGTATTCGTCAAATATTTATTCATTTCTATAAAATAAAAAGGTATATAATATGTTTTCTTTATATTTTGTTAAGTTGTTGACTATTAGATCCCTGATTCTACATTATGTAATGTTTAATTTAAAATGTTTATATGTATAAATTAAAATTTACTACAAATAAACAAATAAAACGGAATTTCTATAATACGAGTAGAAACGGAAAACACGTGTGCTTTTCTTGCTGTCGTCTCGCAATAGTTAACAAATTCATACTTTCTCATAGATATTGTGAATGACAAATGAATTAAGGCAAGCTTATACATTTTATAGAGATTATTTTCTTTATATCTTAATTCAAATTGTGATTAGATAAAAAAACAATGATAGATAAATTATAAAATAAATCTGATTCATGGGATATAATTCCATGGGATCATGGGAAATAAATTGTAGAAAAAATATGTGTCTAATACGGCCAGGAATCGTTTACTATATCTAATCAATTTTAGATTTGTAAAACTAAGGCAATTTTAGGCACCTTGCTTAGCATTATAAAACGTCGTTTAATTTAAATCTAAATTGTAAAGATATACATATAGTGAATTTTGCATGCATGAATGAGCAAGTGGGACAATCGCTATTACGTGTGTACAAATGTAAAGGCGGAACGATATGCGTTTGGGCTGCAAGACGACCGAGCGACGCGAGCGCGAGCGCTTTAAATCGGCTCGTTAGCGACCGATTTAATTGCCGTGTAATTACGTCGATGTAGACGCGCGCGCGGGACACGCATATCCGCTGCCGATTCAACATCGCCTCTTATCGATCGTTTTCCGCAGGCGGGAACAATGGCCCATGTTCTCCAGCTACGCCTGCTGGCAGCAGCTCGTGAATGAGACCAAGTCCCTCAGCAGGGATCATGCCGCCCTGTCCGAGGTCTACAGCACCCACCTCGTGGGTCGCCTCAATCAGGTGATGGAGGACGTGCAGCGAATTTACAAGCGTGTGAGTGTCATACACCCCCCTCCCCTTCCGCGGTACACGATACCATTATAGCAGATAGTCAGGACCGTGCACGATTGCATCGCGCGTCGCACCGTATGTCGTATCGTGAGAAGTTGGACTGCTCCATTGTCTCGTCGAATTAATTGCCTCGAATGTCTCCATTTCACCGTCGTCGCGCCGCGATGTTTCGCCACGACTTGATGGCGCTATTGATTATAATCGGGTACCGAGAACGAACACGAGTGCTGATTCCAACATGACGAAATTCTCGACGTAGTCTTGCACGATCCTTCACACTCAGAGAAAAACATGCGATGACAACTGTACATATAAGTTTTACTTAAAATTAATGTAGGGTAACTTCGTTACATACGCCGCGCGAGAATTTATGCCGCAGAAGTCAGAAAAAATAAAAAAGTGAAAGTAATTTTCTCGCAATCACTTTTATGTTATGTTATACATACTTTTATGTTATATTAGTATTGTGTTATGATTTCAGTTTTTTACTGTTAATATTTATAAAATTATTGTAAGTTAAATCAATTTATCACTGTAATAAGTAGCGCAACCATAAGTTATAATCTACAATCTATATAAAATGATTATTGTAGGAAATATAAAAGACTTCGTGATTATTTCATGGTACAGTGTAGAGGAATTATAAAGGATAGAGTACAGCAAAATACAAGTGTTTTTTTAGATTATTTGTATATTTTTTCAGTCATTCATTTCACCCGTGAGTAGCCGTATAACGCATATTTTTATACGACAAAAATGCAAGGGTTTAAAAAATTCTTTTTTTAATATAAAAAATAAATATTTTGGATTTCTAATATTTTTTTCTATAGTAGTAAACAGTCTAAAGTTTTTACTGGTATAGTTTATTTACCTTAACCATAATTAATAATATCTGATAAATTAAGTTTTTAATAGATGCGGCGTATATACCGGAATTATCCTACATAGTTGAATAAACTTTTTATAGTTGCAATATATAACTATGTAGTTAAATAAACTATTTTATACACTGAGAAAAATGTTTTAATTGTACTAACATGACATGTGTATGTGTCATGTGGTAGAATGTATTTTGTGCAACTAGCAGAATTTCTAGTTATTGTGATAAGGTATTTTATTTTGACTCAATATTTTACAATTAAAACATTTGATACATTTTATTATAAGAATTTAGTTAATATTTTCCAGGTGAATCTATAAAATTTTTAATTAAAAGAAACATGCGATCAGAATTCTGGTTAACGTTGAACGTAGCGTATTCTAATTGATATATCAATAAGACAGTATAATATATTTAACAGGAAGGAATTAATCATACTCATCTGCTAGGCAAATCCTACAAAAATTCTGATTCATCGATTTTCGAATAGACATAATAATTAAATAGTTTATCTAACAATAAGTAAATCCTACAAGAATTTTGATTTACTGATTTTTGAACAGATATATTGATTGAATCAGATTTCCAGTTAATGCAACCAGATTCTTTTTCCAGTGTAGTTATAACAACTATAAAATAGTTTATTCAACTATATATAAATTTTATGTATATATAAAACTTGTATAGTCCTCACCTTTATCGAGTTATACATTATTTTACAACTGCAATAACTGTGAGATAGTTTATTCAACTATGTTACATTAATTCTACATATAAAACTTATATAGTTGTAATCTTTATAGTTGTTTTTTTATGAGTGTATAATTACAGACATCCTTGTTTTTACTTTTGTAATTCTCGTGTATAAATCTTTCATTGCGCGCTTATTATATGTATGTCTAAATTTATTTACACACGTTTTTTTATACAACTGTAAATTTTTTCGGAAGAGGAAATGTCGCCTCTGTTGCAGCTAATTCATATTGGGTGCTTTTTATTTAGTGACATAAGTCGACACAAGTATCGTTGTATCTTTATTACTCATTGAATGCCAAGAAGGATAGAATGACATTTGTGTCGACTTCTATTATTAAATGGAAAACACCCATTAATTAATTTCACGTTGCTGAGAGATTATACTCTTTGCGCTGTTTTCATTCGCGATTACATCTTTTCGGCGTTTCTTGCTGCAGTGTCGCGAGATCGGCTACGAGACGCACGAGGAGATACTTCGGGTGCTGCACGAGCTGCACACGACCATGAAGACCTATCAGGCCTATCAGGCCGAGTCCAGACAGGCAGAAACGAAGCTCCGTGTCGCCGAGCAGCAACGCAACAAGCTCGAGGTGGCGAATGCGGACAGCCGTGAGAAGCTCGCACGCAGCAAGAAGTACAAGCTCATCGAGAAGGAAGTCAACAAGGTAGGTTTGTAGAATAGAATTTGTCGAAGGTCGACCTCGAGTGCGTCTACACGCTGAGAGTACTCGGTACCCGGGGCTGAAGAAGGTCGATGGCGCTTGATCTTCGCGAGGACTCGCGGTAGAAAGTTTAAGCCCTTCTACCTGGTCGCTTCAACCATCTGCGTTGAGTTGTGTTAACAAATAGAGCCTGGAGTGGCGAAGGAAATTTATATATAGCATGTACAATTTAAATTTCTTTTATTATATTTTAGTTTGTTTGGGATAGATGAATCTTTAAGGAGCTTTTCACTTTTGGAAACTTAATTAGGCTATTTCGGGATTTTTTTTTTAATCTATGCTACGGATTTTTACAGGTTTTTGTAGATTTGTTACATGTATATGAACTATTTTTCAGCAAAAATTTGGTATGTTTAATTTATTATTAATTTTAAAGTTATTAGTGTTTAAACAAGACACTACAAAAACGCGGTGTACATGATACATCTCGACTCTGGATAATCTAAATTTTAAAGCAAAAATTTTCATTTATAAATAGTTGATATATTCTCGGAAAAATAGAAGAAAAAGTGAAAAATAACAAAATAACGTCAGTTTAAAGTTAAAAGTTATTTTTGCATAAAAATTAATCTTTAATAGAGCAAAAAATAGATTAAATTTTTGGAATTTTTGGAAATTCAAGATTTATGCCTGGCTTCAACTATTAAAATTGAAAATTTTCTTGGGATTTGTTTCAGATCATTCAAGCCGAAATATTATATATTTCGTATTTTTCCTATTGGAATACTAATAACTTTAAAATTAATGAAAATATCTATACCAAATTTTTGCTGAAAATAATTTCATGTATGTACAATAAATAAAATTCTACGAAAATCCGTCGCAAAAATATTGTAAAAAAATTTCTGAAAATAGCCTTTTTTATTAACCAACAATAATAAAAACTCAAGGCTAATTAAAACGATAATATAGAAAATTAATGTATCTGTAACGTATTTATTAGAGAAATGTAATAAGTTACAAATAATTAAAAAATAAAAAATCTCAGTACTATAAAAATTGTTTATTAGGCTTCCGAAGATAAAAAGTCTTTTAATACTCAATATCTCACACATTTGAATCTTGAGATTAAAATTCTGTCAAGATGAGTAAAATCTGGCTAAATCTGGCATGTCGTGGGCTCAACAAGATAAGCGCTCCATCGATTCTGAATAAACATTTCACTGCACCGGCGGTATTTGGTACAATATGAAAATATTTATCTTTCTATAATTTGACATACTTTTCATACGATCTCGCGCGATAACGCATGGAGGCTTTGCCTCGATCGCACGCGATTTGTCTGGCTTCTTTCGGGTGTGACCCTGACCGTGGATAAATCTGGCATATTGCGATTTTGTGCGCGTCCTTCGGATTTTGGCACCAATATGAGACGACGGCGGCGGCAGCAACGTGTTATGAGATGCGGCCGGTCGAGGGATTACTCGTCTAACGGATCATCCCGCCGCGACTTTCCCTCTCGTTCCCTCCTTCGCCCGTTCTAGCAAAGATGCTACCGCATCTGGCGCGGCGGAACGGTCGTCGCTTCTGGCGAAAGACTGACGGGTGATTTTACGCCGAGGACGCGCGCAGCGGTTTATCGGCTGACGATTGGCGCGGCCGAGCTCTTTACGATGACGAACACGTTGACGCGGTTTCGACGTCTTTATCACCGTTGCCCATCCACCAGCTGTTCGTGAAGCCAAAGGCAGGAAGTTCTTCGATCGAAGTTTGCCATCGCACGATGATTCGTAAATGTGCCCGGAAATCACGCGGCTCTTCCGGAAAGTCAGAAATAAAACTTTATCGCATACGGAAAGAACGGTTTTGCTAAAGTATCTAAAAATTTAGTTATAATATATAGATCTAAAAAGTGGCGATCGTGGCGCAGGGCGCTGCGTGACAGCTTACTGTGCCGAGGATCCAGGTTTCACCCAGAACTACGGTGTTCTGAAATGCGCTGCCAATGCTCTACGGCATTTAGCAATTCGGAACACGATCTCTGGAAAGCGATCGCCACCTCTCGGTAAGACAAGGCAAAACCACCGAGAGTATTCCTGCCAAATTAGAACACCCGATGGTGGAGAGGGATTCCGAGGAGTGATATGGACCTGGTGTCCGGGGCTAAACGGGGTCTGGTCCAACATTATAAAAAGAAGAATGCTCGATTGAATTATAGCAAAGAGAGCAAGCCGTTGGAACAAGCCGTTACAGCTGTCATTGATGGTGTGATCTCGGTTTTAGGAGCTGCACAACTATTTCATGTTCCATACAGAAAAGTACAATCTAAACAAAAACAAATATGATGAAAATGAAGTTCCTAGAACTTCTATTGGGCATCCGGCTGTGTTTAGTAGCGTTTCAGAAAACTTTAGAAAGAGTTAAATATCTCGAAGTCAGAGGTTCTCTAATTTCTGTTTAATTTTGTCTGAAAAGTACAATTTAATATTTAAAACATAATAGATAAATATAAAGTTTTGCTTTTATTATAATATCAATGTTAAAAAGTTCATTTATGTTTGTCGTACTTAAAATATTGGGACTAACATGATTATTTTATGTTTTTCTAATTTGTGTTTAATTTGATCTGGAAAATATAATAAAATGTTTAAAAAAATATTTAAATTTAAGATTTGGTTTTTATTGTAATATTAATGTTTATTTTCAATGTTATTCAAATTATCCTTCAAAATTGATTTTTGTTAAAATTGTAGGGGTAAATCGGATAATGACGTTGCGTCTCAAGATTTAAAGAATAATTTTTTATATATTGGGCGAGTATTCTTTAAAGTTCTGTTGTAAGTTTTCTGCTACATATTCAATTTAAGGATAAAATTATTACTTTTCGAGAAATTGTTCAAAAAGGTCAAAAATTGTTGAAATTATTCAAATTACCCCGTTGTAATCTACTGTAAAAAATTTTGACATTTTTACAACTAGCTTGAACGTCCCACATAATTCTTTTCTGATCGGTATCTAGTTAAGTTATTATAAGATAATAAAATCGTTTTTTCTGTGCAAACGTTGTTATCAAGATATTTCTTTCTAATCGATCAATTTTATTTAATTTTGTCAATTTGACATTTTGAGGAGAAACTCTGTAATTTCTCAAGAATGTTTAAAGAGTTATATCTAAATATTTTACGTAAAAGGATTAGATTTGGTTCTCAAGAATTTAAATAATTTTATATGTGATTGCGGAAACGTGTTATGAATTTGCTAAAACGTAACTGTGAGATTGATTTTATAAATTAATAAGTTATAAATTATAAAGTTAATAAAACAAGATTAGTTATATATAAGTCAATAACTCTCTGCAGGCGCTTGAAACTCGTGGATATCGAGAGATTGGATGCTCTTTGTTCGTCGCGTTTAAAGCTGAGGCACTTTGCGTGGTGCGGAGTGCGGCTGGAAGTTCGCGTGTCTGGCCTTCGTCGATGCGATTGAAAGGAAATTGAAAGTACAGCTGGAACGAGGATGAAGTGCCGTCTGCTGCTGCGTCTTAATAATTTCATTTTACGGAGCGCAACGGAAACGCGTTCATTACGGCCGCGCCACTAATTTCCTCTCTGTCACAATTTAACAATAAGGACCATCATTAAAATCAACCATTAGATTCGTCCTCGGATCCGTGCGCGAACATACGAAATAATACTGGATGGTCGGTCTTTAAAAAGCAATCGTGTAATAAAAATTAATGAATCTTTGCTACAGCTCTCTATTAAAAAATTGAAACAGTAAGAGAAGTCTGTGTTACAGCCTATAAGGCAAGCAAACAGTATTCTTGTTTCGGAATTACCTATTTTTATTTTTAAATATTGAAATAAAACAGAACATTAAATGTGGATGATGTAACTTGCTTGTATGAAGATATTTTTTTTGTAGTATTATCGAAAATATATTTTTATTAATAAACGAAAGGTTTGCTGCAGTGGACTAATTCACATTTTATAACATTTTATAAAAACGGAGAAAATAACTCGAAAGTTTATCACTTTAACTTTAAAATTTATTTTCTACTTTCTTACTAAATATGGGTTAGCTCACTGTTGCAGCAAGCCCTTCAATTTTCACGAATCGAGAGGAAAAAATATTAGATAGAAAATAACAATATCTTCAAAGAGAGAGAATTTAGAACATTTTTAAATTAAAATTAAATTATTTCTATTTGATTAGACTTTACTTTTAGAATAAGTTATTTATATTATTAAAGTAAATTATTAAAGTTTTTATAATAATAATTTCTTGTCTTATTCCAAAAATGTTAATATTAATTTATAATAATAAATTCATAATTAAAATATTACAATTTTATCAATATTGCTACATTGTCAGAAAGAAATACTTTTTTAATTATGTTCATGTTAGTGGAAGATGTATAACAAAAGTTTGACGTACATGGAGGGTAAAAATAACATTTCCATCTTCTTGATATAATTTTTTTTTTTTAATATCGAGAGAAAGTATTATACAGTTTGACAAAAAAAACTTTTTCTCTTTGAAGTGCGTTAATACGTTTCCTGAAGATTTTTTTGTGTTGAATGATGCCGTTGATCGAATTTGTCTAGTATAAAATTTAAATAGTCATAACTTTATGAAAAAAAGTCGTACGGTCATGAACCAAAGTTTGTCTGAAAGCTCTTGAATTATACTTTCAGATGCCGCTGAATTTATTTAGAAATTAGTTTCCTTTTTGTCGCAAAAAATGTTAAAGTGGCCAAAAACATCATTTTGGCCTCTTTCATTTAAATTTACTCAAAATCCTGGTATGCTAAGCAAATTCTACCAACGGCATCGTGTTCAGCGTGAAAAAAATCTTCGGGAAACGTATTATCGTATTTTGGAGAGAATTTTGTTGTAATGTTATTGAAACAATTATATTATGTTCTGTAGGTGTTTATTAATAATATCTTTATTGAAATTAAAAATTACAATATTGTTAAAGTCTAATATTATTAAATCTTTTTCAGAAGATCGTATATTGTTGCTTAAGTATACGTACATGATATGAAGCAATTTTGTTAATTACATAGAATGCGTTTATTAATTTTACTTTGATATTGATTTTGTTTTATGAACTTTGAAAAATATATACCGAAATATATATCGACGTTTCCATTCGGTGTTAGAATAGTTCCGGATATTACAACGTTGAAGTAGTTCTTGTCAAAGTACCTTCTTAATAACTCTGTTATCGCGTTGCGTGATTTACGGTTGCTGTCGGCACGGCGGATTATTACGCCGCCGCGCTTTCCGCGCCAATAAAGATTTGATTTGCGTCGTGATCGATGATGTTTTATATTCCATGCCGCGTGCATTATCAAGCGGAAACGATGGCCTCACGAAATATTGCCCGATAAAATGCGGATCGAGACGAAAACGGCACTGCTTGCAAGCGGCAGGTGGAAACGCATGCGAATGCAGGCTGTGCCGAGTCGTCGGCTAGACGATGATATCCAGGCCAGTCGCACAGGATGTTCAAATTAGGCATCTGCGTCATCAGTCCCTGCAGCAATTGTTCCGCTTTTGGTCCATCGTTGGCTATCACGCGTTCGTCGTATGATTTCGCGGAATCGAACGGATAACCGTCTCGAATCCGGAACACGATTCTCATCTCGTTCCTCAGATCCTTTGAAAACTCGTTCGCGCGTTCTAGTTCGATTCGTGTGACAAGAATGTGGCGTGCGAATAATAACCGTAGAAGGAAAATCATGACAAAAAAGGGGGAAAAAGCGCGATTTCCGCGAGCTGTCCCCAATCGTCTAATTAATAAATTCGCAATGTTTACGAAGTTATTGTTGCAAGTAGAGGTGTGCGAATAGTTCGAATTTGAATCACAAGATTCTAAATCGAATAGTTCGAGAATTTCGAATTAACAATGGTTCGATCAATTGCCTAAAAAATGTTAATCTGGGAAAATTTGATTCAGATTTGATTCGTATTCGAATTAAAGAGATTCGATTCGATTCGATTCGATTCGAAGTGAAAATTTCAGATTCGATTCGATTCGATTCGACCATGCAAAGGCTTAATTCGCACACCTCTAGTTGCAAGTGAAATTATATCCATTATTGAAAATTAATCTCTTATAACTTTTTCGCCCGAAACTTTTTTTAACTTCTAAAATTCTTGAGATCTTTAAATTTTCTCATTAAAATTTTCTCTTGAAGTATATTTTTCGCGACTTAATATTTCAAAGTCGGGATATTTTAATATCTTTAAAACAATCTGGAATTTTCAAGGGATTTCTTAAACAATAAACAGAGAAAAATCTTTTGAAATTTTATGTTTAATAATTTTAGTAATTTTAGTAAAATTAATAATTTTAAATTTAAATTCTGTCTTTTTCTGAAAAAATTGTTTCTTTGATTTTTTTTTGATAATGCAAAATGTCCATTATTTGTTAGCAATAAGTATAACATCCGCGTACATTTACGTGCATTTTTGTCTCGCCAGATTTTATTTAAAAAAAATCAGGCTGATCGAAGATATACATAGTAGAAAAAAGTAGATAATGAATTGAAACTATACTATCGTATAGTATTAGCTAAGTCATTAATACCATACTATGTATAGAGTACAGCGGGGTAATTTGAATAGTGGGGTAATTTGGATAACAGTAAGTATTTGCAAGAATTTCAGAAAAATAAGAGATTTTAAGATACATTTCATTAGATCAATGTCTGATCTAATAAAATGTATCTTAAGATCTCTTATTTTGCCGAAATTCTTGCAAATGCTTACTGTTATCCAAATTATCCCGCTATACCCTACTATAATATAGTATATAGTTTGTTCGCGTTGCTTGTGTTTCAGTTTATTTCGAAATTGCATTAAAAAAATTGTCTACTCTTATCTGAAATTTTGAATAAAATTGTTTGAAATATTCGGGAACTTTTAGGAAATTTCTTTTACAAGATTCGAGCAAACATTCTAATAAATCCTTTTCTTTTATCCGGCAAGTGGATACGTCCAGATTTGAGAGAAGACGTTGGTAAGAGCATTTGCTCGTCCATATTTCTATTCTATGTGACAAATGCATTTGCGTCTATATATTTTACCAGGGCCATATGCTTCACCGTTTTGTTCGCATGAGTCAAAGATCCCCAAGGAATACGAAGCGTTTCTCCAGTTTACAACTGGGAGGATATCCACTCCGCGAAGTGAATCAAGAGAGAGGGGGAAAGAGAGGAAGAGGGAGAGAGAGACGTTAGAAAATCCGTACGACGTGTATCTCTCTCCGGGTTCTTTCTTTTTTACCCCTCTTTTCAATCCGAGCAGACGTCGACCGAGGATTTAGGACCGACCTGCCAGCAGGCTTTTTTTACCGGGCGCATGCAACTCGATGGTAAAATAAATAGCGATCCCCCTCGAGCGGTTATAAGTGCGATAAGACAGATGGTTAAAGCGGCTTGGAAGGGACACCGAGAGAGAAGAGTGTAGGAGCCGAGCGATTAGCAGAAAAAAAAGATAGCGAGAGAGGAGACCAACAGCATATGTAATACCCACTCGTTGTGACAGTATCGACTTGATATCGTCGCTCGCATTTTAAAAGGACGCAAATCTTGTTTATAGAATCTACGTAACAAGGCATCTACTATTTAGAAAAATCTCGAAAATTTGGAATTTTAAAGAAATTTATCTTTTTATCCTTGAAAATCAGGGATTTTCATGAAATTTTATCACGTAATTTTTGGAATGTTACTTTTAAATTTAAATTCTGTTTCTTTCTGAAAACATTGGGTGCATCTATAATAGAAGCGTAACCGCTTACTAAGCGGTTAAGTAGCAGTCAAATATGATTGGTTCTTATCTTTAGATCTATCCAGTCACATTCGACCGTTTAACGAACGGTTGTGGATGTACCTATTGTTTCTTTGATTTTGATAATGCAAAATTATCATTATATCAATCGGTTTGCAATAAGTATGGCATATCCATGTACATTCACATACATTTACATTCTTGAGAGACTCGTAAATTTTCATTAAAAAAAGGGTAATAGACACAAAAGACAATTTTCAGCGGAATAGAGTAGCTTACTGATACTATGTTGAGCTTTTCCTGTAGGTTTTAGGCTGTAGGCTTCATTTCAATTGTAGAAAAGAATAATTATAGTCTCGTGGAATTTCTATCTTCTACTAATTATAAACTATATAAAAACTAAGTAGTTAACGTGTTATATACATATGTTGTTTACAGTTTTTTCTTTATTATAATTCAGTTTATGACTTTTCTATTTTTTAAATTTTTGAATGTTTTTCACAAATAAGCTTTTTTGAGGTCTTTTTTAAATAATGAGGCTAGTTTAATAACTTGGCTATAATTTTATTGATGTTACGACTATCTTTGATCAATCACTTTTTAAATAATTGTATATTTAAATTATTAAAAAATTGTTCTTAGTTTTAGAAAGAATGTAAATGACATTTTTTATGTATTTGGCGTATATTTTTCTTTTTTTAAAACGATTTTTTATGGGATCTCATTGCTTTTTGTTAAATTATAATACAATTTAAATCTTTTAAAAATGAACACATTATTATTTATAAAATTGTTACTTTAATTTAATATACTTTCTCTCAATTTTAATAGTTTATTGATTTAATTTTTTTCTCATTTATTTGTTCTAAGAAAAATATGTATGCACCCTTAGCTATTTCGAGGTAATTGACTTGTTTCAATTTTTAAATTATTTACGGATATCTATTTTGTACCTTTAGTTTGCAATATATTTGTGTTATGTTCATTGTTTATATTTCCATGATAAAAAATTGCACTGTTAACTTTATAAATATTTTCAAGAATATGTATTTTTGATATAGATATGGATTTAATATTAAGATTTGTAATCTTTGTAACTTTTTTATTATTAACTTAAATAATAATAATTGAAAAATGAGTATATGTTTGGTCATTGTTATATTAGTCTTTTCAAGTAGTGTCACAATTTTTGCATAATTTTTGTACATTATTAATAAATAAATAGATAAATAAATTTACTTTATTTATTTTTAAATTAATTTATTATTTATGCAGTACAAAAGAGAGAGAGAGAGAAATACACAAATTTATTTTGTTTTGTATTTATTTCGTTTTGTATTACAATATTTTTTAAATTAATAATAATTATTAACATTTATTATTTATTATTATTAATAATTAATTAATTATTTTATATAATATTGAGCGATTATTATGTAATTATTTATTGCTCTTTTAGCTGATTTTTATTTAATCTTAATTAACCGTACTTATTAATTTTATGGTGCTGCTCTTGCAACTGAACAACAATGATCGATATCGAAATCGATTACTAATTTTAACAAGATTTTGTAAAAATTCGCTTTGAAGGACAAATCGCTTTGCATGCATATGTGTATACGTGTGATTGAAAATGTCATTTTGAATAAAGTGACACTTTTCACGAACTCGATCTCAAGATCTCAATAATGACTGCACCAATTTTATTCTTAATGATCGCAATTGAAAGTTCGTATCGACATTATATCAGAAAATATCGTTAGATTTTGTATTGCTGTTATAATTTCTGAGATATTTGAATTGAAAGTATGTTTGATATAAGAATTTCAGATAAAGCTATGGTAGCGTCACGATATTTGCGCAATGAAGTAACACGTAGACCACGCAGTCACGCGGTCATCACTCTTTTTTATGTACTTAGCGTCGCGCCGCTGCCGCGTCGCTTGATAAAATTATATTAAATTATAATGCATAAGTTTGATTTTCTTTCATTTCAGTTAATGATTTCAAACTATTGGCCGACAGTATATTTGTGAGAGAAATTAAGTTTTTGTCTTTACTGCATTGATTAAAATTATTATATTACACATTTTCTTAAAAAAGCTTTTATATTGCCATTATATTAATAATTTTAATTATTAATATAACATAATATATTGAAATACGTTGAAAGCATAAGATGCGTATGTGATAGTTACGTAAGTGATGTTATTTGGTTGAACAAGGATCTTAATTGTGATAAACTGAGAAGCGAACGTGGGGAGAAATCCTTGGGGAGAAAGACGAGAAAAGTAATCGGCGGGGTCAATTAATACGCTGGTCGGCGCCGTCGATTAACGAGATTAATTTGGCTGGCCTTAGTCTGTACGGTCGCTCTTCGGCGTAAGATGCATCATCGTCTCTAATCCGAAATATCTTCTTTTCAGAGGAAGAGCAAGTACCAGGAGGCGAAATTGAAGGCACTCAAGGCGAGAAACGAGTACATCCTGTGTCTGGAGGCTTCGAATACGACGATACACAAGTATTTCGTCGACGACCTGTCCGATCTCATCGACGTAAGTTACTCATCCATACCCGGACTCGCACGTGCACCCCATTGACCCCACGACCAACGGCCGCGCTTTCACCGGCCTCGGTATTCGTTGCACTTATTCGTCTGTATTGTAACGTTACGTACCCAGCAAACACAGATTATAACTACAATATTGCAGCAACAATGTAATCTTTCTGCAATATAGCTGAAATGTTACAATGTTGCTGCAACATTGCAGTTATAATCTGTGTTTGCTTATATAAATTGTTCGGATTAAATTTATATACTGTGTCATTTAACAAATTAAGTACTATCCAATCTAATAAAAAATAAAGAATAACGATGTTACCCTGGATATCATCTTACCGGGATACGACGTACTCAGTGAGATTTAATCGTTTCTGAAATTACATTTCTTTAAATTATTATCATTGTAATGATTTGAAAATAATATATTTTTTGTTTGATCTTTTTGTTCATCTATTTTTATTAGTTTCTCAGATATCCATTTCACACGTGTTGAGCTAAAAAATTGTTTCAGTTCAGAGATATGACAAAGTTACAGATCCTTGTGCAGCGGGAAAGATAATCAAAAATAGCAATGGTGACCTGGGGTTGAGAAAAGAAAAATATTAACACGTAAAAATGATAAAGAAAGGTTCAGAAAATATTAAAAGGAAAAGTTAGACTCAACTCATTGTCTTTAACTTCTGCTTTTACGTATAAAAGTAATCTAATTTATTTTGTGTTAAAAGAATAAATACATATTTGCTTTTTTTCTCACAGTGCATGGACTTTGGATTCCACAATTGCATAGCAAGGGCACTGCTGATGCACTGCAGCGCGGAGGAGGGTAAGCAACGTTCACTGCAATCTGGCGCCGAACAATTAGCTGCGTGCGTTGGCGCGCTCGACTCCCGGGCGGATAAGCAGAGATTCCTGGAGTCTCATCACGCAGCCTTTATGATTCCCAAGAAGTTTGAGTTCCAAGGACAGCGTGGAGATGAGGTAAGAAGGAGAAAGAGACAGAAAGAGGAGAGAGAGAGAGAAAATTTGAGTTATTCCGAAACTTTATTAATTTTTCGGCCTCTCTCCCGTCGCTTTTTAATCTAACAGTAATATAAATTGTAATAAATTACGATAATTTTATTTATAACACACGCTATTTTAATAAAGTAACGTTGTTAGATAAGCAATGCTGGAAAGTCGGAATTACCGACATTATAATTATATAAATATCTCCGAATTAACTGAATGGAATGGAAAATCTTTTTACAGGATTGAAATAGATATGAAATGTAGTGGAACGAAGCAATTTGTAGTAAAAACAAAAAAAATTTTAAAAAAAATTTTTTTTTCGTTTTTACTACAAATTCCTTCGTCCTACCACTACATTTCATATCTATTTCAATCCTGTAAAAGGATTTTCAATTCCGTTCAGTCAATTCGAAGATATTCATATAACTGTAATGTCGATAATTCTGACCTTTCAGCATCGCCTTGATAATACAATTATGAGAGCATAAGAGAATAAATTTCAAAATCTGTGAATACCGTTCTGGTTTTTATCGGAACTTTTTCGTAGCCATTGACGCTATCAAATTGCCGGTTTACCGGTCTGTTTCCTCCCGATAGACGCCCGAGCCCGAACTGCAGAAGATGCTGCATTCGGAGATGGAGCAACGACTGCAGCAGCTACAGCAGAGGGTGACGTCGCTGCGAACCGAATCGGAGGAGGTATGGAAGACACTGGAGACGGCGGAGGCGAGTCTGCTCGAGATGCTGACCGCCAAGGATTACGACTGCTCGAGATACTTTGGCGAGAACGCCGTACCTACGTCCAGGCCGCCGGAGACGCTTCAGATCAAGCTGCGAGCTGATAGACAGGAGACTGAAGAATTCTACCTCACGGTGAGGTTTTATGGCAGAGCATAAGTACTATCCCCCTTTCCTCCGCGGCGAGCGGAAGACACACGATCGTGCGGTAGAATATTGATCGTCGTATTAGCATTCGAAGGATAGAGGAAGTGCGCGAGCAAGGGACAAGTAGAAAACAAGCTGACGGCGCATCACTGCGTTCAGTATCTGTTATTCTACTTGCATTATTTTTCGTGAGAAAGTAATGAGTTTTTTTTATCTATATTAAAATCTTCGAGGAAGCAGGAATCCAAAAATAGAACGCGCATTATATTTCATTTATCTATATTTATATATATATTAAGATTGACAGAATTAGACTTTACATTTTGTTTTCTGAAAAGAATATTAATATAAAAATATAAGTGGTAAAATAAAGAATAAAAAATATATAAATTGTGTTAACAATGTTATATAATACAAAAGAATTACATTTAATACATAATAAATGTTCAGGGTAAATCTATCAGTTACAAGAATGCCTTTGACGCACAGAAAAAATGCAATTCACAAAACTTACGTTCTCCTTTATGTTGTTGCTTGTAGAAATTCAGGGAGTACCTTCTCGGCACGTCGAGAATAGCCAGGTTAGACGCGAAACAGGAATACATCCGGCAGAGCCTGCTGGACGGCTCGAATGCTAGCCCGAACCCGTCGATTTCCGCGTCAAAGCAGAAGCAGGCGCGCCGCAAGCGGATCGGCCGTCTGCAGATGAACGGCCAGCCGAAGCTGTTTGGTGGCTCGCTCGAGGAGTATCTGGAGAGCACGAATCAGGAGATACCGCTGATCATGAAGAGCTGCATCCGTGTGATCAATCTGTACGGCTTGCACCATCAAGGTATCTTCCGCGTATCGGGCTCGCAGGTGGAGATCAACAACTTCCGCGAGTGGTTCGAGCGCGGTGAGGATCCGCTTGCGGATGTCACCGACGCCTCGGACATCAACAGCGTCGCCGGGGTGCTGAAGCTCTATCTGAGGGAGCTGCGGGAACCCCTCTTTCCCATCATCTACTTCGAGCATCTTATGGAGCTGGCGCAGCTCGAGTCGAAGCAAGACTTCGTCAACAAGATGAAGGAAATGATCGCGAGTCTGCCGCGGCCGGTCGTGATCGTCATGCGGTATCTTTTTGCCTTTCTCAACCAGTGAGTATATTGTCGTTCTACGAGGAATTTAAAACGTGTAATGCTGCGCTGGATATTAACATCTGACTTATGCTTAAACAGCCTGTCGGAATTCTCGGACGAGAACATGATGGATCCGTACAACTTGGCTATTTGCTTCGGCCCGACTTTAGTACCGGTTCCGGAGGACAAGGATCAGGTCCAGTACCAGAATCAGGTCAACGAGCTTATCAAGAACATCATCACTTTTTGCGAGGAGATCTTCCCGGAGGACATCGGGGGCACTCAGTATGAGAAGTACATCAGCAGAGAACCCGACGACGTGTGAGTAGAAACAAGCTGACGTATATTACCAGATATTATGTCAAGATAATTCACATTTAACATTTAAACAGTACTGTAAAAGACTCTAATGTCCATTTTTATCAATGTGGATTAACTTTAATCTGTAGTTCAGCTTACTTATCTTTTTTTAATTCTTAGAATTAGATAAAAAGTAAGTTAAGCTGAGATTAAAGTTAATCTACATTGGTAGAAATGGACATAAGAGATATCGCAATTTTTTATCGGTCTTCAGGCATCTCTTGAATTTTTTTTGTTGTTTTTGGCTACTAATGTGATTCATAATTTAGGGATGTGGGAGATTCACCAACAGATCAAGTCCAGGAAGACATGGATTCGGAGGTTTATCCGTCCGAAGACGGTAATGCAATTTTTTTCGAAGATATAAGATATCGTTGAATTGGAAAATATTTTCTATGAAGTGTTGTAATGTATTTGTTTTCTATTCGTAGAATCGGAGAATCTCGAGGGTACGGCGCAATTTGACTTTAACGCGAGGTCCGAGAGAGAGCTGAGCTTCAAGAAAGGCGACACCTTGACGCTGTACACGCAGGTCAGCAACGATTGGTGGCGAGGCGCTCTAGCTGGCAGGGAGGGACTGATTCCTGACAAATATATTATGCTCAAGATAAAGTTAGTAATATTGTATTAATTATAATGAATTTTATTTTACCGCTTAACAAGAGAGAACTCCGCACACATTTTATGGGAAATTGTCTTCCGGTGGAAAAACGTTTAAACTTTCAACGTTTCAAACTTTGAAACTTTATGGTTTATGAAACGCCAATTGAAAGTCTCAATGAACTCGACTTTCCAAGAATTATAGTTTTATCTCCACGGAATGCTGATAATTATTAAAATGTAAATACGAAAATGATCATGTTCGCAACTTTCTGCGAATTTCAACAAGTGAAATACTCTAGGATTCACCAGCAATCGGCAGATAATTTTCCATGGAATGTATGCGGGAACCTTTGTCTTTCAAGATTGTTATTCATAAATTAAATTATTATTTAAATTTTACATTATTTAATTTATATGATTTAAATTCGAATCTATCATTTAATTAATTTCTAATTGTTTCGTTGGCACTTCCCGCATTTTTCTCAGGGATGAGGAGCGCGAGAAGGATCTTTTAAAATCGTCCAGCGAGGAATCTATGCGTAGAAGAGCGTCCAGCTCGGCGGACAGCGTACTGTCGAGCAATAACTCGCCGCTGATAGGCCCGTCGGCGAATCCGAGCACCTGGTCGTCCGGCGCGGCGTCCGACATGTCGTCATCCGCCACGACGAACATAATAACGGATAATAGTAACGCCAGCGGTATTATCGCGTCCGTGGTGACGAATGTGCCCTGCATCTCGTCGTCGGCGCAGCCGATCATCAGTCGAGAGGTATTGGAAACCACCGTTTAAGTAGTTGACCTCTGAATTTAATCTGTGCCCGAATTCTCTCTCCTCTTCCGGTGTTCGTCTTCGCTTTTTTTGGCGTGTGTATATTGTTCGCACTGTTGCATACCGACGCACCGATACGCGACGCAGATCTCTATCCGTGTTCTCCGTCGACTCTCTTCGACGACGCACACTCAGGTGCATGGCTGTTCGAGAGCTGTTACATATCTTTTTTTTTTCATCTCTTTATTATATTCTCGAGTGAACGAAACCGCCGTCTGGAATGCACAACGTAGATTGGCAACACGAAATCTCTCTTTGCCTTCGCACCTGCACCTGCATATCAGATTCCACGCATCGCTTCGTCCGCGCGTAATCCGCGCGATTCTCCCGCGGTCGAGCGCGACGTACCTTCCGTTCTCCATGAACGAGTTCTCGAGAAAGAAAAACAGGACGGAATTACTGTGGCCGGTGAGGGTAATTCAGCAAGCTGTCGTCCGTCGTGAAATGTATGCGGTCGCTGCCGTGATTCCGAGACGTATGTAAGTGTCCTAAAGTTTAGCGAAAAGAAATCGACGACGCGGTGATCGGCAGAAATCGTGGAAGGGGAGGGAGGGGAAGACGACGAGACGCGTGTAGGAGAGCACCTCGCGTGAGAGAGACGTTTTATTTTTTAAGTTAACTTAAAATTCTCGGTACAGCACACGAAGTACTTTTTGTAGGACCTTTTATACGAGTTTGTACGATACACATCTGTAAATAAAATATAAATATACATGTTCATTTTGTGCTGCATGTACCTCGCCTTGTTGTGGTTGTGTTCTTGCCTTGTGCCGCCGCCTTGTGTCCTCCGTTGCATCGTCTCTACTTATGTGCGTAATGTGTGTTTTGATTTTTCCTCCTTACGTAATTTTTTTCCCTTTTTTTGTTAACCATTATTTTTAACTGTTGGGATGGTTGATGTTTTTCCAGATATACGTTTAGCTCTCTCGGCCCTCTTTAGTTGGCGAGAAAAAGCCATGCCGTTTTCATACGCAGCACACATATTACGCAGAGCGAAACGCGCGGACTAAAAACTGTTCGATAAAACTGGCCGCCAGTGTTATCTAGTTGTGTGACTAGTTATTTTTATATATCATTGCCGTGTTTTGTGTCGTTTGAGATTTCGCGAGATTGAAATTTCGGAGAGTGTGTTAGAGGCTTCTTTTCCTCTCGGTTTAATTTTTTTTTTTTTTTTTTGTCGAGTTCTGCGAGAGTCTGCTAGGGTTTCTCTCCGTAGAACGAATTTTTGCTCCTCGGTCTATAGATGAGATCAAAAGGAATGCCGCACGCGCGGGGGGCCTGCTTGTCTCCAGCGGATATCCTTTCGGCTTCCGAGGTGAGTAATGAGAGTAATCTCACCCATTGCAATAGCCTTATATAGCCACTATTAACCTTCCCTCCACCGAGCAGTAAAGAGAATAGAAAAAGAGAGGTAAACTAATTCATCGTTTGTTTACGCCGGTTTGCGTGCGCCCGCTTTTGTCTGTCTCAGTTTTACGAGCAGTTTTTAATCCTGTCCCTCAAGTGGTTACTGTCTTATATGTGTGTACTTTATCCCTTAATTTTTATTTGTGCGCCGATTTGCATGCGAGCGATTAATAAGTGTTCCCGAAAAATTCCGTAGTTTTCACAGATGCTATTCCGAACCGATCCTGTCGAGAATAAGTATTTTGATTAAAGAGGGACAGGAGGTTTATGTGATTAAATTGGAGACGAAATTTGCGAATTTATTATAAGAAAGGAATAAATGGGCAAAATTTTTCGTTTAGGTGCTACTTTTATATTTAAGATGCAGAAAATTAATTTGTAAATTTATTTAAATCTAGGAGTTTCCTGTCCTGTTGAAAATAGGTTCGAAAATTTTAGGTTTTGCCACAAAATTCCGTGACTTTTATTGTTCTTTTTAAAAGTCACGGAACCGTGGCAAAACGCTAGACACTAGACATTTTCATTCACAGAAAACTTCTATATTTTTAACAAGTTTTGTTATACAAATTAAAAAATTTTTTAATTAAAATTGAATTTTTAATTAAATTGTTAAATTATTTTTTTAATTAAAATTTATATTTATATCTAATTTTCTATATCTATAAATATAGTAATAAATAACAGAGAATTGTGTTTCCATACACATTTATTCCTATCCCTCAAATAAATTCGCAATTTTGTCTCCAATTTGATCAAGTCTCCTATCACTCTTTAATATTTTGACCGTTGAATGAAAAATCTTTTATCTTGAAAACAATTATTTTATTAATGTACTGTTTAATCACATAATCAGCACCCCTCTCATCCGGTATTTACATATATATATCTCACATTGTCGTTATATCGTGCAATTGTAAATTATTCACAAATGATTTCACTTGCCCAAATTTGTATCTATACACATGTTGTTACATGGAAAATTGTATGCAGGGTGTCCTACCACCATTGGATGACCTTTATGGAATTTTTTACAAACTTGTCACCTTCCTTTATGAAATTTTAACAACCTGTGATGTATTTATTTACTACTTTCTTTAAATTGTAACTTAAAATTTAATCTAGCAAAGTTAATTAAAAAATAAACGAAAAATAGAATTTTCCTGCCTGCGTTTCATCGATTTATTAAAAGAAAAGTCTTCGTTAACTTCTTCTAAAATCATGACGATGTTTTAATGTCGAGAAGCTGTGAATTCTTTCGTTTGTGATCGTATAATTGAAGGTACATCCTGCGGTGGCAAGAACCCCTGTACAGAAGGAAGGAGACGTGATTCGATAATAATTCGACAATAATTCGTATCTCGTTACAGCGCGCACGATCACTGATAGATCAGGACGGCGTAGTATCTGCGTATTCCCCGCAATAGTAAACCGAGACCGGTCTGTCGGCTTCGCTCAGGCAACACACACCCATTTATAGCCCCCCGCGTGCGCATTCCGAGCCTCGCTACGATTGTTCCCGTGACTGTTTGCAGGCTGACTCCGTGACGCCGTCCTCGAGGCCGGCCAGAGCGTCCACCCCTACGGAAAGCGAGAAGCACTCGGAGCAACATCGAAACAACGCGGACGGCGTTTTCCAGATTGCTCTGGAGAACAATGTCGATTGTTTCGACGGGAATAACGTGAACTCCGCTCAGCAGCAACAGCAACAGCAGCAGCAGCAGCAACGAGGTGGAAACAGCAGTGAAGAGATCGCGAGCGATCTGGGCAACGTGTTGGCGACGATGTCGTCGCTGGACGGCATCGTGACGAAGCGCGGCATCGCCGGCCGGAAACAGCAGCATTGGAAATCGCAGAGCGTCGGTGAGAGCGTGATGGCGCAGCAGCATCAGCAACAACTGCTGCAACTGTCGCACGCGAACTCTCTGCCGACCTCGGCGACGGCGACGACGATCGCCACGATAGCGGCGGTGACGGCGGCGACGACTACGACGACAGCAGCGACGACGACTATCGTGACACCGGACGACGAGGAACAGACGACGACGACGACGACGACGACGACGACGAACTTCTCGGTGAACCGCGAGCTCTGGCAGCGTCGCGCCACCTCGCAGTCGACCCCGAAATCGTCATCCTACTCCCGCACGTCGCAGGAGTTCCGCGAGATGCGGCAGAAGCACACGCCCGACTTGGTGATGGATCTGCCGCTGTCGGCGCAGGACCCAGTCGGCAAGAAGTCCGCGTCGTCGAGCAGCCTGAGCAGCTCGGACGAGGAGACAACGATGCCGTCGTCAATGCTGCTGGCGCCGCCGCCGCAGCAGCAGCAGCAGCAGCAGCAGCAGCAGCAGCAAATGCAACCCACCCGAGCGGAGGCGGCCACGTCGCCGACCGGTGGTCCGGAGTCGCCAGACATGAGCACCGCCGCCGAGCGCTTCGCCAAGCAGAACCAGTGCACTCTGAAGAAGAACACAAAGACCGCGAGCTTGGAGAGCGCCACAACCGTCGCACCAACGACAACCACCGGCAACAATAAGCTGAAGCGGATCGAGACGGCAGAGCACGTCGACGGAACGAGCGTCGTTGTCGTCGACGCGGAGAACGACGAGATCGTCCGGTCGGCCAGCTCGAATCAGATCGCCGTTGATGGCGGCAGCGGCGGTGGAGGCGGGGGAGGAATGCCGCTCAGGTCACCCCTACCGCCGCGCTCCACCCCCAAGATCGTCGCCAAGTTCGCCGACATGCATCTGACCGGCGGCAGCCAGGTGGTCTCGTCGTTCAAGCCGCAGGTCAAGGTCAAGCCGACGATCCTGCGTAAACCAGTGCTGCCGTTCCCGCATCCGCACATGAGTCCCGAACTCGCGCGTAAGATCGAGAAGCAGGCGCAAAGCGCAGAGCAGGCCAATTAAGATTGCCATTGTAATGTTGAGCCGAGCGGAGCTGAGGGGGAGAGAAAGAGAGAGAGAGAGAGAGGCCCGCGCCATTCATCGCGATCGGCACGGCGCGGCGCGCCTGGCGACTCCGAAGACATCGCTCTTCCGGCGTTTTTCACCTTTCGAGTCACCGATGAAATGAAAGTGATAGCCCCCCCCTCCCAGGACCAGGTCGGTCGGCGATACCGCGTTTTCAAGGAGACACACAGAGTTCATCTCTCCCAGGTCTGCATGGTCCACTCGAATCGCGGTCGCGCTCTCGAACGATGTTAACTTGACAATAACCGTTCCCTCTCGCACATGCGGGGTCTCGCCGGAGGAGGAAACGCGATAACGAAACGCGAGGCCGCGGGCCCGCGTCGCCAGGGGCGTCAAGCCGATCATAGCCGTTTCCCGAGAGTCTTCTTCGCGAGTCTCGCCGATCTCGAGGCGCGCGCCGTAACGTTGTAGATTTTAGGAGCGATTATACGAAAGCGCGACCACCCATCGACCAGTTACTCCGCCCAGTCGCGAGGATATTTCTATCGTATTAATTATCGTGCCCGAAGAAGAAAGGAAAGCCGCCCCGCGGGATAGCGACGCGGTGGGCTGAAATTTTGATGATCGCGCGACGACGCGGTGAATTTGGCGCGCGGGAGTTCGAGCGAGACTGCGGCGCTATCCTCGCGGGAGGGCGAGTTTATTTTTTCTACAGATGTTTTCCATTTTCGCATAATTTTTTTACCAAATGATCCGCACGAAGCGATGTTTCTAGTCATCGAGCGAAGATAAGAATAAGAGAAAAAAAATAATGAGAAAAAGAGCGAGAGAAAAAGAAGTGTGAGAGTGTGAGAGAGAAAAGGAGTGAGAGAGAGAGAGAAAAAGACGTTAGCATCGAAGAATGAAGTAACATTGAATGACGGTATAATTTATTTTTTAGCGCGTGCCCGATGTATACGCCAATGATGGATTTTCCTGCTGCTATCCTATCACTATTATTCTTGACGAGCACCGTCGCGAGCCGTGACGAGCGCGTTCGATGGTTCCTTTATGCGCGAGCGAGAGTGTCAGTATGAGTTTAAAGAGAGAAAAACAAAGTAAGGAATGAAGAAAGTAGAAGGTATGGAGAAGGAATGGAGGAGAAAGAAGAGGAGCGCGTGCTGTTTCCCCAAACCTTCTTATCTTTCCGAGACACCTCCCTGGTCGTGAGATCCAGGTCTTGTTGTTTCTCGCGTCGTAGAGCGGAAGTGAGAGAGAAAGAGAGCGAGAGAGAGAGTGAGAGAAGAGAGTGAGAGAAGAGAGTGGGTCCCCGTAACTTTATCGATAGGTTTATCGTAATAGGGTACGTTACATTATACTATATGTATACCGCGTGCCGATCTTAATTATAGGTACTAACTAATCCAAACAGCGATGTTCGATATATTCGAGATAAAGACAACAGAGAAAGAGAGAGAGAGAGAGAGAAAAAGGGAAGGAAAGATCTAGCTAAGGTGATTTTACGACGACGACGACGCGAGTGTTTATTGATTGACACGGCGTCGCCGAGCTGTCGCTTATTACACTTCCGGTCCACCAACAAGACGAGATGACAGAAGAAAGAGAGGAAGGAAGAATTTAAGGAACAGGAGACAACACGTCCTCCGTAATTCATCTGGATGTTATTCTTGTATTGCCATCCCTTATAATCGATCGATCGAAAGAAGGAGGAAGAGGAGATAGATAAATAGAGATAGAAAGAGAGAGAGAGAGAGAGAGAGAGAGAGAGAGAAGAGAAACTTGTACTCGTGATTTAACGATTATCGTATACCACGTACACGTTACACGCGGAAAAAGAAAATGTATACCGTATAAGCGCGTATTCGCGGAGGAGAAATCCCGTTCGCTCGGCAGGATTCGCGCGAATCGATGGATTCGTGAATTCCAAGGGTCGCGCGTTTTGCACTCATGCGACGCTCCCTCACTTTATGTGTGTATCGACTAAATGTTTAGCACGCGTTTAAGCGGTCTGCTGTCGCCAGCGTTATCGCGATATCCGATACCACGGATATTGGTGCCTCGATACTCACGATTGATATGCGTCATCCGCAAAGGATGTGACTGAATCTTTGTCTTTAATTCCGTCACACTTAACATATTTCGAGTTGACATTTTTTATGTTCATTTCCAACGTAGATTAACTTTAATCTTGGTTTAACTTACTTTCTATATTTTATTTCTAGTTCTTAGAATTAGTAAGTTAAACCGAGATGGAAGTTAATTTACACCGGACAGTAGAAAAATTTGAACATCAAGGCTCCTATTTATTTATCACTGCAATCTTAGATTATGGTGTTAGAAAATGAGAAATTGTGAAATGATATATTCACACCTGTGATAACTGTCAAATTAATAATAATTAATCACAGATTTCTATATAATAACCGTAGATCGCTAGCTTCGAGAAATGAAGTGAAATCAAGTAACTCAGGAGAGGGGGTAGCAGTCATCTTCACCATGAAGTAAAAGCTCTTACTTTATGATCTTCGCCCAGTAATGGGTTACATTTCAAAACATCCAAATTTTAAGCAATATTATTAAATGCACACTAACACTACTTCATAAAGCATTGTATCCCAGCAAATACAGATTATAATTGCAATGTTGTAGCAACATTGTAACATTCCAGCTATATTGCAGAAATATTACATTGTTGCTGCAATATTGTAGTTATAATCTGTGTTTGCTGAGATGTGATTACCGGATAAATATGGCGTTTAGCCTCAACTCAATTATAGTAAGTTGACAACTAGTAAGCTAATAAAGTATAGCATGTTAGCAATCTAGATATTCTATAGAAATCTGTGATAATAATCTTATAGAAATAAATACAATTCAATTCCTCTCTTTCTTTGAAGCATAAAGATAGTTTTTGGTACATTTTATGTCTATTTTATCGATTGCAAATGTCTTATCGAAAAATATTTTAACATTTTGCAAGAATTTTTTTTGTATGTTTTCTCGCTTCTGACATCGCAATCTGATTCGAGATAGTAGTGGTGAGTGAACAGAACTTGGCGAACTTTTCTTCGATTGTTTCAATATTATAGATACTTTTAATCGAATCCGAGGTATTCGAGGAACGCGCGATTCGCGCAAAATCTCAAAGCGAATGACGTAATTATTATTGTATTTGTAATTTACATTTCACGAAGAATATTCTTATTTTTAGCCATGAGTATCCGGAACATCCGCGATTGTGAAAAAATCGATGCCGAGGTAAATCTGTCGTCAGGATTACGTGTCGTGCAATCGTATGCCGAGAGAGTAAATCCGTTGAAAAAGTCCAAAGATGCGATAGCGCTGGCCGACCCGCAGGATCGCTCAACATTGCAGGCGCTATACCCACCGCACCTATGAAATACCAAAGCGAAAAAGAATACGCCCCTCGCCCACTCGTTGACTCGTACAATAATTTGCGATTATCGTATAACCGCATATATGGTTTTCCGGTCTTTAAACGCCGGTCCCGTCGCGTTCTCGCCTTTTCTGTTTTCGTTTTTATCGCGCCTTACACAACATCCGCGAACCGCGTATTTTTGTAATCTCTCCGTTTCTTTTTTTGTTTTTTTTTCCTTTTTACACGGCGCCGACCGCGCGCCGAATGATAATGATTTTTAAACGAATGTTTAAACGAAATGTGTAAAACGTAATTTAATACGCATATAATTTTAGTGTAGCCACGTCTTATCAGTGGATGATCCGAGAGGAGCGTAATAGCTTAATCGATAATCTCTCCCATTAAGGCTAATGACACATATGGATATCGTAATAAACGAAACTTACAGGCTATACTATATTATATGAGCGAGGCTCATTCGTCCGACGACTGTATGTCGGTAGATTTCCTCCGCATCCATCCCGATTTTTGCGTCTCGACGCCTTTCAGGCAACTCGATGATTTTTATGTAGCAAGACCTTTCGGTTTCCTTTTTTTGGGAGATTCAGTATCTTATTTTATTGTTTATATTATTGAAATATATAAGGTGTCTATTTTAATATGTTAATTTTAAATTTAGCGTGTACACTCTGTTTGATTTGATTAAACTATTTAAGAATGAACGTCTCGTACGGAAGAAAGCTTCGCGACCGAGCACCTTTGATTTTACGCTCTTTGCAGTTCTTCGGCAGGTAAGACTGTTTGGTTTATCCTACAAATATAAATTCACTTTTATCAATACTTATATCGTAAGACTAGCAGAGATAATCGACAAAAATCAGATGCAGCTGGCGTGAAACGGCTGGACGAATCCGCTAAATGCAGCAATAATTTTATTAATGACTTAACGTAACGTCTGATCAGTTATTTATTGATCTTTTTATCGTTGCGTTTTATTTCTTTTGGTTTTTAAGGGGGCAAATTACTTTCTGGAGAAAAATTTATCTTTTTATTGCTTCTTTAATATCTACATATAAGGTTTAAGAGTATATGAAGAGAAACTTTATTGCAAATTCGGAAAATTGACGATTAAGTTATTATATAGGAATAATATAAACATGCAAATCGATAAGCGTACAAATCAGGCGCCCGCGTTTTTCTCAACATATGCTATGTTAAATTTTGCATACTTCATAACTCAGCTCACATTTAATATTATTTTATGAAAATTTATATGGGTATTCTTAATACCATTTTTTATAATCTCTCGAACCATTTTTCAAATTTGTATTTTAATATTTTAATATGAGATAAAAAAACAGCAAATTATGATAAAAATGTCAAATTCTTTTGTAAATTCATAAATACAATTGTTTGAATATAAGAAATCTAGCTCAAGAAATTATAATTGCAATGTTAATTTTTAGAAAATTTTTTGAGAATCTTCATATTTAGATTGTCATACGAATAAAACCGTAGAGTCACAGGCAGAACCAGCAATGAAAGCAGCTATATCATTTCCGCATAGAATTTTTTTTATATTCAACGTCACTGTTATATAAATTACATATATAAAGTTCAAACAAATTATTTAGTAGTTTTCTTCTGGACAAAATATTTCTTAGAAATTATCATATATTTTTTATTATCACTATCTCATATTATCACTATCTCATATTATCACTATATTTTTTATTATTACTATCTTATTATTATCACTATTATCATATATTTTTTAAAATATACATATGTTATATAATTTTTCAATTTCTATATAAATTTATAACTTTAAAAAATTTCTCAGATTTTTTCATACGAATTAAAACACAGAAATACTGAGAAAGTCTACATATTGTTTAGAATTCTTTATATACTGAATTCTGAAATATTCTACAAACAATGCAATTTTTCTTATTCTATAATTTCTGAAGAAAACTTATAAAATTTGAAGAAATTTAAAGTATTTTTAAGAAAAATTTTTATAAATTTAAAATATAGAAAATTTTTTAAAACAAAATAAAATGAGAATTCTTTTCACCAGAATCTTTAAATAATCTCTCGAATATTATTATTTTTTTTTTTTTAAGTAAGGACCACGCACTATAATCTTATGGAAAAGTGGCCCCCATCAAAATCAAAATAACCTGTGCGAAAGTATACTTTTGAGGTACTGATCAAAAGTCTCAATAGCGTCAACTTATAAACATAAGGAACAAAAAGTAAAAGTACAAAAAAAAACAAAAAGTATAAAAATAGAAAAATAAAAAAGAGATACACTTATCACCTCCACGTTGGTTGATCTTGGGTAGCGCTGAGAGTGAGTAATGTAATTACAATTTTGCATGCATTAAATAATATACAGACGTCTATGAAGTTATAAGTATATTTCGATATAAGTGCGAAAAGCATGACTTTATCGATGAGTGTGTTATCATCATCCGAATCGAAAAGGATGCTTTGCACGACTTACGAACGATATTTTAGTGTAACAAATGCATCGTGACTTGCCACTAGTCCGAAAAAAACTCACTTTTCGCATGCTCAACAAGCACGATAAATAACATTTTTTGTGCATGTATTATACATAAATAAATATACAAAAATATAATTATTGTTGGCCGCGGAATCTCAATTACGAAGTCTTCCGTATTACTTTTATTTTACATATAATATAGAGGACTTCTACTTATTGCCTATTGGGATATGTACCAAATATAAACACCTTCAATATGAGAGAGAGAGAGAGAGAGAGCAAGGAAGCGTATTTTTATGATTTTCTAAAATAAAGTGGTTTTAAGCAGTCTTTATGAGCTGACAGTGTAAAAACTATAAGTACGTACTATAACGGTGGTAAAAGCTTGACGTCATTGAGACTTTTGATCAGTACCTCATAAATAATATATTTTCGCACATGTTATTGCTATTTTGACGGGGGCCATTTTTCCATAAGATTAGTGCGTGGTCCTTTGTTTTCTTGATTTTGCAATATTCGAATATTCGTTTTTCATGATCGGTACCCCCTTCGGAATATTTCACTGCGGCGTCTTTCGCCGGCACTGCGTACCTGCGGTAACGGCGCGCACGATCGGCTGATGCATCAGCTGATGTCTCCCCTCCCGCCCCTCCCGCCAAGTCGTGTCGCGAAAGCCTGAAATGGCTAGAATGCGCTGCGCCCGGTCTCCGGTTCAATCTCTCCCCTCCCGCCTCGCGGGATTAATAACGACGAGAAGTTGCCGGTGGTGAGTGTTTCGTGACTTCGTGTGCATGCTCGCGTGCTGACTGCTGACATGGCGACGTCGGCGGGCGCGCTCACATGAGCCCCGAGACCCCCGTCGCAAGGGCCGTCGTCTATCGATTATCCTGTCGCCGTTTGTCGCTGGGCCGTCGACGAGCGGCGGATGAAGAGGAAACGTAGCGTGTGGCCCGGAGTCGCGCGGAGTCGCTCGCTCGTGAAAGGTCGGCGATGTCGCGCCGCGGTGCGGTTTAACCTGTCCGCAAACACCCTGTCCTGTGTTTGACGTAAATTCCCAGTAGCGGCGATGGACACGGACGAAGTTCTGTGCAGGATCTTCGGCACGAGCCTGCTCTCCGCCGAACGTACCGCCGCCGGTAGATCCAAGGATGATCATCTTGGACGATCCAGGTGAGAGTTTAGGTTTCCAGCCAGAGGAGAAGTTGATGGATTTGCTTATCTGCAGCTGTAACTTCTTTCTTCATCCTTGTGAGACTCATTGTCAGTCTACAATGGCTGTAGTATGTCTTTAGCCTTTTGCTCCAAATTGTGACGTTTCTTCCTGGCAAAAAATGCTTTTGGCGCTGCTTTAAGCTCTCTCTGCCATAATCTCTAAGCTTTAAGTAAGCTGGCTGGATCGCAGCTGTAAAACTTAGCAAGCTGCAAATTAACAACAATAAATCAGATCAAGAAAGCCGAGCATGTCTGCTTTAAATATCCTAGTTTTATATATAATTTTTTAAGTTCTTTTTTTATTCTACTTTATATTAAGTAAGCAAAAAATACATGATAGTACAGCTGAGGAAAGCTTAAATGTGTGTCAAAACAAAATCAAATAGGACATGACATAAATCTGTTATATTTTTATATTCTTCTGTTTGTGCCTTTCAAATTTTACTTTGCGAAATCTTTTATTAATTTTCTATTAATTATTACAATTGCTAAGTCGAGTATTTTGTTTTTCAGATCATTTCAGAACTTGACTTGGGTGAACGAGCACATCAGAAAATCCCTGTTGAATCTGTACATCGATACGTGGAACTCCGAAGACAATAGAGAGGGTCGTATAGGTCCTCATTTCGTTAAATTTGACGTATCTGCGCATCATGGTCTTTGCATCGTATCACCTGATCGGCTGAGCGTCAATTCGCAGAGTAGCTTTAGCACAATACGAGCCAATACGGGAATATTCAAGGGGAAGTGGATGTACGAAGTGCAACTTGGATCCAAAGGGGTGATGCAAGTGGGATGGGGCACCGCTCAATGTAAATTTAATCAACAGTATGGCGTCGGTATGTTGAAATGTCGCTGCAAAAGCTGCAACAGTACTTTGCCATATTTTTACAATAATTTCCAATGAAAATACTATCTTCTTACTGATATAAAATAAAAAAAGAGCAAATTATAATACAAATATCAATTTCTTACCTTTGTAGATAATTTTAGTTGAGCTAAAATTTAACTGAGATTCTACTATTCTCAGGAGACACCCCAAACTCGTACGCTTATGACGGAAATCGTGTGCGGAAGTGGAATGTGAGCACCCACAAGTACGGCGAGGCCTGGTTAACGGGAGACATCATCGGCTGCGCGCTGGACATGGACGACGGAACGATAGATTTCTATAGAAACGGCAGAAGTTTGGGCAGAGCGTTCGAAAATATACCGATGGGCGCCGGGATCGCGTACTTTCCTACCGTTAGCCTGGCCTTCACTGAGAATCTAACGGCCAACTTCGGCTCCATACCATTTAGATATCCCGTGGAGGATTACGAGCCCCTGCAGGCGCCGCCGATGGCGAAGGTTCGCCAAGCCTTGCTCCTCTTTCAGTGGCTCTCGCAAGTACTCGAGCTGCTGGAATACTCTAAAAAAGTTGATAAGCAGAATGTTCTGTCGGACGATAAGACTATGAGCGCCCACGCGTTCCTCATGTGCCTAGCGAGGTCCATTCTGAAGCACATTGGCCCCCTGCTCACCGTTTCTTATGTCACCGAGACGGTTTTCGTGCCGTTTATGCAAACACTCTGCAATCTGAGCGCCGACGACTCCGCGACGACGAAATCCGCTTACTCGAATATTCGTAGCACGCGATCGATTGTCTGCCTAGATCTACTGTGGATGTTTCTGGAAGAGCACGAGATCAAGATGTGCTTGGAGAGCACGGTGCTTCATTTACTATCCGCCTTTCGGCACGTTTCTTTGCTACTCGAGTACCCGGATCAGTGCAAGAGCCTGATGCTGCTGACCAAGATCTGTCAGCATACCGTCACACGGCAGTATTTTCTGCAAAACCTGCTGTTCGATCGCGTGCGTTTTGCCAACTTTGTGCACGTGAAACCACTTGACGAGGGCGGATTGACGGACGTAGTGGAGAAGGTCTGGTGGGAGACGAATCCTATGGATCCGTCGATCGAAGCGAACAAGACCAATTATCTGTACGCCTGTGAGCGCATCAAAACTGCCATATCCGGTACGATTAAATGTTTACGCCTTTTGTAATAATTTTTATGACATTTTATGACATTTTTAAGACATTTCACAATTGTGAATTATAATTAGTTTTATATAGAGTATCAAGCTTAGAGTATAAGAATAAGATATTTTTTATTTTATATTCGCAAAATCAAAGAGTATAATAATTGTTTAATTTATATATATATCAATATTTTATCTGAAAAATAATACATTGTACTTTTTATAGAGGTAGAAGCGTTACAAGTCGAATTACTAGTCACATTGTTAAATAATACTGATGGAACAGCCAAGAGGCCGACGTCAAGGACTATCTTTTTGAAAAAGTTCAAACGTTTCGTTCAAGAGAATCTAATATCCAGTCGCGTAAGTACACGCTACGTGTGTAATAGTAAATCTCTTATATGCGAGACTCTTATATACGTGCGACTATCGTCCGCGTAATTATCGTGCATTCAGTCAGCAAACCTGCAGGCATTTTACCAATTCTGCAGACACCCCTGCCGATCACATTATGTTGCTTTCACCGACTTCTGGTTGCATTCAGAATTTTATGGGACACTGAAATTGGGACAAGCCCTGTCTATATACCCTGCAGGTGATAAGGCATTACCGAGAATTATCAGACACACACTCTTGCGAAAGGAGAATCGGCTCTCTCTACTTTTAGTAACGTAGAAACCTTCAATCAACTCAATGTGTTTTTTTCTCTCTATAAAGCTTATATACGTATATTTATACATATTACTGAAATAATATTGAAATGTTTCAACGCTTGCATTGCTAGTTTGATTTGTCGCGTTTATTAATTGCGTTTTTTTTTTTGTTACGTTGGTATGTATTCGAGTTATCTGTAATTTTCTTTTTTTTTATTTCTCCTTTTCTGAGCATATAAAGCACCTGCTTCGTAAATCATTATTATTATAATTCGCAAATATTATTGAGCGACGTTTAATTTACGTAATAGCATTTCCTTATAAATTGGAATGGGCAGGGCGTTCTACGATGCATCGATCAATTACTCTGGAATCGACAGACTTGGTGGCGTAATAACCCACTTAAACAAGACATTCAAGAACGAATTGCTACGACTCCTAGGTCCGGATCATGAGGTAATCGTTACTATGGAACAGCAGCAACAGCAGCAGCAGCAGCAGCAGCAGCAGCGTACAACGGCGACGAATGAAGCATCAAATAATGCTTATGCCGCTGCCGTGGTCGGTACGGCCGTAAGACCACTAGTCGACTTGCCCGTAGCTATACCCGCGATATACCCTCGCTTATTGAATATCAACCCGTCGACGGCGTCGGCGGGCCAAGGTAGTTCTATACTGGAGAGATTTGGATTTTTCTCGCATACCAGAGAAGATAGAACTCCAATACGTCACGGTCCTGCAGACCCGACGATTTCGTTGATGGAATTGTTAGACGGTATCATCTTATTCTACCACGTAGCGGCGAAGAAGCAATTGGCCAAGGTAGCCGGTCTACGCGACAGTATGTCCGCGTACGTTAACGCGATCGCCGATACCAAGGCGAGGCTCGAGCATGTCGAGCGGGAGACAGTCTCGGGGAAGAGTTCTCCCGACGCGAAGGCGATACAGAGAGAGCTGCTCCGCACGACGGACATATTCAGTAAGAAACTGTCGGAGCAAGCGAGACACATGGCGTGGATCAGGGCTGCCGTATATTCGGAGGAGAAGCAAGCGCAGCTGGCCTGGCTGCTGAAGGTGGTCACGCTGACCCTGCAGACCGCCAGCCAGCAGGGCAACATGTTCAGCTTCGTGCCCGATTTCTATCTGGAGGCGCTGTCCGATCTGAGCGTAAGCCTGCGCGCCCACATGCATCCCACCGCGCCGATCGAGAATATCCCGGACTACCGTACGATGCTGTGCAACGCCGCCGAGTTCCTGTGCGATCACTTTCTCGATCCGCGCATAGTGCACGCCAATTCCAAGGACGTGCTGATACTCACGCTCGCCGGCTTTGTGTCAAATCCACTGATGCTGGAGGCACTGGAGAACGTGCCACGCGAGAGCAGGATAAGGATCGTCACGAGTTTGTTGAAACCGTACGAGAATCGGGCGTGGGCGCAGTCTAATTGGGTTCTGCTACGATTTTGGCAGGGCAACGGCTTTGCTTTTCGATATGAAAAGAGCCCGCATCTCTCGAAGGTCGGCACAAAGCAGCAGGAATCTCTCTATCAATTCATAAGTATGTTATTCTCTGTTTTTCACGTAAAACATTCAGATTTCGTTATCTTGGGCTTTCTACAGTAAGCCGCAGTAGTAGATCGGCAGTCAGAAGCGAATTTTGAGCGAGTCAGTAGTGTGTCATAAGCCAGTAATCGTGACTGCGTGGAGATGCCCAAATTTCATTTCTTATGACATAAAACTTGGGTTGACTGACTTCTGACTTCTGATGCTTCTGATCTATTATTAACGTTTTATTGTAGAAAACTCAAATTTAAATCGTTCAAGTGTGATAAAGGACTCTGCACTATTCTTATGGGAAAATGTCTTTCTGGCTAATTTTTTTTATATGTGTAGTTCTCGTCATTTTGAACAAATGTTTCAATGGACATAACTTAATCTTATGAGCTGTTTCCGCGCTGTAAGTCCTGGAAGATTTAGATTTAACATGTAGAAGTATAGGATCTTTGACGGTATATGTCACCCTCAGTCGAATGTGTGTGCGTGTGTATGTTAATCAGTAACATTATTACTTATCAATAAATATTTCGTTTATTCGGATTTTGCTGCAGTGGTCTCTGACCAGCGTCTAATACGGAATAAAGTAGAGATATGTCTGAGTACTGTATATTTGGTTGGATTTGTTTGAATCACAACCAAGTTAACAAACTTTCCGCGTCTTGACATAGATTATCTTAGGGACTTGATCGTCGGAATATATCAGGTACAACTTGCATCTGGATATATCCAAAATAGACTTCAGTAAAAAGACAAGGAATTCCATGTAGATATGCTCACTGATAAACGTGGCTTCTTGAGAGTGAGAGAGTATTCACGTTTCCGGAATGCGACAACACATCAATTATGGATAACATACAATTTTCATGAAGCTCTTGAAAATGTCAATATTAATGATGATGATTATTCTTGGATATTATTGTACTTGCCAATCCGGAGCAAGAACTGTTGGATGCTGTGCATACGTAGCAAGCGTAATCTGGTTTCTGGAGATACGCAAGGCATCAACTAATTGTAAATACAGTACCCAGACGCATCTTTACTTTATTCCGTATTAGACGTTGGTCAGAGACCACTGCAGCAAATTCCGACTGATCGAAATATTCATTGATGAGTAATGTTACTGATTAATACACACGCACACACACATACCACACACACACACACACGCATTCACACGCACGCACGCACACACACACACGCACTCACACGCACGCACACACACACGCACACACACACACACACACACACACACACACACACACACACATTCGACTGAGGATGACATATACCGTCGAAGAGTCTATACTTCTACATGTTAAATCTAGATCTTCCAGGGCTTACAGCGCGAAAATAGCTCATAGAATCAGGCTGTGTTCATTGAAACATTTGTTCAGAATTACGAGAACTACAACATATCAAAAAATTAGCCAAATCCACAGAAAGACATATTCCTATAAAAATGGTGCAGAGTCCTTTATATTTATATGCAAACTATTGGACAACGTCTGATATTATTTATATTTATACACACATATACAGGGTGTCTCGTACTCAATGGTACAGCGCTTGTGGGCAGGTAGTGTAGTCCACAAGCGCTGTACCATTGAGTACGAGACACTTTGTATAGTATATGTATATTAAATAAATATGCCTTTTGGATTTTTGTAAGGCTTAAACCTTATTTCGATTCGGTTATCTTCAGGATTTGCTGTATTATTTTAGAACCGTGTCCATCGGTAATATATCAAGCGCACGTGAGGGACGTGTTGTTGGGCAATCCGCAGGTGACCACGCAATTCTTGAACTCGCTATTGAATCAATTGAATTGGGCATTCTCCGAATTCATCGGCATGGTGCAGGAGATTCACAATGTGTCGTCGAGGCCGGAACGTGTGTTTATCGAGTCGAGACAATTGAAGATCTGCGCCACTTGCTTCGACCTGGCTATCTCGTTGCTTCGGGTATTAGAGATGATCTCCACGGTGGCTCGGGACGTCTTCAGTGATCCCACGCACTCTTCCAGCGAAATCTTACTGGCCAGATTGAGTCAAGTGAGTGGAGAACGTTACTTCGCGAACGATCCTTCGAATTGTACAATCACGTCATGATTTCAGTTACTCTGCCAAGTGTTGAACAGGATGAGCTCGCAAACCAACTGTTTTCAACACGTGATGCTGCTGGAAATACCAGATTTAGAGTCTATAGATCACTTTCCTATATTAGCTGCCGTAATCGGTATTTTGTTGGCTCTTCTCGAGAAAGAGATGAAGGATTTCGCTGGTAAATTACAAAGAAAACTGTGTGCACGTAAAATTAACGCTTAATAATTTGTGTCTTTCATTACCAGCAAAATCGACGATTGAAGTACCCAGAATTACACGAAGTTTATTGACAGAACCGAGCTTCCAGATCAGTTCTTTGCATTTTGTTTTGGGTGATACAAAATTGAAAAATACAAAGACAAAAAATGTAAAACCATTCTCGTTGTTGAACTGTAAGTGACAACAACTTTTAATTTGGGTGTTTTCCAACAAGAGACACAAATGACAGTGCAACATGAATCATTACATTCTTGTTATTTGCCAATATTAATTAACCCAGTAAAAACAATGATTCACTGTATCATTTATGTTTCTTGCTGAAAAGTATTCTGTACATGATAGTGTATGTGTATGCTTTTTCTGATTTGAGCATTTAGGTATGTAAAAAAATATAGGTATGTAATTGCTATTGCAAATTACTGTTTTTTTTTTTTAAGTAACTATATGTTTTCATTACATCAATCGCTTTAGCTCATTATTTTGTGCGTAAAAGTATCAAGTTACGGTTTTAAAACACTAATAGTTTATTTATTTTGACATAAACCATCTCGTTTAAAAAACTATTAATTATTAATTTTTAAACTATTAATTTTTTTTTATAATCGTAACTTAATACTTTTATGCACAAAATAATGAGATAATCAATTGATGTAAAGAAAACATAGTTACTTAAAAAAATATTAACTTTTGATGATAATATTTCTATATGCAAAATATTTATCTATCTATCTATCTATATATATATAATCATGTAATTTTATCTTAAAAAATGGTGACTTCGAAATCTCGAAAGCTCTAAAATAATAAAAAAATTTTTTGCTAACCATAATTGCTTTTTCGAAATAAACAATCTTTTCCATTAATGTTTTTGTGTCATTAAAAGTAATAACGATACAGGAACTAGATGCTCAAGTTAGGAAATGTTAATAATTACAATATCATAAGTATCTTACTAATTTTAATATCAAATTAAATACAAATTAATTTTTCATTATTCTTTTCTTGTAGATGAGGAAGATGTAACGGCAGAGGAAATTAACCGAGTAAAGCAGATGATAACATATCTCGACACTTGTCATACGTTTTTACCCGATACCAAATTGATAAGTGATGACGACAACGCTTGTACAATTTGTTACGCGTTTCCAATTGCCGCTGTATTTAAGCCGTGCAACCATCAAACGTGTCGCACCTGCATAGATCGCCATCTGCTCAACACTAGGGAATGTTTCTTTTGTAAAACGTTGATAGACAAGGTCGAAGATCTAAGTGGGAACACGTTGCATGATTTTACTAGCGAATTCCCAATTTCGAGGGCGACTTCTTGATCCCGTGACAAGATTGTTTCGTTTAAATTGCATATACTGTATTAAAGATTTGTTGAACTTTTGCGTTATGCGTCGAGAGCACCGAGTTCTGACAAAACTGCCGCATATAATTTTAATTGTATAATAAAGAATTCTTTTCTATGAGAGGAAAAGAGAAAGATTGAGAAAAAACTAGGATAAATTGAGAGTAACAGAGAGATTGTATAAAGTATCACGAAGAGTTCGTTTTTATTTACATTTACAAATATAATAAACCTATAATATTATTGAGCACGTCTCGGCGATGGAAGACATCAAAAGTGTAAAAGAATTCAGCTTCACACAGTTATTATGCACGAATGAGTTAATCGGTAAAATTCTTACTGATAAAAAAATTGTATATGTATCAGTCTTTTTCTGACGCCTTAACTATCTCTTTCTATCTTAACACTAATGAAAGGTGAACAACATGGTCGGATTGCAAATCAGCTTTCCCAGTCTCTTCGAATTACGTTATACGTGAGATCTGTAGAGAGCATGGCACGCCGTTAACAGATTGTTATCGATGATAATAAATCTTTAAGTTTCTCAGATCGCGCAATTTCTAACCCTAATATGTACCATCTCGAGTGTAGCAGTTCCTATCAAACGCACAGACTCGCTCTGAGCTGTCTGAAACCGCTGACTAGTGGCGGTTTGGCCGGCACCTTTTGCAGATCCTGAAGGGCCTCCATAAACACGACGCCGCACACGAAGGCACCGAGTGCGGTCAGGAAGATCGCGAAGACGATCAGCAGGCGGTTCTTGTTCAGGTACAATTCTGGATCTTTGAGGAAGACGCTCTGCAGGAGGCAGACGCCTGGCAGTATAAAGATGAACATCGCGGACAGCGAACCGAGTAAGTTGATGACCGGCGAGATGTCCGGCACAAGAATGGCGATGACTAGCGATAGGATGAACCATATTAGTGTGACGATCACGCGTACATCAATTCGATCGAGGCTCACGTCGACGATACCAAGAAGCGCGTCTCGGCCGCAATACAGTACGATGGGATAGGTGGTGAAGTTCTTGACCGCGATTGCGATTATCGCCACGGTCACGACGGCGCTCTTATCGGTGTAGCCTTGCAGGATATCGCTCGGGACCTTGCCGCTACCGAACGTGGCGTAGCCAAAGTAACCGACGACACTGTACGTGCCGTAGCAGATCAGCATGCTCACGACGGCGCACAGAGTGAATTTGCACAGATTACGGTCCTTCATGCAGGCGTAAGTCGGTATCGCCGTCATGTGGCTCTGTGAAATATACATACTCGTAATTACGTTTTAAAACGGTATACCTAATATATGTGGGAGCGATAGAAATTACATTAAAACTATTATCATACAGAGCATGTATAATGATTATAATATTAATATAGTATTTAATCTAAGGTATATAATCGAAGGATAATACATAAATTAAGAATTTACGTACCTGATAAGCGAAGCAAATGATGGGTATTATCTGCAGAACTTCGTATCCGTTGTCTGGCCAGATTTTCATAGGCGGCACGGTACCGTTCTGCTCGCCGAAGCTTTTGTAAATGATCAACCATACGACATACACGATGGTTATGCAACCGACGGAGCTCGCGTAACTTAGAACGTCTAGTCTTTTGAAAAAGCATAGGGGCAATATAAATATACTGCAAGATAAAGCTGTGACAAATGGCCTAGATAAGTACCTGGAAAATCAAATCAGTTTTTTTTAAGGTTTATTAAAATAACGATCTGACGAGTTGCATTTTTCTCTTTTTTTTTAATAATTACCATGTGTGACAATAGTCAAGACCATAATACGTGGCGAACACCCTATCGAATTGATCGCCAACGATTATCAGAAACGTTAAGCAACACCCGAAGCTGTAGACAGCCACGCAGATCCCGCAGAAAGCAAGTGACTTGGATCCACATAATCCAGCAAATGTGTCTTGCATGGTATCGGTGCCTGTACTGTTGCTGCAACTAGCCAGGATCACCAGAGCAGCTATGATCAATACGAGAAAACCGAGTTGAGTCACGACGGAGGTTCCTACCCCACCGGCTTTGTCGAAGGCCTGCGGGAAATTCAACAATCCAGCCCCCAGTGTGGTGTTTACGATCAAAAAGATTGTTCCCAAAACGCCAGCACCTGTAACGCGAACAGACGTCTAGAAGAAAACTCTCTCATTATTAACTTCTCATTCCATGCATACATTTGATCTATCATCTTGAATATAAATCAGGCTCTTCGAATTACTTAACTTTAATTTAATTCAGTTCAGTTGGTTTATCTTTGACCAATTAAAAATATAAAAAAATATTAAGCGGCTCTTATGATCAATATCATTGCACAATATTTGATATTGCATAATATTATTGACTGTTTGAAGGCTATATTAAGGATTTGCGCAATATACTGTGTCAATCAAAAGTTCTTTGAAATATATTGCGCAACTGAAATAGTTGACAATATCCATACTTTGTGACTACTGTTGTGCAGTAAAGAGTCAAATCCTTCAAAATATATACATATATTTATATTTTTCCATTATAATGATACCAATACTTTGACGAAATATTGATCCTTAGACAAATTTAATATTGTAAGTATTAAATTGGTTAGTGATTAATTACTTATTTTGAGTATTAAAAGAATTGCTAGTGTTTTGAATACTCAAAATAAATAATCACAATTTTGAATACGGTTATATTAAATTTTTCTAAGGATATTGTATGAATTTCAAATCTTCAGAAAAAGAATAGATAAGATATTGACTAGATGGAATGACATCTCGTATGTAAATATCAATTTTCTTAATTTTATATTCAATGACAGTCAACAACAATTTATCAAATGTTGAATGATTTTATTATTATTGAAACATAGTTAATAATTGCTTAACTTGTTAACTCTTAATTCGTTCATAAAAATTTTATGAATATACATATTTTCTCTTCCGTATTCCTTTATTTATCTTCTCTTTTTTTCTTTTTTTATAAGGCAGTAGCCACACAAAGTTACTTTCGTATAGCTCAACATTTTAGAATTAACTAGATTATTGCATAATTTGATTAAAGTTATATTGAATTGTTTAGAGAGAGTGCGCGCGTAAATAGTATTGTACAATATGATTATATACAATATTATTGATTGTACAGGCGCCGCTTTAGATTACTTGTTTATAGACATTGTAAATGGTAAATGAATAATGCATTAAACAAATGTATTCATTTTATAGTGCACAATATTTTCTTTACTTATCTCATCGATTAATTACAACAATGATAAATGAGTCACAATACAAATGTGATCCTTCAAAGTTAATAAAATGGAAAAAAAAAAAATGTGTGATGTGTCTGATAGTGTGTGGTCTTGGTCTGTAATTCAATTAGCTAATAGAACTTCTATTACTTTATTAAGAGAGATTATTTGTGCATCTTAGATATTCTTTCGGAATGATCGACAAGGTGACGCCTCGTGTTAGCTGTGTCGTATTGAAATTACCTCTTCGAGTTTCATTGTTCTGCGCGTGTGAAGGATTCGGTCCAGTCGATAGAAGTAGATTGTTAGTGAAAAGCGGTTCAGGATCGCCCACGGCGCCCACCAGACGATCCATGCTTGATGCGTTCAGCGTTCGCGATTCGCGAATCGGACTGTGTGATGTCTGTAATGTGATGACTGTGATGCTTTGTTTTGTGACGAACGTTCCTCTTCCTCCACCTCCTCCACTTTCCAGTGTGTGCAAAGTCCACGAATGCTTCACGGAGCAGAGGTCAGAATTAGTATAAAAAAGAGCACAAACTCGGCAGTCGGCGTGCAAGCGAAATACATATATATGTTTGACGGCACATGGCCCGTTTTACGCCCCGCAATCCGCATTCAACACTGCATCTATAACAGCAGCGCATATGGAACATGGGACGCCCGACAATTAATACATCTCGTGATGAGAGAAAACTGGACAGAGGGCGTTTAATTCAAAGTACGAAGATCTCTTAATTTTCGTAGTAGGTATAATGTATGTACATACATACATACATACACAAATAACTATATTACTTAATTCTAAATGAATTGTAAATGATTAATTAAATGAAAAAGCAAATATTCTTCCTGTTAAAAATTTTTCTTAGAGATGAGAATTCTTTATATAATTTGTTCAAAATTTTTATATTTTAAAAACTTTAAAAATTTTTTTATATAACTTTTTTCAGAAACACATCAAAATTTTTTATAAGAATCGGAATAAAAGGTACATAGACATAAGTTTACATTCTTTTCATTCAGAATTCTTTATATATGCGAACTCTGAAATATTCTAAAATTTCTCTTATATCCTATATATATATATAATTCTAGCAATAAGTAGAAGTTCAAAAAACTTCTAAAATTGTGAAGAAGGTATTTTTTTTTATAAATTTATATAAAAAACTATTATAAAAAACAAAAAATTTAAAATTTATTATAAAAATCTATTATAAAAAACAAAAAATTTAAAATCTATTATAAAAATCTAGGTATTATAAAAAACAAAAAATTTTTTTAAATATGAGATCAACTAGAATTTTTTTCATCAAGGATGTTCAGAAAAACAAACGCAATAAACACGAATAAAACCAGATACCTATTCCAGCTGTGCGTAATATTGCATATCAGTTCGAGCGATCATCGACCTTCATTCACCGGTCGCGATCTCTTTGGTCGCGACACTCGTGCGTAATCAGTAATCAGCTGATCGGCGCAAACCTAACCTTTACACGAGTTATGGTTAAGGTTAGGTGCGAGTCGACCGGCGGAGGCGGCGGTATTTATCGTCATCGATTTTCACAGTCATTCTCGAAAATTCTCGACTGGTAGACTGTAGAGATCGGGGAGAACGAATCTTGATCTTCAAGAAGAAATAAACGTACGACAGGAAACAGCCACGACTCGTTCGACTATGTTTCGACGTGTGTTCACGTCGAGTTCGCGCAGCGTATCGGTAAGCACGTGGCACGTGTCTTGGATAGGGATAGGATGCGGAGCTTCTTGCAAGGCAACGAATCTCGACCAACTCAGCTGACGAAGCTGTTAATTCAACCGGCAGGATTGCCCCTAACAAAATTTTTTGGCTTCATTTATAATTACTTTGGAAAGAATTATTTATTTTATTAAATGTGTATAATATATATTAAACATATAAAATATATAATAAATATAAATCTCGGTATTAAATATAATCTGTAAAAATTTTTAAATTTACAGATAAATATAGATAATATATATGAATATTTTTAATAGATGTAAAATATAAATGAAAGAAAATGTATTTATTATACATATTTTTTTATGTATATCCTGTATTTTCTGTGGAATAAGAGATAAATAAGTATGTTCGAATTTAATGAAAATAATTTCTTAATTTTCTTAATTAATCCAATGTTATTTGCCTCTCTCGAGCAACGTTTTGCATGCTGTAGATAAGCGGTGCGACTAAAGAGGACCGCAATGAGAAAGATGAATAAAACCAAACTGTTGCAGCTGTTATCTCGACTATGGAATGGGTCCAATGGTGTACTTGCGGGTAAGCATGCCGAGCAGAAAATGATATCTATCCTGAGGAACAGGTTTCCACAAGCTCAGCTGATTGAAGTTACGGATGTGTCAGGTAAACATTATTTTATACTGTGTATATTTTTTAGATAGATATATAGATAGATAGATAGAGAGAGAGAAAGAGAATGTTTTTGAAGAATATAAGTATTTAATCAGATACTGACGTAATTGCAATTATATTTTATAGGAGGATGCGGTGCTATGTTTGACATAAATGTCGTTGCTCCAGAATTCAAAGGACTCAATACTGTAAAGCAGCATCGAATCATTAATGAGGTAAAGTCTTGATGATTACAACCCAGAGAAGTTATAGCAATCATGTATATAGCGACAAAATAATAGAGTCCTCGTTTTCATATATTCTACAACTCAGAGATTCAAATTTAATCTTTTTCAATATTTTCATTCGGAATGAAATGTAAGTAACGATGCAATATAATTAATTTGTTTATAATAATGTTTTCATTCTTTGATTAAATCTTGATTATCCAAAATCCCGCTTTTCGAGGCGTGACAAAATAATAGGATCACCAGGAATAAAAAGAAGAACGTGTTATTTAGTGAAGGAAAAATGATTTAATTCTTTGTTACATTATGATTAAGTGTAATTTAAAAAAAATCTGCATTGAATAGCTTAATCTGTTTATGTAGAATTTTATCATGAACTGGCTAAAATTCCAGACCTGCTTCCAGAATAATAGTTTTGTCCTGAAACCGAATTACCTTCTCTTTCGATGTATATTTCTAGAAAGGATAAGCATACGTTTATTTTATACAATATTAGGAGATGCTGGCTAGTTTTGCTTTTCTATCTTTTCTTTAATAAACCAAGAAAATACCTTATCTTAGCTGAGAGTATATCGCTTTGTTTTGTTGAAAATTGTAATGATCATGTGAGAGGTCTATGTGTGGAAAATTTAGCGTTGACTGTTTAGAAATTTCACATAGCGTTGATTTGCTGCATTTAGAAAAACGACACGATCTGGTAATTATGATTGAGTATGAAAGAAAAAAATTTATTATCTTTTTTTGAGATTTTGGACGGTCAAAATTTAAAGGAATAAAAGCATTATTATAGATAATTAATTAATGCAGGTACAAATTAAAAATTAATTTCATTATATAGCTACGTACATTTTAAGTGAAAAATATACATATAAAATTTATACTTATATTATAGAAAAAAATTAATTTTTTAATTTCTTTGAGCCGAAGAATATATGAAAATAAGAATGGTTCTATAATTTTGTTGCGATTTATATTAAATTATTAATTTGTCTTATTGCAGGTTCTTAAGGAAGAAATCAAAGATATGCATGGCCTTCGAATACATACAAGTATTCCGCAGACATAAATTTTATTTTGGACAATTATTAAATTAATTTTGCAGAAAAAAAATATCTTGATTATTAAATTAATTTTACAGAAAAAAATCTATTGATTTTAGTGAAACTAATATAATGCATCTGAATATCTTTTTCAAAAGTTTTTAAGGAATTTATTTAAGATCTTTAAGAAATTTTTTATAAATATTCGAAACAATTTATTGTATAACAAGTTCATTGTTAGTCTGATTGTGAGTCTGTATTCAAGATGTGGAGATCTTATACAAAATATAGAAAATATGTATATTTTATAGGATGTAAGTTTTGTAAAAACAAACGTTGTAAAAAGAAATTTAGAAAAAAGTAAATAAATAAAAGTAAATATTTTATTAACTAACAATAAGAAATATAATTTATATTTATATTCAAGGAAATTCAGTTACAAGACATGTTAAATTGAGAGAAAAATTTAGATGCATATGCATTACAAAAAATATCAATATACTGATTTATTATATTGATATTATTATTCTCAGTATCTAATGCGCAGTAACAGAAATAAACAATATTTATGATTCATATGATATCAATTTCCCAAAATATGTTTCATTCGTTGCACTTTCTGTACATACAAGTGCAGAAAGGTCATCTATATACGAATCATTCGAATAAACATTGTTCCATATGGCATATGTATCGTGCTAGACGTTCTGCGGGAATGTGTAAAATCTGCACTGATCTGCAGTGTTTGTCATAATTCGCGAGGTGCAAATTGAAAATTGATGGCAACGATATGTTCTCGATACGTATAGAGAAATTTATCCGAGCACACAATATCCTTTCTTTCTCGCTTCGTTTATCTTCATTCTACTTAACCTAACTTATACTATATGATTAAGACAGTGCCGTAGGGTGAGGCTGATGAGGCAGAAGGCACTTTCATCTCTCCTCCTGCCGAAGTACAAAAAGAAAAATACGAATAAAACACGGTATCCAAACACTTAAAGTATTTGTTGTAAATTTTATCTACCTACAGCAGAAAGAAAGGCTACAGACTTGACGTGGCAGGATATGTAACGTTTTGTTAGGAGAGACAAAATTTATTAGTAAAGTGATTACAGATCGATGGTAGACTTTAACTTTTTATTTCTTGCATAATTTAAGAGATTTCACTTTTTCTCTACCGCTGATTTGCTATCAGATTACGTCGGAAAGTCAGCAAGACAAGCTTGACAAGCTTCGACTGCCAAGTTGATTTCAAGCATTAAACTTAATAAATCTAATGTATTATTATTTTAGTACATTAGTTGATTTTTTAATATTTTATATAATTGTTTTTTTAATATCTTAAATGTTTAAATACTAGTAAAATTATTCTCTTAATTACGAGTAAATAAACCCATAGGGTGACAGTTTTATTAGTATAGATGATGAATCTTTGGAAATTTATGCACCATCCAGATTATCAAAGGCAGTCTAAGTGTTAAAGTAAATAATTGATAATATATATGTATGTCTTAGAACATATTAATATATATGTATGTTAACAATTTCTGAATTTGCTGCCAATCTGCTATATGGTTTGCTAAAGTACACTAAAGTACACATGCTCAGGTTATTTCTGTTTGTATTTTTATACGTTATTGTTAATGTTAAAAATTATAAAACTGCAAAGTTATTGAAGTTTATCTTAAATCATATTTATTTTATATTCTAAATTATATTCATGTCATATTTCATGCATCATATACCAAAGTCATGAATTTGTGCACGTATACCTTATATCATATAGTTAAATCAGAAAAATTACAGATTATTATTATCATCGCTTGAATTAAAAACACTGATCATTGCTTAAATTAAATTAGAAAGATTTTTTTATTGCAATATACATTTCGTGTAGTTTTTAAGAAATTGTGACAAGCACATAAAATTTATAATATTAATTTTATCAATGTAAAATTTTTGTTCTTTTGTTGGCGAGTGATTGAACTTTATTTCATTTTTTTATGTATTTTTTTATGTATAAGATTCAATTATTTCGATTTCTTAGCAAAATTAAAGAAATAATTTTTTAGGTAAATCTTGCTGTGTATTTATATTGCTTGCTGGATAGTTCTTGATGCAATTCACTTTTAGACTGCAAGTACAATTGTGATCAAATACAAACCAGATGGCTCGGAACGTTCTTAGATGTATCATTGTACCATCAAGAAATATTTTCCAAAACAGGTGTGATATCTAATTATATCTTATAATATATTTAATTATGTAATGAAGGTCTTTCTTCTTTTTCTCTTGAATAAATTTATTTTGTGCTATATATTTTACACACACACACACACACACACACACACACACGCACACACACACACACACACACATATCTAAAATGTATGTAATATGTATAATATAAAAAAATATGTATTGTATACATCTATATTTTTTAAAAATATATAGGGGAAAATTTTTGGGAAAATTTTTCACATAATTTTTTAAAATTTTTATATAAAAATTTCAGAATTTTGCACAATTTCTATATAACTTTATAATTCTTTAAATTTCTTGTATTTTTTAAATATAAATTAGAAACTTTTCAGAATTTTCAAAAATGCTGAAAAAGTTCTTCTAGAATTCTTTATATATGTGAATTCTGAAATTTTCTAAGATTTCTCATTCATAATTTTTGAAGAAAATTTATAAAATCTGAAAAAATGCAAATATATTTTTTAGAAATTTACATATATTTAAAATATGAAAAATTCTAAAAAATATGAGATATGAGAATTTTTTCCAGAGTATCAATGTCTTACTTACTTTTTATTTACTTTATGCTTTATAAGAATTGTATAAAAGTGTCTTTAGCTAAGGATATAAGAAAAATGAGAATTGATCTCTTCTATTGACTTATTGCAGATGGTTGGAAAGTACCGTATCTATCAATAGAATCGCTAGACAGATATCAACAGTTGATGTTAAGGAAATTGAACATCTCTCTAGGTTCAGAAATGATTGGTGGGACGAGAATGGCCAAATGTCTGAACTTCATTTATACGCTTCGTTTAGAATAAAGTTTGTGAGAGACGGATTGGCAAACGTCGGAGTCCAAATGCAGAATCCAGCCCTTCCATTGGAAGGAGTTAAGATCGTGGATATTGGCTGTGGCGGAGGTATATTGACTGAGCGTTTAGCTAGAATAGGGGCGCAAGTAACCGGAATAGATGCATCGGCGGAATTGATAAATGTTGCTAAAGAACATGCAAAGTTGGATCCCAATATATCAGAGAGATTAAATTACATTCTGACAACTGTGGAAGATTTCTCTCAAAAGGAGAAAGAATCTTACGATACTGCCGTAATTTCCGAGGTCTTGGAGCATGTAACGGATCCGCAACTATTTTTAAAGGTGCAATATTATAAAAGAAGTCGCAAGAATTATTGAATGTAGACATAAAATTAAATATTTTACAAATATTCTCTATAGGAATGCGTGAAAATGGTGAAACCTGGTGGATCGATTTTTATAACAACAGAAAATAAAACTCTAGCATCTTGGTTGATGCTTATTGTAGCAGCGGAATACATTTTCAGAAGAATACCTGTTGGTACTCATGAGTGGAATAAATTTATCGCTCCACAGGAAGTTCAACGTATATTGGACGATTGTAAGTTTTATCTCTGTTGTCAACCCTAAAAGAAAATTATTAAGAAAAAACATTTTGTTGTATAAATATGATATTTGTATGATTATAACAATTTCGTAATAATTACCATGCCAGTGTTTATATATTATGATAGTTTTTAAAAACTTTTCTTATAGATGGATGCAGAACGAGATTAATTCATGGGGTAAAACTTAATCCACTGTTAAAGCAGTGGTCTTGGTCGTCGTGTACAGCAATTTTTTATGGGCTTCATGCAATCAAGCAAAAAGAAGTTGGCGCGTAGTTTTCAGAATGTGCTCTCTTGTCACTAAATGCAAATTACTATATATTTTTATCGTTCATCGGTTGTAATATAATTAATATTATGCTAAGGATTTTCTTACAATATGTTACACTTGTACACAACTAGAAAATCTAGAGAATATAAGGAATATAGGAACATACAGATGTTCTATGAAATAATGTGTTTAAATAAAATTGAAGATTTGTTATAGGAAATTAGTTTCAAATTTTCAGAAATTTTCAAGTTGTCGAAATAAGTGCCGAACACACTTTATTTCGTTAATAATTGCTTATAAATTAAATATAATTGTAAATTTTAAACTGTTGAACGTTTACCTACAATTTGCGTTAAAACTTCCCGCAGGATTTGATACACGTTAATATTTTTATTTAAATAATTTGTGTTCACAATCCGATTAATTTAAAATTATTTATTTTAGTTGAAATACAAAAGTAACAAAAAAAAAGAAACACAAGATACGAAAATTTAAGGATATAAATAGATTTACATTTAACAGATTTAACTCAATGGCAATATCACACATATTTGAATATGTGAATGATTTAAATTGCTCAGTGTATTTTAGATAAAATACATGAACGCTTTAGTATCAATTTTATACAATACTGAACAGTTTGATTAAGTGTATAAACACATCTCAAGTTTAACTTTTTGATATAAATTTAAAAAAATTTTTTTCTAATTTTTTAAATAATATTTTTCAATTTTACTTAATTTAAAAAGAATTTTCTAAAATTTGCTGCTCTAGATTAAACCGATTAGTACAGTTAATTAATATAGTAACCGATAATTGTTTAGCTAGATTGATTACTTATTACAGACAATTAGAAGTACATCTATCAATAATCACTAGACCAATGTCGATGATAGATTCTAAACAAATTGAACATTATTATACTTTGAAGAATAATTGGTGGAACAAGACTGCCCGGTAGCTGACCTTTTATTCACATTGAGAGTACAATTTGTGATAGATAAACTGACAGATACTGAAGTCAAAATGCAGAATCTAACTCTTTCATTGGAACATGGAGGTAAGACATAACTTCTTACTTCCATGAATTTGAAGGAGTCAAGATTGTGAATGGACGCATCAGCGGAATTAATAGACATTGCTAATTAAAGAACTGGATCCTAATATATTAGAGAGAGAGAGAGAGAGTCAATTATATTCATACGACCGTGGACTTTTTCCAAAAGGAGGAGGAATCGTGCGACGCTGTTATTGTTTCTGAGGTTTTGGAGCATGTAGCAAATCTATAACTATTTTTAAAAGTATGTACATTATATTAATAGTTATACATTATAATACATTATAATAACAGTTGTGTATCTTCGTAAAAAATCTCATCTTTTTTAGAATTTTTTGTATAAATAAATATAAATATGTATACAGGGTGTTTATGAAGTCTCACTCAGGCCTAATACCGATCTCAGAAACGGCTTTAAATATGGAAAAATGTTTCAAACAAAAGTTGTTTGACTTCAAGAGAGACATAAAATGGTATCATTGGTTTGACCTTGTGTGGCGTTGTCAAGATCAGGGAAAGGTCACTTCAAATTTTTTAAATGGAATCCCCTATTTTTTATTGCATATTCTTGTAATTTATCTCGAGAGCTTTCCAAACATAGATAAAATATTTTTGATTAAGTAAATATTAAATTATGAAGTTTGAAATTTGCAGTACCGTCGGCATTAGCATTATCCAAGGTGTTCGAACTGGCTAAAACCTTTTGAATGTTGTTTAGGATGATGACTTTGACAACACATGTCAAAATCAAAGCCATTAAAGACCATTAAAGGTTGCTTTTATTTTCATTTTTGAAAATTTTTATTTTTTGAAAAAAAGAAACAATCTCCAATAGTCATGACCTTCACATGTTTTATCAAGGTCATGATCCTGAACAACATTCAAAAAGTTTTAGCCAGTGGTTCGGACACCTTAGATGATGCTAATAAATATTTTATCTATGTGTTTTGGAAAGCTCTCGAGGTAAACTACAAGAATATACAATAAAAAATGGGGGGTCCCATTAAAAAAATTTAAAGTAACCTTTCCCTGACCTTAACAGTGCCATCCAAGATCAAACCAATGGTACCATTTTATGTCCCCCTTGAAGTCAAACAACTTTTATTTAAAACATTTTTCTATATCTAAAACCGTTTCCGAGATATTAGACCTGGGTGAGACTTTATAAACACCCTGTATATATTATATATCTTTCACATTTCATAAGTTTTCTTCGGAAATTATAGAATGAGAAATTTTAGAATATTTCGGAATTTACATATATAAAGAATTCTAGAAAACATATAGATTTTCTCAGCATTTCTAGAATGTTCAAATTTTGATAAAAAATTTGAGAAATTTTTTGAAAAGTTATAAAGTTACACAGAAATTCTAAAAAATTTTATGAAAAATTCTAAGAAAATTTTAAAAGATTTTACAAATTTCCTTTATAGGGATGTGTGAAAATTCTGAAAGCAGGCGGATCGATTTTTATAACGACGGTAAATAAATCTCGTAACATCTTTACTGTCTATTATTGTTGGATAATTGTACGTTTTATCTTAGTTATTAATTCTAGAAAGATTATTAAAGCGCATTTTGTTATATAAAGATCATAACGAGCTATAATTGTCTACATCTCTTATGCTATAAATATATTCTTTTTTGCTAACTAGATGGCTGCGAAACGAGATTAATACGTGGCATGAACTATAATGTACTGACAAAACAATGGTCTTAGTCGTCATTTACTTCTACGTTTTATGCACTTCATGCAGTCAACAAAGGAAAACAGATATAGTTAAATCTTTTAAAAGTATATTTCAATTTATTTTCAATTATTTTATAATTATAATACATGTTAACAACTCTTAAGATACGACTTAGAAGGATTTTAATATATGAACTCAATAAACAGTATATGAAAAGAATATATATATGTTTTATTACAATATACTTATTATATTCAATATATACCTTGCGACAATACGATTCTATGCAAAAAAGAGAGGACATGCCACATTGTAGAAGCAATATCGCATATCCTCATCCTTCGAATGTTCTAAAATATCACATACACATTTTATCTAATCATGTATCGCATAGATCACAAGTAAAAGTTACAAGGCAATAAGCATAGGGGTCAATAAATCTAAGAAAATTTTACTTAAGTATTTGCGAAGTTGTCATTTAGATTTTCTAATGGTAACTTGAAAAGGCAATCGATATTTATTTTGCCTTAGCGAATCCGACTCGGTCGTTTTGCATGTCGAACTCGGTATAGTATCGTCCAATAAATACATCGCCCAAAATCCATAACGGTTTTGGCATATCCATACCCATGAAGCCGCTCATACATATCGTCTGACCGAATTGCTTGATCTACGGAAAATTAAATATGGCATAATATTTCCGTTCTAAAATAATTTAAATACGAACCATTATATTTACCTTAAGGATATAATCTTCACCAGTAAGAACGAAATTCTTGCCTCCTAATACGAAAGTGATTTCAGGCATCTTAGGAATCAGGGCGCAGCTCACCTTTAAATGATGGTAAATAGTTACATGTTCATAATCAAATAATTTATAAAAAATTTATTAATTTGTTTTAATATAATTTATTTAATACTGTTGAAAGACATTGCGAAAAGTTTGATCAATTACTTACCATTGCCTCTCCATTAATAATACGAGTAGCTCCAATCAGTTTGTTAATAACATTGATTTCTGCCGTTGGTCCAGCTATCAAGGAAGTGCCCGTATCAGCGATAGCTTGACAGCCTTTCTCGCAGCAAGTGTGATCTGCCACTTTGACCCTACGATGCGATAGCGTTAACAATTTATTGACATATGATCCATGATATTGTATGATATACGTATAATTTAGTAAATAATCACGTACCCATCCATAGTAAATTGCCAGTATCCTTTACGGGTAACAGGAACATACGTAAACTCGCCTTCGTAATGATCGGGGTCGGAACCACCCAATATCATTTCACCACCCTGCGAGGCTGAGGGATCTCTGACAGGTTTTATATTTTTTGTAATATGGAAAAACTATTTAATTGAAAAAATTTTTTGGATATATGCTGTGTATACGGAAAGAAGATACACACCGATTTAGGTAGAAACTAAAAACGGATTGTGGTACAAGGTTCTGTTTGACCATGTTATAAAAAACGGGAGTCACTCCGTCAACGGATATCGTGTCGTAACCCATTCCCAGGATACCATCGAATTTTGCAGCGACAAAGGTTAATCCTGGCTCGCTCATCGCTTCTGCGAATGTTTGATGCTGAACAGCAAGGCCAGCAACCTATAACAGAGATCGATATTATTAATAAAATGTGCTTTACTTTGGAGAGTACTAACAATATGTTCTTAAGAAATTTTTATAGACTACTATAATTGGAACTATATTAGATTGTTTGTTTGATGATGACTTACGTCTACTACATCAGTAGATAAGAATCCAGACAGACTACCAGTACCATACTGAATTTTAAATTTAGTACCATTTTTCTGGTATGTACTGGATTTTTCGCTATTATATTTATTATGTAACACTGCAAACAAAAAATAAAATTGAATTAGTTGATAATGAAGATTTTAAGAATAGATTTCTTTATTAATCTATATATATATATATATATATATATATATATATATAAAATTGTCAGATATATTTATATTTTTTCTTTAACATGTAAACTAACTTCTTAAGTCGCAACAAAGGTCATTTATATCTTTAGAATAAGCATGATAAATCACATAAACAAGGTCGCAAGCAATTGTGGAACTTAATTCCATTATATTTACCTTACCAGTTTAATTTTTAAATCTGCCACTTCAAAGCTTTTAAGAATTTATTTTAAATATGTGAATAAACATAGAACATAATTCTGTAGCATTATTTCTATTCTATATTTTCACTTGGCATTAATTATAACAAAAGAAAAAAGCAATTACAATTATTTCATTATTTGGAGTGTTTGTATAAATAATGAAACATAAAAAAAATAGCGATATAATAGTACTGATATGCTTACAGCAAGCAATATTGGTCATGTGGCACTTCTTGGATGGTACCCAGAGATTGGAGGAACCAGTGTCGAAAATTACTTTGAACTTCTGCGGTGGGGTTCCAATCGAGATTTCACCATAGTATTGAGCATCCAGATAATTAGATAGAGGTTCTCCTGTTGGTGTGCCAACATTTGTAGCTGCCAGCCGAACTTGCGTCAGGTCGGTGCCAACCTCCTTCAAAGCCTTTCGAATGGAATCCGTTCTTACTAACGGAATTCTTAAAGCAATACAAAGAACATTCCATTGTTATGTTACCGTATGCATATATAATGTATATTGAAGATATTTATACATTAAATATGTGTATATATATGCACATGTCTTGTATGTATAAATATATATATTTAATGTAATAAATATCTTCACTGATGCAAGCAACACTCATTGCAAAAACAATGAGTCATGAAAACCACCACGTAAGTTTAATCTATTCTAGAAACTTTCCTGTGCATGTACAATGCAAAAGAAAACAAAATTACATGCATAATGCAAAGATAAAAGAAAATCAGTGTGTTCAATTATACAAAATTAAATCTTGAAATAAATAATGATAATAAATCTGAGTCTTTCTAAATTATGATTTACGGATATTTGAAAGTGTTACTTGATTTATAAGATTTCAGATTTTAAATAAAGCTATCTTGGGTCAAACCAGCAGTTTGAACCTTTGTCAACTTTATATACAATTTTATTATAAACAAAATGAGCTGTATTTATTTATAAAATATGATAAACAAACGACAGATAAATAAACAAGAATTAGCTCACTGCTACCTGTATTTATCTATTTACAGGTCAACACGAAATTTAGATAGCCTAAGTGCGAACTCCGCATGATTCACTAATCTCATTTAAGACGTCATAAAAAAGATAAACGTACAGAGGATCTTTAAAAGCATCTCTTTGTTCGCTCGCTTTATTTTAACAAGAAAAAATCACGAGCCTTCGCAGATCTACTCCAATTATCAGGTTGAGGTTATTTATCATAGATTCCACGAAGTTCGACGCGCATCTCTAATCGGTATTTATCTCGCACGGACATGTGCGTCGTGAATACAAATCCGTAATTCCGTTTATGCTTGCTCACCTTTGGAATCCTGTCGCGTCGACCAGCACGGCCAGCGCCGCGACCGCCACGAAGAGACGAAGCATGTTTCTCGGACGTTTCTTCGGCGGCTCAGCGAGAATGGAATCGATGAGATTCTTTTAAGAGCGTTGTAACTTTTCTGCGAATCAGACGACAACAGAAACGTGTAACAGAGAATGAATCGTCTGAGTCGATCGCCAATGCCCGCCAATACTTCCGCACGCCTCGCCGCACCTCGCCGATTCCGCTTTAGCCGCTTAGCTCAGCTTAGTTTATCGACGAACGGCGGCGCTATATATATGAACGCGCGCGCTTGCGCGAGAGGGGCGGGGGGAGGGAACGGTGACACGCGGCGCGCGAAGCATTCGAAAAGCGGCCTTGATAGATTTCTTCATTAATCAAATCTAAAATTATCGCGTTTTGCCTATGCGCATATTTTATCGGCGTACACACGATGTATTTAAATAAATTCAATGATTAATGGAGCAGCGGTGGGGAAATTGCATTTCGAAAGTACGTGTTGTTTACATTAAATAGGACAAGTGCATTATACAAGCAAGAATGGTGCGCCGATTGCAAATGACACCGAATCCGACGTTGGACGTTAATTATTGTGCGGCACGGAAATAACAAAGTATTCGAGCATCGTCCAAGGTCGAGGCGCTGGGAAAATTATGCAAAAATTCATATTACTGACATGTAAAAATTTAAACTTCGGCTTGTCGATAAGACAAGATTGGAGTCTCTGCTTATCGAACGCGTGCGTTTGAATTTTAATAAAACTGAACGAAGAGGAAGATATGCAGTAGAACACCGATATTTTCTTGTTCAGAAACTTTTTTTGTCCTAGTCTGGCGCACATAATGGCTTTATCATTCCGGTGATTGTTTTGTTTTGGAATTTCTATGCTGTACTAGTACACCTTTCGTTTTTATATGGATATTTATTCGTTCTGTTCTCTTTCTTATCGCCCTCACTGTCTCGGCAAATACACTCGACAGCAAAATTAAAGCATCACCCATTCTGATCATTAAAAATAGGCAAATTTCAAGAGAGTGTAACTTCGTCAAAAATGATCGTATCGGAATGATCAAAAAGCATTTCAAAGCTTAAAGTCTCTACTTTCGACATCCATAATTCGTTAAATTACTTACTGATTCTTTAAAAGCTGCAAGGATGCAAATGGAGATGCATCAAATCTAAAAATTTTTTACCAAGTTTGA
>NW_012026814.1:4931237-4932188 GCF_000956235.1 Wasmannia auropunctata
GTATATATATGTATATATATATATATACTTTTATATATATATTGTAAGAAATCGCCAGGAATTGTCAGTCTGGCTAGAGTCCTAGATTATCAGAAAAGCGCGACCGGCTTATGGCAGTATCGCAAAAGTACTAGAAAATATTAAAAATGGCGTCGAATGGCCAATCATAAGTTTGATTTATTCGGCAGCCATTTATAATAGCGATAAATCAATCTTATGATTGGCCATTTGCGTGTCCAATCAGGACTCGTAACACCGGTCGCGCTTCTCTGATTATCTAGGACTCTAAGTCTGGCTAGTGATCTTTCCCGCTAGGGGATATCTAGTCTTAAGTTGGTAACAGATGGCGCGTCTGTTCCGCGCCACCTAGCCTGACCCCGCGACCGCTCAGCGATTGGCGGTGCCGAACGGCTACGCTGATTGGCGCTCGAAAGCGAGCGCGTGGATGCCGTCGCTACGGGAAGACGGCAGCGGAGTCTCTTGTCGGAAGTCGAACGTGAAAGATATTGTACGCCATGCCTCGTGGCATGGCCTCGGTTACTGTCGAATAAAAGCAGTGTTAAGTGAATTTGCCTTGACTGTGAGTCTTCCCCAGATATCTCCCGTGTCCTTCCTGATTTCTCTAACCCCCCAACTGCCACCCTGCCGCGGTAAAATTCTCCAACCGCTCACTTTTCAATATAAAAGTAAAATAGGCCGAGATTTTGTGAGTTGTATTTTACTTTATATATATAAATATAAAAGTAAAATACAATTTTGAAAAATTTATATTTTTACTAACCGTTACTTCTACATTTTTGTCCGTAAATTTCGAATCTTTGCTGAATTCACCGCTAATTAAAGTTAGGTACAAATCATTGCGTACGTCACCCGGCAAAATAACTTCTGGGAATCCCATTTTACGAGCGATAACAACATTACCGAGTACCAAATATGGATTTTCATCACGTA
>NW_012026814.1:4934971-4935543 GCF_000956235.1 Wasmannia auropunctata
ATTCGTAATCGTTAACAAGATATTAATTTTTGAAGATCGGCAAATAAACTTAATATCTCGTTATTAAATGCGAATTTTACAAAATAGTAGAGGACTTTTTTGTTCAGTTTAATCTACTTATCTTGTCACGCACTTGCATTCAGCGGTGGGCCGGATGAATACGCGTTTATTCGTCAATCTTCAAAAATTAATGTCTCGTTTACGATTGCGAATTTCGCAAAATGGTAGAGGACTTTTTGATTCAGTTTAGTCCGTTCAAGCTACCTATGAACGGTAATACACCTATTATGAGACACCCTGTATATTTTCTAAGAAAGTACGAAATCCTTAAATTGTGTTAATTACCGAGAGAATATGAAGAGAATATCATATAAGTCTTAGGTGTCTGCATTACCTATAAAATAAACCTATAAAATTAACTTATAATTTTATATTATTTAATATAATGATAAATTAATATATATGACAACGTTTTTACAACATATTTTTAAATTTATTAACTAATAACTGTATATCATTTAATATAATGATAAATTAACATATATAGATAATAGATCGGAAGAGCACACGTC
>NW_012026814.1:4936856-4938174 GCF_000956235.1 Wasmannia auropunctata
TGCGTAGATGTTTCTACCTTAAAATAAATATTTTTACAAAAATAAACAAATTTTTACGAAATAATAAAAATTTCTACAAAATTTCTATTTTTGTAGTTTTTTGTAGTTATTCATCAAATTTTTTTCCGCCAGGGATGTTGAGATTAAAATTTCAAAATGTAATTTTGTCATTAAATATTAAATTTGCTTTTTTATCAGTATACAAATCCATAAATGCGGAGAATTACGGAAGGAAAATCAATTGCATATTAAACTTTTGTACATTTATTAGCACATCCAGATTGTATTCACATTTCTCGCATGCTCATGTTGAAGTTACAATTTTTAATAAAAAAAAGCAAATTTGTGATATTCAACGTAATACATTGCACGTACCTTATTATTGGAAATACACGTTTCAATAACTAATAACCTCAATAACTAATAACCGTTACGTTTAATTCAGATTGGAAATATAATGTCACATTTTTAATAACTTCCTTTGCGAATTTAAGATGTTCGCTGCAATAAGTTCGTCCGCACCAAAAAGAAATATTTTTATCAATGTTAATAACGTATTATTTTTTGTGAAAAATTATCACAGTTTCCTAATTCAGTAAATTCCACAATATAATTCTTAATTTTACCATTCACAATTAACGCAATTAATAATCTGATCTGTAACCATTCTGTAATACATAAATAAATATTATTAGCAAACTTAATTAAGTATGTCGTTATCAAAATATATTTCAGAAAGGGACTTCTCTTAACGTTCAATTTGTAGAATCTTGCTTTTATATGGCTTATTCACAAAATCTTGAAATAATTCATTATTTTACATACATCGTGTAAATTCATCATTGTAGAATAATCAAAATCTAAATCAGGATTGCATCCATGTAATAAAACTTATATAGAAACTTATCTGACATCCATATAAGCCTAAAAATAGAAATTGTAGTACAATTACACTATTACACTGTGATTATTATACACTATAATATTACTATGAATATTAACCCCTCACAATCTGGAATAGATAATCTTGGCGATGGCAAGCGCTTGTCAGAGAAATCAGCGACTAATAAGTGTCGCGAAAAAGAGTCACCTGCAGACAAGGCACTACACAAAGCGCTGATGTGATTACCACAGCACTAAATAAATAATGACGCAACATTAAATAAATAACCTCAGTACATACAATAACCTCAGTACAAAATTTCTGCGATGAAAACCGCTCACGAAGTTAGCGCAGCGAGAGAACCAATAACCGTCGCGGAAAAGAGCCAACAATAAACTTCGAGACTTTAGAGATTTCGATAGATTCGACTATCGA
>NW_012026814.1:4939236-4940076 GCF_000956235.1 Wasmannia auropunctata
TAAAAGAGATAGAAATTAGGTTTTTCTTAATAAATAAGGGATGGTACCACTTAGGTTTCATTGTTCAATTTTGTACAACTGTTTTTTGTTCAAAAAAGGAGATTATACATATTAAATTTTGTTCGAGGAGCACGCTAACACTTTTGACCATACATTATCCGTGATAGATCAGATTAATAAAGTTATTAATAAAATAAAAATATATTTTTATATAAATATTAACATTTATAAATATAAAATTTTAATATTTATAAAAAAATAGAATAAATTTAAAAATTATATATTAAAATCGTATACTGAAATCATTGTCTTAAATGTCAAATTAATGACAAATAAATATTTACAACAATGTTAGAAAAATGTTTACTGAAATAATTTTGTCACATGAATAATTCATAAAAAATCAATACTTAAAAATATTAAATAAAGGTTTAAAAAACGTTTTTTAAAAATAATTATTTTAAATAAATATTTAATAAAAAAGAAATATTAAGTAGATGTTAAATAAATATTTTTTCTAAAATGAGTTCAAGAAATCAATGATTAATAAAAAAACGTTAAAAAACCATTTAAAAATACATAATTGCTGCTGATTGGATATCTTTGAATTCTGAATTTTCAGCAAAATTCAAAGACTTTCCGACACTTGGAAATAATTTTCAGAAAAATCGCTAAAAGTCTCTGAAAAGTGAGAAACCATGAAAATATAATTTTTAGAGACATCTCTAAATTTCAGAATTTCAGCAACATTCAAAAACTTTCCGACACTTGGAAATAATTTTCAGAGAAATCGCTAAAAGTCTCTGAAAAGTGAAAAGTGAGAAACCATGAAAATATAAA
>NW_012026814.1:4940126-4940806 GCF_000956235.1 Wasmannia auropunctata
TTCACACGATTTCACTACACGTGCAGGAACAGACTTCAGCAAAGGCAACATATGTATATGTATATATAACATCCAATGGCGCGCACTTCCAGATATGACGTACGACGTATCGTATTATCACACTGGCTGCGTTTAGACTAATGGCTGTGCTCCGCAAAGTGCATCATACGCATGATGTATCAGTTCACCAAATGTTAAACAAAGATAAAAGGATATAGGTAAATCATGCGCATGATGCGCTTTGCGGAAACACAGCCACTGGTCTACTAGAATATATCCTTCTGTATAAGAGAATGAATTAACAGGATCCTTCATTTCTATTTCCAGGATAAAAATAAAGAATTCTAAAAAATTTATTCTCTCGATCATTTAATTATTATGCATTATATACAGAAATTTCCCATTGCTCCTCTTAAGCAATGAGCTGTCATGCGCAGTCGCGGCCCGTTTTTGGAAACACTGACTAACCTAACCTAACCTTGGAACCGGATCTGTTCCAGCTCCCGGTTCCAAGTTGTGGCGGTAACGTCGTCGCAACACCGACGGAGGGCCAACGGATCACAACCGAGCCCTCACTCGAGAACGTCTCGTCCGACTCGGCAGCCGAGGTGAATGAGGGCGAAGACACGGCAAACGTAGCGGAGGACGACATCGAGAGACTCGTCCGGAATATCGAGGCA
>NW_012026814.1:4943078-4943614 GCF_000956235.1 Wasmannia auropunctata
ACGGTGCCTTGTAACGGATGCACGTTGTGTCTTATAGATCTTGTCGGTCAAATCGCGCGTGAAAAGTGAACATGGACAACGATCTTTGTATTTTAGTGGAGTTTGTGAATGAAGACTACTCTGTAGCCGTCGGCTACAGAGATTGGTTAATAACCAAATTAAACGATGTATGTTTGCAAAGAGCCATTGAAAAAAAAACCATTGTTGAAATACGGTGGCCTTTATGTGAAATAAAAAGTGCATTACCCATGAAAAAGATTATCAAAGGACTTCAAAAGGAAGATTGGATCTCGGCACCAATAAAAATACATGCATTTGGAGGTAAACAATCATGAATTAGATGTATTCATCAATTATGAAAAAAATCTTTTAAGCCGTCGGTATTTAATTGAATCTTATTTCAAGACAATCTACATATAATTAGTATTGTTTTAAGATGTCATAAATCACAGAGCGATATTAATATGTTAAAATATTACTTAAGATGGTCTTGAAATAAGAATCAACTATATAAATATCGGTCTTATATTTATTTA
>NW_012026814.1:4947300-4948238 GCF_000956235.1 Wasmannia auropunctata
TCTTTTACTCGGCCTATATAATCCAAAATGTGTTCTGTGGGTTTTTTGAATGCAATGCTCAGTTGACCGCGATAGTAATTAGATGAGCGAGCAGGTCCGAAAGTGCGTTTTAAAGAGTCTGTCAGTTCGTCGACTGTGTTGTGGATCTCGTCTTCAACGGCTAAATAAGCATGTCCAATCAGTTTGTTTCGTAGCAGTCGGACTAAGTGATTTTCATTCGTCAGGGGGATGAGCTCTTTTGCTCGTTTGCAAGCGCGCGCGAACTGCAGAACAGGTATATTATGCCCGTCGAATTTAGGAACAAGTTCGAGTGCGTCTCTGATAGATGAATTAGAATAATGAGGTCCTGACGATGGTGGTCCTGGAGGACTTCTAGCACCTGTTGGCGGAAAATTGAACGACGAATACGAATTGTTACACAAAGCTATGTTTTCTCGTACAGGGTTACTGGGGGTTCGCGGTGAGGAGGCGGTAGAGAATGTTCTCTCGTTAAGGCGTCTCTCTAAACTTCTAATTTTCTCATTTAAAGAGCTTATGGATGGGAGTTCTCGTAGAGCGTTTAATAATTGAGTGGTCTGTCTAGCGTCCATGTTAAGAGTTTCGGTTCCTTCGTTTCTTGGTTGGATTTCGGTTTCCTCAGTCGGGAGAGGGATCGATAGAGCTTCGGCTCGGACTTGCGTTTGATTTCTTCTGGCTCCGATTGATTGTTCATGAGTGCCCGCTTCTGTTTCAGCTTCAGAGATAGAGGGCATTGGTGGTTCGGCGCCAAGTGGTAACCGAAGAGTTTTACACTGGGATCGTGTGCCTTGAGCCATAGTGTATATATGAATTCGTACAGATATATGTGTATATAATATTATATGTTATGGCTAATAAAGGAATTACTTGGATATATCTTTTTTTTATATGTTACGAAATAGAATCTTATCTCGAAGTAG
>NW_012026814.1:4948258-4949026 GCF_000956235.1 Wasmannia auropunctata
CGGAGCTTCCGAGTAACCGAATGGCAACTTGAGATACTCGTATTGTCCGTCTGGGGTCGCGAACGAAAAGTATTTAGTGTGTTCCGGGAGGATATCAATATTGTGGAAACCATCCCTCAAGTCGAGAAGCGTGAATATTTTCTTGTCTCCCAAACGAGCGAGACAATCCTCAATCAACGGAAAGGGATACTTTTGTTTTATAACCCGTTCGTTGAGTGGTCTTAGGTCCACACAAAGTCGCAACAGTCCATTTTTCTTACGTACCGGTACAACCCTTGCGCAGTATGGCGACGAACTTACTTTGATTATACCGCGTGACAATAGATCTTCTATTATGTCGCGAAGCTGTTTACGTTCTGCCCAGGCGAAACGGCGCGGAGCAAACGCATAAGTAGATGTGTCTTTAAGCGCTACGGATACACAATAATTGTCTTTATCTTTTTCTATCGGCATGCTTTCAACCGTCTGAATAAGATCGCGAACCTGGGCATCTACCGTCGGACCGCAATCGGTTTTTATATCTATTATATTGGCGATAAATTTATCTTCCACCTCTTCTTGCAATACATCCGCTGAAGCTACTTCTTTCATTAGCTTTAAACATTCCTGAGCGTTTGCGTCGGACGGACTATATATCAAAGTCAACTTGTTAGTTGTTAAAAAGTCTCTGCCCAGTACAACATGAGTGGGCCAATTATCATTTTTGATAACGTGCAAAGTAATATTAAGTGATAAACCAGGCATAGAAGATAAACCCATTGTCGTTTT
>NW_012026814.1:4949046-4949494 GCF_000956235.1 Wasmannia auropunctata
AAACTTGTAGGTAGAAAATTACAATATGTATTTGGTATACATTTTGAAGCAAATAATTATTTCTAAAAATGCAATTTTTCGTTTCGAAGACTCGAAGATATGTATATAATGTTTTTAAAGCAATGGAATAGTTCTGTAAAATGTAATATGTTACTTCGAAGACTCGAGGACATGTATATTATGTTTTTAAAGCAAAGAAATATTTCTATAAATGCAATCTGTTTTTTCGGAGTCTCCAGGACATGTATATAATTTTTTTAAAGCAAAGAAATGTTTCTAAAAATGTAATCTCTTATTTTGAAGACTTGAGGACATGTATATAATTTTTTTATAGCATATAATTATTTCTAAAGATAAATCTCTTATTTTGAATACTCGAAGGGCATGCATATAATTTCTTGAAAAGCAATAAGAAATTTCTAAAGATGCAATCTCTCACTTTGAATAA
>NW_012026814.1:4949514-4955920 GCF_000956235.1 Wasmannia auropunctata
GGCTTCTAATCTCCACCGGTATTTGTCTGTTACACTATTGAGCGCCCTGGGCCCATAACCTTGTTAGGTTGGAGTCAGAAATAACACACGTTCTTTTATACTCTTGAGAAAACTGATATATATATATTGTATATTTTTGTTCACTCGACGGCTCTCTTATTACATCGTTAAAGTCTATTACTTTTGGTAACGTAAGTGCCTGTTCGGCGGTCACAGACAGAGAGAGATAATGTGTAGAGCGGGCGTGCTTAGCACCCCACGTCAATCATGAAATACAAAGACAATAGATAGTCATACGACCGATCGGGACGTCGATCAGCCAATCGCGAATTGACCAATCGTCATCTGGACGAACAATTCACTCTCATTTTTCAAATGCTGTATTATTTGATTAATTCATACAAAATCTTAATTAATTACATCAGAATAAAGAAAACAATAAAGCATGTCAAAAAAATATGTGTTAAATTATTACATTAAAAATACAAAAATATGAACCGCAAAAGAAATTTAAAAAATTTCGATGTTAAAAAAAATTAAAATAGCTCAGACAATTATTCCAGTTACATAATAACAAAAATACAATAAAAACGAATATAAAATATGGTATATTAATTAAAATAAAAATCTATTTAGCCTATATTTTTTTCCTTTTAAATAATTCTCACCTGAAACTTTTAATACTCGATGGACTTTAAATTTCATCCATGTGGCATCATATGGCGTATTATCCAATACTAATTTGTCAAAAACTTGTTGAGATCTAGTCTTTGGCCAATAACATCTCTTCCGATCATCTATTAGCCAAATTAATGGAACAATAGCACACTCTTTCTTTTTTCCATTTAGAAACTCCAAAAGGCCATACGATTTTTTCTTGTTTACGTTTAGAGACATGATTTAATATTCTTATGAATTGTTACATCTTATACAATTATATGTTATTGTATTATATTTAATAAACTTATAACTATTAGTTTTTAATACTTTATAAACATTTCAAAAAAATTTTTTAAACTTTTATTATTTTATTTATTATTGGATAGATACTAATTCATATGATCTATCTACATGTTCATTATAGTTACAATATTTGCTTTGTGCTAAAATGTTGGCAGCTCTTAGCATTATTTTAAGCGTTTAATTGGCCGATCATTTAAATCAAGCTTCATTTGTAATCAACAGTTCTCGAATTTAATATCAAAATAATTCCTTATAGCTATGTATAATAACTTTTAATAGAATTTTATTAATTTTCCAGAATTTTTCCTACGTAAAAAAAACGTAACATAATAAATAATGTATTCAACTTGTATTCAAAATGAACTTTTATTAATAATATTAAAGTAAATGGTATTTATATCGTTTTATTACAATTATATAGCAATTTCAATAAATTATTAAGCTACTTGATGAATAATGGGAAAAACTGCAAAACCATCTTTAAAAGGTAATCGAAGGCATTTATGGGATATGTCGTCAACAAGAAATGTAGTAGAAGTATTAATGTTAATACTTCTTACATAATAAATTCCTAATTTAGATGAATGTATCGGATATTGATATAAATTATCGATATATTTAAATGTAGCTCCTATACATTTATACTTATCATCAATGAAAATAATCTCTTTGATAACATAAATTTGATTGCCAGTAACAGTATTATCAGGAAGTTTAATTGATATTTTCATATTTTTATAAATTAATTTTTCACACATAAAATGATTAGTAATATTTGGATTGGGGTAAAAAATTTGCTTAGGAAGGTAAACTGAAGTGACAGAAGATTTAATTTCGACGCCGATATCTTCTTCTTCTGCAATTCGGTTGCATACTTGTTGCAAAGGTAATTTTTTAGAACGAATTCGTCTTTTCAGGGATTGAAGATAATTTTCGAAAGGAAAACAACCATATCTTTCTAATGGACCATACGTTTGTACGTCTGCACAAAGATGTAGTAGTGAATGTACATACATTATACACAACAAAATCCTTACCATATATTTCAGCAGCTTTGAGAACAAATTTCCTAATAGCTTCTTCAGCTACGTGTATGTAAGCCTCGATCAAAGATGCGCTAGATAAAATAATAATTACTACATGAAGTAACAAAAAGTGTCGATATTTTACGTCATCAAGAATATTGTAAAAAATAATTATGCCGCTATATAAAAGAATAAACCGAAACTCAGTTGCTTTAAAATGTTTTAAGTTTACTAAAGCTCGAGGTTTTCGACAAAAATTAGACGTGACAAATGGACGTATTTTTTGTATATTATAATCAATTGCTGCAAGATTTTGTCGAGAGAGTTTACAATGACGCCCACCTTCTACCCAATACTTTACAAGCATACGTTTCAAAACACCTAAGTATATTATATGCATGGGATCCAATATAAACTGTTTCACGAGATCTATATTTAAATCAAGTAATGGCGACTTTCCTTTTACATGATTATCATTCGTCTTCTCACTTATGTAGTCATGTTTTGTTCTCAAAACTACCGATTTACTTATTTTAGTTGGAAAAAATATTTGATTCTTTACTCTTTTAATAGTACATCTTTCGCATCCGTACATGCTTGTATGTCCTTTGATCATTTTTAACATAGCTCTTGCAGGTGCATCAGCTGCAAAACATTCAATTTCAACATAATATATTTTCCCATTATATTGAAACCCGTTTTCTCGTAAAGAAATCTTTTCTTCAATAAAAGGCTTTAAATATTTTTCTTTACTGGCTTTCCTTCGCCATAAAAACATGCTATCATGAATGGACGTGAATCTATAACATTATCACTACGACCTAAAATTGGCCATAAGTCAGTTCTACTACTCTTGAATACGGGTAAACCGTCAATATTTATAATTAATTTGATTGTTAAAATTTCACTATTTAATCCGCCATTCTGTAATTTACGCATCAAACAATTTTTAATACCATAATAATACATCTCGCCATTCTCAAAAGAAATGGTTTCCAATTTCCTATTAGGAGTACGCAATAGATTTCTGGCATTACGCGGTAAAAATGGATAAGCTGGATTAATTAATTCCAAAATCATATTTAACGCTGCGTGTGTTAAATTATTATCAATTGCTAGCCTCCGCAACTTATTCGTAAAATTGGCTGGATTTACCACAAATGTATACGTAAGATCATCATCATTACAATTTTCACTCTCAGCAGTAGAATTACTGTCGTCAGTATTTAATGTGTATACATTATTCATATTATTAGACTCTAATTCGGCAAGCATTAATGCAGGAAAAGATTCATTAGTAACATTAACTGTATCTGCGTCGATAACATTATCATTATTTTCTATTGCATGGCACATATGTGAACAAAAATTTTGCGTATTTGTAGAAATAGAAGAATCATTTGCTTGTATATTTGAATAGGGCAATAATACGTTTTGAACAGCAGCTTTCATTCTTCGACGCAACTGTCGATTACTCAGAAGCTTCGTATTTTCATCAGACATTTTTTAAAGATTTATGTAACGATTAAACATATTGAATAATAATTATAAAATATTGAAAGCAAAAGATCGGCAATTTTTTAACACTTTATAACATTCATGTCTAACATAACGTAAACAATTTTTTAAAAACCTGTAATAAAATTCATAAAATCTAAATATTTTTATATATTTTTTATATCAAATTTAATAATCTGTATATTAATTTTATTAATGTATAATAATATGTATATGTATAATAACATATAAATAATTTTTTAAATACAAAGCATATTTGTAAAAACAAACATAAAAATATAAAATTTTTCCACAAGATCTATACTATTCTATTTATTTAAATGTCTGAAATTTTTTTTAAGTGACTAATATTAAATAAATTAAATAATGATTTGAAAAATTAGCAACAATAAAAAGCACTATGATTTACTAAATTTATTCGCAATTTATTTAGAGAAAATGCTTATTATAAAAAATTAAAAAATCAGAATTATACATTATTTTTTCTAAATATGTCATTTTTAGCATTTTTAGGCATTATATACATTTTAAATAATAATATTATTTTATATACTTTATTGTTATGAGTTTTTAACATTAAACACTCCACGATTCTGTGGTGCAGATATATAAAAGTTCTAAAAATAATTATTAACACAGAATCATATTACATTATCAATAGTCATAAAATAGCAAATGTGTAAGACTTAAACATATGTGTAAAATTTTTTAACAAAAATTATTAAATAATATTGAATCAATTCGTGTATTATTTGTAAACTACAAAATTGTAAAATATAGAAAAAGAAGCTATACGTTACTCGACTTGCATTAACATCTATAAATTAATATTTAAAATCAAATTACATTTATATAGTGCATACGCATAATAAAAGTTTGTTGTCTAATAAATGTTCAAATAACTCGAAAAAATAATTCATAAAATTCTTACTTAATCTAAATTCTTAATCATACAATTCTTATCTAATAAAATAAATCTTAATGTTAATTATGTTAATATGAAATACTAATGTTTAAACACTTTCACTGCAAGTATATAAAAAAGGTAAATAGAAAAAAGAAGTAAAACAAAATATAAAAGTACAATAACATTTTTACCTTTGGATAAAATTTTCGAGCCTTTCAGTAAATGAAATGATTGCAAACTTGTTCTCTGTTTCTAACTTTGAAACATAGATATGCTTGAAACCTTAAATTAATAATTATTTTGCCAATTCACAAATATTAATACAAAATGTACAAACACATTTGCGACAGTTAAACGTGCACTTTAGAAACGCTCTGATCTTGTCACGACTGGTCGTTACACTGTTAGAGAAAAACGCTTACGTCCTTGCGTGCCGTGTGCTCGGGCTCGAAAGATCGGAGCAGCGCGTGGAGCGCGGCGATAGACGTCGAGCTTCTCGAAGAGTCACCGCGCGAAACATCGAAATTCTTTTGTCAATAAAAGACGGACAACAACGGTTGTCTGTTGCCATGCTAGCGCTTCTGAAACCGTTTTAATAATTTTTCTATATTTCTTCTTTGAAAAGAACGAATGATTTATAGGCAATAAATAGAGACACATATTATTTTTTCCAAGTTGAGTAACAATTAATTAATTATTTACGGTGTCACAGACGTACTACGCAATATTGTATTGTGTAGTAACATATTTTTACTTATTTTTCAATACATTTACTTACCGTTGAACATATATGTACAATATACGTTATATACACTTCAATTAAATTCACTTTCCTTCACAGAAAATAAAATATACGCATTTCAAAATAATATATACACTTATACACACATTAAAATGCAAAAATTATTCCATTGAGTTGTATATATAATCTATGCGATATATTTCATAAATCATTAAAATATTTAAATTTTATATGTCTCGTGTGTTCAGCTGAAATAATATTTCTACTGCTGTACTTTATATCTTTATACCATTTTTTAATTTAATTAAGTAAAAAACGTTTATTAATATTACTATTATTATTATAACAATAAAATTGCGCGTCACATTAGTTTTGAAAAAAATTCATAAAATCATTAAATACTATAATGAGAATACGTATCATAAATGAGTATTACGAATAGATGCATATAACACGACATCTTTATTATACGTTTTATAAAAAGAAATATGTCTAATTAATATAAACGTTGAAAACGTGTCTCTATTTAGCTCAATATGATCAAATATAAATAAGAAAATATGTGTATTAGTCGTATAATATTTTAGTTATAAAAACGTATGTGTAAATTATTTGTACAACCATTTATTGACGTTTTAAAGACGTAAATTATACCATTTGTATAATCGTATTTTCTAAAGATTTATAAATAAGATTTTTTTTCACAGATTATTTACGTTTTCAATAAACGTTTTTCCGATTTTATAAATAAACGTAGATACATCCTTAAAATTAAACCTTTCTTTTTATATACTGTTTTTCAACGTATAAAATCCATTTAATATTATACAAACGTAATAAAAACGGATATCATTACCGTATATTATACGCTTGTATAAAATCCGTAAAAATTAAAACGTTTATCTGGTATACTTATACCATTTTTATACTTACTTTACGTTTAATGAACGTTTAATATACTATCATGTGTTTATTGGGATGGATGTTTAGTAGATATCTATAAGAAGTTACATGGATGTCTAATGAAGGTTTCGAATATCTATGAAGAACGTCTAATGGATGTCTAATAGAGGTTTTTGTTCTGTGTGGGTAAGCACTGCAATACCACAATATGTTTTGTATTTAATTAATATATAGATAAGAGAGACAGAAATTATATTTGAACTATTTGTCAAATTTAGCAAGAAAGTTTCTTTATGACGTTTAATTAATCCAGACTCCAATCCAGACTCCAATCCAGACTTCAATCAA
>NW_012026814.1:4964088-4964658 GCF_000956235.1 Wasmannia auropunctata
TGCTGTTGAAGTAGTAAGTCAACAGTCAATACCACATTGGTGAGGGAATTGTCGTAGAAACAAATAAAATGTCTTATGCATCACTAATGGAATTAATTTACATTTTGTAAATATTAATAAATTTTTTGTATTTCTCATTTAAACAATTTTGCGTACCACATTAGTGAGTGGATTATATTCTACTAATCGATCGTGAATAATAAGACAATAAGCTGTAGTGTTATCTGGAATGTTTTGCTGACATTCGAATTCAATACGAACGTCTACAGTAGCACTCTTGATTGATTCGTTCTGACGGGAGCAATCGATGACTACAAGCGGGCTGTATTGCAGAAATTGACGGTATTCGAGTAAAGCCTTGTGATTTGCGTGACCGTAGTATGCTTTTTGAAATTTTACATACATGTCGTAGAGTATGGCGAATTTCTTATGTTACAATGTCTAAATTCATGTCATCATAGGGATAATTCTCCGAATTTAAATACAGTTTTACGTTAGTTAAATTGCAATTGTCGAATATGGAAGGGTCTTTTGCGAGATTGTTTCTTCTGTCGGTTTGTAGCGCGAATA
>NW_012026814.1:4966015-4966492 GCF_000956235.1 Wasmannia auropunctata
AGGTATTCATTCCGTTTTGCTTCCACCAGTTGTATAATTTTAACACGTTCTCCATAGCGCAATGATCGGTGTGTTCTCCACAATTAAATGCATTTGTTGAATCGAGAAATCTGAGTGGTTGCATGTATGGATAATCTTCTTCGATATTTCTGACTGAAATATCATCGTCTACGTTTGTAAGAATCTCATCCAACCATTTTTTTTATTATATCCTTTTACATAGACAACCACTTCCATGTTTTCACCATAATTTCCCAAACATATTTTACTTCTAATCATTGCTCGAGCCATACCGTAATCCATGTCGCCATCGTTCCAATGTAATCTATGATGGTTAGTTGTTAACCATGATGCGTGCGCCCTTTCAATTTCTGTTAGTAAATATATTGGCATAGCTTCTTTAAATATTCGGTGTTTTTCCTTGCTTTAATATGGCTACTTCTTTGATCACAAATTTCTCACGAACGATGAAGCCTT
>NW_012026814.1:4966512-4967031 GCF_000956235.1 Wasmannia auropunctata
TATATTGCGACCGCACTCACGAGCGTGGTGCAACTTCGTCGCTCGTCCGACCCGCGTAATTCCGCGAAAACGATAAAAGGGAATCTAATGCGCGATTAACCGTAACTCAGGCATCTCGCCTATCGAAAACGGGAATAAAGTTGGGCGCCAGGCACGTTATAGAGAGTGCCTCTCTACTGAAAAATCTCGTTGTTCGGAAATCTGATGACTCAAGAGAGAATTAGTTAATCACGCGATCAGGCGCGAAGTCACTGCAACGGTCGGACAAGGATGGCGATAACCGGTTGCTCAGTTACGATAATGGTAAAGGGGGTGATTCGAAGGAAAACGGTCAAGGTTCGGGGGAGCGAGAATAGGCTGAAAGAAATGACAGTAATGATTAACAATAAAAATAACAAGTGTATTAAGCGGACAAATATTACATTCGAAAATACAAACGGAAATACGATAATCGACGGGAATACTTGAGACGCGCAACAATGCAGCGTACTCGACGTGACAGAGACTCGCAATTCGCGA
>NW_012026814.1:4967467-4968183 GCF_000956235.1 Wasmannia auropunctata
GTACATATATACAAGTTTAATATATATATATACATATATATATGCATTATAAGTAATTGTAAGAAGAGGAATGACAAGTCGAGGGTAGAAAAACAGATTTTGCTAATACTGCCACTATTTCTTCACATGACCAATCTTCTGACTGTTACTGCGTTTCCTCTCACTGAAGAAGATCCAATAGTACGATTCTCGCAATTAAATTTTAATGTACATACGTGTTTAATTTTATACATCGCACTTGTGACTGCAAAGGATCGTATTTTTGAAATAAATAAAATAAAAACGATTTTTTAAAATTTATCAGCTATACTATTAATGTTCTATGAAATGAAGATATTGTGGCACATGAAAATAAAAATATATTAAGCTTTTGCAAATGGTGTTAGTATATGTACAAGAGCCCTAAAACGTATCAAAGAATAACACAATAGCTATTTTATAGTGTCCTACTTTTTACATAACCATTCGATTACATTTATGCGAGTGTCTGATTTTTCATAACCCTTAGAGTACATTAAATACTAAAAAAAATTATAGGATTACGTTCTACTCTCCTGAAAATAAGAACGAATGAAAAAGAGAGAAAGAGAGACTGAGACAAAACAACTGTTTTTTTAACTTACGTTTTGCACAGTTCAGATTCTCTCTTATTTTTTAAACATAGAAAGAAGGGAAAAAAATTAATCATGTAAGAAATTTAGCAAAAAAATTACGTA
>NW_012026814.1:4968203-4968729 GCF_000956235.1 Wasmannia auropunctata
TTTCTGGATCCAAAGGCACCTGCCAGTATCCACTCTTGAGATCCAAGGTGGATAAGTATCGGGCTCCTCGCAGCTTGTCTAGAGTTGCCGAGACATGAGGGAGTGGGTAAGCGTCCCTTTCAGTGACTTCATTTACCTTCCTGAAGTCTATACAGAATCGGTGGGTGCCATCTTTCTTTTTGACGACCACAATCGGAGAGCTCCAAGCACTACTGGATGGTTCGATAACGCCCTTGTGCAGCATATCTTCTACTTCCTGATTTATAATTGCCTGCATGGCGGGATTTCGAGGACGGTACCTTTGCTTAATAGGTTGGTCCGTCTTCAGTCGAATTCGATGTTGGATTAACTCGGTTGGCCCTTCTACTCTTTCAAATTGTGTTAATTCCTGCTCCAGGAATTTCTTAAGTTGTCGCTCCTCACTGGCGGTTTGAAGAGACAACCCGACAGAGTGCGACTCCGTTGAGGAACCCTCATGGCCTGCGTGCACTGGAGGCGATTTTAAGATGATCTTGATTTTTGCCCA
>NW_012026814.1:4968749-4969358 GCF_000956235.1 Wasmannia auropunctata
TCTTAGACAATATTTATGTATCAGGTAGAACGAGCGACGAACATTTGAAGAATCTCATGATGGTATGCACACGTTTAGAAGAAAGCGGATTAAGATTAAATAAAGAAAAATGTGAGTTCATGAAAGATCGTATCGAAGTTTTAGGTTTTGTCATTGACAAAAATGGTCTTCACAAGTCAAAGTATAAAGTAGAAGCGATGGTTAAAGCGCCAAGATCAACTACAAACAAACAATTAGAAACATTCTTAGGGCTAATATTTCTATGCTAGGTTTTTACAAAATCGTTCGGACAAACTAAAATCCTTATACGACTGCGCAAAAATAAAAAATTTTGAATGGAACGCAGCGTGCAAGGAAGCATTCCGATGGGTCAAATCGGAATTGATTTCTCCTCGCGTACTCGCACACTTTGATCCGAACAAAACAGTAGTCTTAGCTTGCGACGCATCTGCATACGGCTTATCAGCAATTCTTTCGCATCGATACAAGGACGGAACGGAAAGACCGATCGCATACGCATCCAAAAAGATTCCTAGTAAAGAATTAAATCGTGCCATAATAGATAAAGAAGCAGCCGCTATAGTTTTCGGGTTTTAGCGTTTCTACGAA
>NW_012026814.1:4969506-4970120 GCF_000956235.1 Wasmannia auropunctata
TTATTTGTTAAGAAAAACCTAATTGCTATCTCTTTTTGTATTTTAAATTTTGGTTTCTTAAGTGAAACAAAATAGCGCGCTCTTCGAACAAAATTTGATACGTATGTCCTCCTTTTTTTAACAAAAAACAGTTGTACAAATTAAACAATTAAACCTAAGTGGTACCACCTCTTATTTTTTAAAATTAAAACCTAAGTACTATCTCTTTTTATACTTTAAATACTGATCTCTTAAGTGACATATAATTAAAAATTAAAATTTAAGCAGTACCATCTTATTTTTACAAAATAAAAGTATTGTTATCTCTTTTTGTATTTTAAATTCCGGTCTCTATTTAAATGATACGTATATCACTTATTTTACACAATAAAAGTATTACTATCTCCTTGTACTTTAAATGAAAGATTTGATATCAATAAAAGGTGCCAAGTTATAAACCCATAAAAATTACGTTTCCTTACTTAAGTCATAAGTATATTACTTATATGAAAGATTTGATATCAATAAAAGGCGCCAAGTTATAATCCCATAAAAATTACGTTTCCTTACTTTAGTCATAAGTACAAATTATAATCTGATAATTATACAGGGTGTCTCATAATAGGTGCATCACC
>NW_012026814.1:4970140-4971476 GCF_000956235.1 Wasmannia auropunctata
TTTATTTTTATGTGCCACAATATATTGTCTTCATTTCAAAGAACATTAATAGCATAATTGATAAATTTCAAAAATTTGTTTCTAACATACAGAATTAAAAATAATTTTTAAAGCTTTTGTAATGTTAGTATATGTACAAGTAGCTTTAAATATATCAAAAAATCAAATAAAATAAAATTAATTTAATGGGTTTAAAATACAACAGTGTCAGTACCCTCTATTTTTTGATATATATAAGCTACGTGTACATATACTAACATTACAAAAGCTGTAAAAATTATTTGAACATATAATATAATAAAATTTAATATTTATACATATATATGTAATATACTTCCCTTCTGATTTTTAATAAAAATTTGTATTTTAGGACGAACCGATTATGCCTCCATGATGGGGGTAACACCGGCAGCATCGCGGACACCACCGGCATCATCGGCTGCACCGGCACCACCGGTACCACCGGCATCACCGGCACCACGGACACTACCGGCACCATCGACATCACAGACATCGTCGGCACCACCGGCACCACCGGCACCACGGACACTACCGGCATCATCGACATCACAGACATCGTCGGCACCACGGGCACCACCGGCACCAGCGGCATCGCCAACATCGCCGGTATCGTCATCACCAGAAATCTTGAATGATTCCACCAATGTTACAAAGGTAAGGCAATATTATTTTTTATCTGTGAAATGTATTGTTATTTTCCGTCTAATATAAAGATATATTAAAACAATAATAATTTTCGGAGCACAATTTTTTTTTGGTAATAACAATTTTTACACATTTTTCATGTAATTTAATAAATGATAGTATTAATGTAATTTTACATACTATTTTTAAACTTTACATAACATGTGTGTGCATATGTATAGTAATAATACATTAATTTTTTTTACAGCGCATTAATGAAGCAGTGCGGAGGGCTCTAAATAAAGAAAAAAAAAATAAACCGAGATATTTCGCTCGAATGGTGGATCGTCGATATGGTGGATATATCATATTTGCCAGGATACCCAACACCGACATACCCACCAGCAGCGGCGTATCCAGCAGCGCCGGCTTATCCAGCGGCGCCAGCGTTTCCAGCGGCGCCGGCGTATCCAGCGGCGCCGGCGTATCCAGCGGCGCCGGCGTATCCAGCGGCACCGGCATATCCAGTGGCGTCTAGCTACGCAGCGGCGCCAGGATATATGCCACCAGGATATAATTGTTGTAAGTATAACTATTTTGTTAGTGTACAATTCAAACTTCGGTATTCGTTTTTCCCTTAGAACATATATTACTGGAAGGAGAATAGAGTGCTGAACGTGAAGCCAACATC
>NW_012026814.1:4971565-4971941 GCF_000956235.1 Wasmannia auropunctata
TTTTATCTATTTGTAGTACATATATATTCGATAATAAATAACTTTTTCACAGTTAAGAACATGCACTAAATAATAGAGAAACGAGTCATCTTCATATCTTAATATTACAATAATTAAACGATTGAGCTAGTGATGATGACGGTTTTTTATAACACTATTTCGAATTAAGAATATTCTATATTCTTCGGTTTACGTTGTCAATATGTGCTTGTGATGCTTATCACTACAAAATGCGTGATATCGTTACAAAATTGACTTTTTAAAAAAGTAAAAAAGGGTGCCAAGTGTTAGCGTGCTCCTCGAACAATATTTGATGTTTATGATCTTCTTTTTAACAAAAAATAGGTGTACAAAATTAAACAATAAAACCTAAGCA
>NW_012026814.1:4971961-4972430 GCF_000956235.1 Wasmannia auropunctata
TGGAAAGAATTTCCCGAGACAATCCTGACTTCCGATATACGGCGGGTGCGATGACGGCAATCGGCGCGCGGGCGCACGCGGTTCACGCGTTCGCGGCGCGCAGGGGCGCGTGGCTCGAAATCTACGGCGAAATTCGCTTCTCGCGATACGAGGGAGTTAAACGCTCTCGACACAGAACGCGATTCCCGATACGCGGAGATTCTAATATCCGACACACTCGGAACGGCAGGATGGACGCTCTCGCGATTTACAATTATACGATACACGACGCGGTGACTCGGCCGGGCGAGGGCGAACGCAAAGGCGACAATCTTAATGACCCGAAATTAGCGCAATCGAGCGGGCGGTGCAATCGACGGACGTTGTCGAAAAACGTACGTCACAACTCCCCTTTCCCCGGGAAGGACCGAGGAGGTCTTGGCTGTCGACGAACGTCGCCAGCCCTTTGTTACTCATTTACTATTGTCGC
>NW_012026814.1:4972450-4972789 GCF_000956235.1 Wasmannia auropunctata
AGTCAGACTTTAATCCAGACTCCAATCATATTTGGTTATGAGACCTATATTTTCTTGCATACATTCTTAGAATATTGCTGCTATAAATTCTACGTATGACAGACAATTTTTTAACAGATACAAAAAAGAGCGATATAATTTAAGTGTAATATTTAGAATTTAGCTGGAACAGCAAAACAATTTCCTGAGTGAAGAAACCATTTGTTATCAAAAATTTTATATATTACAATATTGCTGTATTGATAGAAAAGCGATAAAAGTAAAAAATAAGTACTTTTCAAATAATGAAAGAAAATCGATCCTACAAAATACTAAATAATATTTAGCATTTTTGATACT
>NW_012026814.1:4972809-4974466 GCF_000956235.1 Wasmannia auropunctata
TACTTCGCCTCGATCCGAGCGCTTCTCGGACGCTTGCTTCCCTATCTCCGTCGACACGATCCTAGACTTGTCCCCGGGGCGCGGAGATTCGAACTCGCGTACGGCCCGCGCGCCGTACGCGCGCACCAATCGGGTACGCCCGCACACGCCACGAGCGCGTGACCGCGTCGTTAGGCCGAGCGCTCGCGCCGCGCACCGCCCCGCGCTCCGCGCGCGCGCCACGAGTTGCGAACAAACACGGCGTGAGGCATTGCGACCGAGACTAACGATACTTCGGGTAGTTGCGGACTATCTTTCTCTTCTTTTATTATAATTAGTTCTCCGCGGCGTTTTCTTTTAAGTTATTATCGCTCCCCTATCGGATCCTGTAATCCGCATAGGGGACCGCCCCGCGAATCTCGTTGGTTCTTTTATATATTGCGACGGATCTTTATTCCACGTCTTATTGTTTCCGGGTTTCTTTTATATCTTGCGATGAATTATTATTCGATGTACTATTATTTTATTTTATTTTCGGAATATATTTTATTTTATTAATTTATACCTAATTCGTTCGATTTCGTTATTGTTCCGCTACTCTCTCTCCTGAACCTGCTGGCGATCCCTGCCACCCGTTCCGATACCGACGAGCTATACCGCGCATCAACAGCAGGTCGTTTTAATATATATGATAAATACATAAAAATACATAAGATTTAAGATTTATTTTATCCTTCCCTTTTATTCTTTCATTTTTATTGCCTAATAATTCTGTTATAACTTCCCTTTTATTATCCTCACTTCGCCTTTGTTAACTATAATTTTATTTCTCTTTTTTCATCTTTTTTATTTATGTTATACATATATTAAAAGTAAAAATGTACACATTGTATAGATGTTCCCAGAAATAAATATAACAGGAATTTATAAAGTACTTCAATCAAGTCAGTTAACGTATGAATAAGTTTTAAATATGACATGGTATACTTATATATAAATGTGTATATGACAATTTTTTATTTATGTTACATTTGTTAAATTTCTGTATCTACAATTGCTTTTATCTTTATATTAAAATTAATATGAATTTTATTCAATTTAAATGGACATTTTTTACACAACCTTTTTTATATCAGTTGCATATTTTTTCCATCAAGGCAAATGAATAGTTTTACATTCAAATATTCTACAACGACGGTTGCTTTAGTCTTCGAGTTTTCTACTTACTTTGAGAAGTCAAAGTAATTGTCTTAGTAGAAGTAGTTTATTCCTTCTCAAAGTCAGTAGAAAACTCGATGATTAAAACAACCTTCGTTTTACAATACTTGGATGTAAAACTATTGATTTGCCTTCATGAGAAAAATATGTAACTAATGTAAAAAAGGTTGTGTTAATAAATGTGTATTTAAATTGAATAAAAATCAGATAAATTTTAATATAAAGTTAAAAGCAATTGTAGATAATGAGATTTGAAATATTTAAGATTATTAGAAAATTGTGTCATATAGAGAATTATACATAAGTATTCTATGTAATATTTAAAATTTATCAATATGTTTACTTTATTGAAGCACTTTATAAATTCCTGTTATATGAATTTCTGAATACATGTTTATATTAAGTAGATGTATATATTTATATTTATTAATATATATGATATTAATAAAAAGATNTAATG
>NW_012026814.1:4974486-4975158 GCF_000956235.1 Wasmannia auropunctata
ATATTGCCGCTGATCCGCCGTATACGCCGATTGAAAGCAAGCCGTAGCACATTAGAAGCCGGTATTGCAAAAGGCGAAAGAAAAACGGACGGAATTAAGACGCGCAATCGAAGAATTGCATGAACTCCCGCGTCGCACAAAAATACACTGGAGGAGAGATCCGGAACATCTACTGCCAATTTCACGAGTGGACAACGCCGTAGCAGCTTTAGAGGTGCCACGGACCTGACCACCGACAACGCTGACGCCGCATCGCAGAATATAAGGCCACCGCCGCTGCCGTAACCTGAGCCGAGCCGAGCGCCGATAAGGACCAGCCGACCAGCCGGACAGCGAAAACAAGCCACCATGCGAGCGAGCGCCGTATTGTAAGTTCGTACATATATATTAAGTCGATATCTGCGTATGTCAAGCGATCGATACTATCACCGACATTCGTCGCCGGAGCGTACGTGGCCTTTTCGGAACCGTGTAAAATTTATAAGCACCGTACCCGAATTAAATAGAGCCGCGAAAGCGTTACCGGACATACGGGATAGCGTGCGTAGGATTTTAAACTTTCCTATCGAGGGCGAAACAGGCTCACCCGCACACGTAACTCGCAAACGCGAATTCCCAATCGCCGCGAACGACTTTAGCTTACTCGGGATAAACGCCACAGGCGAATTTGAC
>NW_012026814.1:4975178-4975654 GCF_000956235.1 Wasmannia auropunctata
CAACTCGCCGCGTCACTTTCAGTGACGAAATAGCCAGCCTAAGCACTGGCGACGGCATGACTAATTTAAGCGGAGCAGCCGGTGCTCAAGATAATGCCCGAACAACTCGCCGCGTCACTTTCAGTGACGAGATAAACGCGTCAAACGATTGCGACGACATTGTCAATTCACATGGGCATCGGAGTAATAGTCCCGACCCAATGGCAGTAATGATGCGAGAAATGCGTGAAATGAGAACTCAAATGAATGAGCTCATGATGAACCAACGCGAAGGGCACCGCGATCGACGCCGCGAAACATATGACCATAGCTTCGCATTAGATACATCAAGGCCTCTAGATGATACTCGTAACTATTCGGTGCGAGATCACAGTAGTTCCGCGCTGAATATTTCGAGATCGCAGGACGATATCCGTAACCAACCGGGACGAACTCATAATTTCATGAGCCTGATTGAGGCGCGAAAGCTAGTGCCA
>NW_012026814.1:4975674-4977174 GCF_000956235.1 Wasmannia auropunctata
TAATTTGTAAATATTTGAAATCTTATTGTGTATGTCAAATATAATCTTAAAACTGACGTCACATATTGGTCTTGTTTTGCTGTCAATATGACGTCAGGAAATGACGTCCGGTGGATGTGACATATCGACGTCATTATCGGGTCTCTGATGACCAATTAAGGTCCAATTTATGACGTCGCATTGGTCATTTTATGACCAAAATTTGTCGTCGTTTTGCTACTTGGGGTAGAACGTGTGAATCGCGTCTTGAAGACGATGATCGTCGCCTTCTTGGACCGCGATCACCGTAAGCGGGATACCCACTTGCATGACTTTCGCTTCGCGTACAATACCGTGCACCATTCCTCCATAGGAACGTCACCCGCATTTCTGAATCTGGGTCGTGAGTTAGAGTCTACCCATTCGTTGCGTCGTCGTTGCCGAGATGCCCCGGAGGTGGAGTTTCGCGGTACCACTAAATGGTCGGAGCGCATGAGAGCACTGCAATCGCTGTACGCCTGGGTGTCGGAAAATCTCGAGCAAGCTTATCAGAAACAGTCCCGCTACTATAACGCTAAACATCGCGATCGAAAATTCGAGGTAGGAGATCTACTCTTGCGAAGACAGCACACTCTGTCATCAGCGGCTCAGCATATTGCCGCAAAACTAGCGCCGAAATTCCAGGGACCCTTCCGTATTGCACGTGTAGTTTCCCCCGTAGTATATAACCTAGCCAATTTAGACGACACCGCTGTAGGTAGGACCCACGTCAAAGATTTAAAACCGTATCAACTCCCACCCTGAAACGAGCCTGATACTGACTTCCTCCCACAGCCCGGAGAACTGCTACGAGAACTGAGCACCGAGAACCGCGTGCCACGATAGAGAGCGGCCAGAAGGATGGAGAGTCGGCGCCAAAAATTTCAGAAAAAGTATAATAAAATGTTCCGCCAGATCGACGAGGCTTACCCTGGGTTCTGGACTAAGCTCCGGGACCTGGTGGAGGAAACCCGAAGGCAGCAATATACCACCCAGGGGGCCGTAGTTACGAAGTGCCCGATGACACGAGAGGCCGACGCCAGAGAGAAGCGTGAGAGCGGCCACGCCGGCTTTTTGGGTGGGACGGGCGATCTCCCCCGTACAGTAGCGCCCCACGTCCACGTTTTCAAAAAGGGAACTACGTACTACGTGAATCTTAACATTGTCGATCAAATCATAGCTTGAGAACGTGGACGTGATTCGTGTCCGTGCTAATCGTACGACGTGCACAAATTGTAAATAAATAGATCACGTTTATATTTTGCGACAGCCAAGAATAACATTGATATTGTTACGCCCGTGTCTACGCCCGCGTCGTTCGATGTACCAGCGAGCCGGTCCAGCTGTCGGATGTTTCCTTGACGACGCGCTGTCGCCTGTCAAACGGACGACATATTAGATTTGGAGACAAGCCGTCGTGCCGTGCGGACGTGCTTTGCTCTGCTCTATCTATTCGCTGCGTTGTTTGTTCACAGTCATTAC
>NW_012026814.1:4977194-4978159 GCF_000956235.1 Wasmannia auropunctata
TTATTTTTATTGTTGTTAGTGAGGAAACTGAGTTGGTATAAATAATGTTTCGAAACTTAAAATAATTGACAATGTGTTGAGTATCGAAATTGAATTGACATGTAGGTACAATGTAAACCGATTAGTATTATACAGATATGTAGCAATAAAATTATAACGGGGAAGTGTAAAAGGAGGTTAATCGTGGATCTCGTAAACTGTTGCAGTTGAAGGGGGGAAGAAATTATAGAAAAATTTAATAGGAACCTTGTATGGGTATTGGGAGTGTGGCAGGTAAACGGGAACGCCTATGCTGACGGCTCCGCGAAACAGTGGGGCGAGTGAACTCTCGGTTGTTCACTATAACGAGTATAAAATAGTATCCGAAATAGAAGAAGGGACGTGAGGTGGCAATGAAAGATTTTATGACTTACTGATTCCAAAAAGCTGGTAACTGCCTGGGTTTGGAATTCAGTGAAGGCCGCTTGGCTACTCAGGTCATCCGCTCAAGGATCAATCGGCTGGATCAGGCGGTCAGATTGGTCACTTTAACTTAAACGCGCACTGACTCTAACAAGTTGACTGATTTCTGACGGGTGTCAGAGATTTTGAATATGACGAGTTCGGGAATATTTCGGCTTATATACAGAAACTCATGAGATGTGGGAGGTGGCAATTTGAGTAAAAAATGAATTTGGTTGGGAGATTCGATTTGGGATTACTCCGCCCGTTTTACAGTTATCAATTCTTAAAGCTACTCATTGGTGAACCACCTCAGATGCGTTGCCGAATTTTTAGGTTTCGCACCTTGTTATTAGTGGGTCCCTGATATGATTCTTATTTAGTAGATTTCCTATTGGTGGTCGTATCTATCGGGCCAAATTCGTTTGATCCGACCGCGGCAAAAATCAATGTTTATTCCGAACGTGAGATCTTGAATTTTTCTGTTGGGCTATCTTGTCGTTTGATAGAATTTTATGACTCGA
>NW_012026814.1:4978179-4978606 GCF_000956235.1 Wasmannia auropunctata
GCTGATCCGCCGTATACGCCGATTGAAAGCAAGCCGTAGCACATTAGAAGCCGGTATTGCAAAAGGCGAAAGAAAAACGGACGGAATTAAGACGCGCAAAGAATTGCACGAACTCCCGCGTCGCACAAAAATACACTGGAGGAGAGATCCGGAACATCTACTGCCAATTTCACGAGTGGACAACGCCGTAGCAGCTTTAGAGGTGCCACGGACCTGACCACCGACAACACTGACGCCGCATCGCAGAACTGAAGGCCGACACCGCTGCCGTAACCTGAGCCGAGCCGAGCGCCGATAAGGACCAGCCGACCAGCCGGACAGCGAAAACAAGCCACCATGCGAGCGAGCGCCGTATTGTAAGTTCGTACATATATATTAAGTCGATATCTGCGTATGTCAACTGAGTCGACAAGGCACACAGGGGATA
>NW_012026814.1:4978626-4978962 GCF_000956235.1 Wasmannia auropunctata
TAGATAACAATACTTTTATTTTGTAAAAACAAGATGGTACTGCTTAAATTTTAATTTTTAATTATATGTCACTTAAGAGATCAGTATTTAAAGTATAAAAAGAGATAGTACTTAGGTTTTAATTTTAAAAAATAAGAGGTGATACCACTTAGGTTTAATTGTTTAATTTGTACAACTGTTTTTTGTTAAAAAAAGGAGGACATACGTATCAAATTTTGTTCGAGGAGCGCGCTATTTTGTTTCACTTAAGAAACCAAAATCAGGAGACGCGGTAGCGTCTCCCGCCAAGTATATTTTTTCGCTACATAACGGTCAGGAAATATTTTTGTACTTACA
>NW_012026814.1:4978982-4980288 GCF_000956235.1 Wasmannia auropunctata
TTTTTATATTAATGTTCAATCATCTTTTATATTTAAAAATATATAGTTATAAATTGACCTAAAGAGTTATTCCGGAAGAGCGAATCGTTCTCGCCAAACTTGTGAGCGATGTTTACTTTTTAAAATTGGATCGAGGACAATCGCGATAGATCTTATACGTCTCTTAAATCTCTCGTTGTCTCGCGCAATTTCTTCCCAAGGACCTTTTCGGGCTGCTCGGTAGGCGTAACTCCATGTTATCATAACATGTATGACTGGAGTCGAGTCGAAGCTCACCTAAAATAGAATTTCAAATCTTGATATTTTCTGCTAATATATACATATATTGTAAAATAAGAATAATATACACTTATGCTGTGACACATACCTTATTCTTCATTTTCATTAGATTCATCCTCGTCTTCGGTATCTAGGAGAAGCCTTCGTCATGCATCATTGTTTCTTCATCACTTTCAACAACTATTATTTCTTCGATATCCATTTCGTTCTCATACAATATCAAGTTTTCTATTCACCTGTCGCGAGGCCGATGCCCCCGCAACAACAATAAGCATTGTGAAAATCAATCAATAGCCATTCGAGCCGACGAGGCATTCGGCGTAAAATAAGTAATACCGTATTGTATTAAGAAATTACAATAAATCAGGACGTTGACCGCGACGTACCGAGAACGCGCAATGCAATTGCCGAAATGCTGAGCGCTGACGCGGCAACGCGTAGCCATAAGTACGCGCAACGATCAGCCGCGAGCGGTCAGTCCTTAAGTCCGTAATATTCACGTTCGAGCACGACGTTCGTGCCGTGAAAGTTATTCTGTCTTTAATAGTTAAGGTGAAGGTGTTAAACAAAATAAAGTCTAATAAAGTGTAGTAAAGTGAAATAAAGAAATTATATTGTCGTGAAAGTTTACATCAAGTGTCGGAGTTGTTTTATCATAAATCGAAGTCCCGTTCCCCCGCGGAGTCGGATCCTCTTATTGTGCCAATCACACCCTCGGGCACAACAATTTGGTGGCAGCGGTGGGATCCGCATCCGGAAGGAACAGGACCTACAGCCGACATCTCTGGTCACCTGAAACAAAAAGTGAACGAGTGCGATTAATAAGGCGAAGGATCGAGCGAGCGCGAAGCAGCCAAAGCCAAGCCGATAGCAGCACGCCCGAGTCACCCGGTAGCAGCCACAAGCGCGACGCCCGACGTGTAACCTGAGACGGCACCGACCTACCGCAACGGCTCAACTACAGACACCACTACGAAAGCAGACAGCGGACAACATGCGATTAGCTGTTATATTGTAAGTCCGTAGA
>NW_012026814.1:4980308-4981051 GCF_000956235.1 Wasmannia auropunctata
CGCCGCCCCTGTCTACTATCCGTACGCGGCCCGTAATTTGCTAACTATTTCTCGTTATAATTTGAAAATTAAGTTTCGGACAAAATTTTTGTAAAGGAAAAATCGTCTTAGAATTGAGTCAAGAATACGTCTTTTCAAGGACGAGGGGTTGTTCTGAATATATATCCTGTATATATATTTAAATAGAAAGGTACACATTTCTTCCATTTATTTGTACTTTATTTCTTTCTTATATACAGAGTGAGCAAGTATAAAATACAGCAGTTTCTAAACAATCATGACAGTTTACGATATGAATTTCACTTGTGAATATTACGCGAACGCTAATTTAATAAATTTACAAAACAATAAATACAAAAAATATAACCATTTAACAAATGCGTTCACAAGTTCACAAGATCATTCCGCGAACGCATATTTTAATTGCATTGTAAATATGCATTATAATATATATTACTTGCTGTATGTTATCGTTCACGCTTTCATATAATCATTGCGCGAACGCATTTATATTAATCGTTCACGCTCTCATATGATCATTGCGCGAACGCATTTATATTCAAACATATATAATGTTGACAAAAAATTATTTTACATAGTGTTACGTCCTGAGGACTCCACGATTCTTTTCTTTCGTGGAGATTTTCAGAAACGGGAAATCGATTAGCGGCGATTACTTTATCACGTGTTAGATTTAAGACTTCCTGCGTTTTAAGACGCGGACGCGCGAGAACCGTCGATTA
>NW_012026814.1:4981101-4981719 GCF_000956235.1 Wasmannia auropunctata
GACGGATAATTAATCGACAGTGATTGTAAAGTACATAACGGATATTAATTAGTAGATAATAGATTTCTTGTGATTTCTTCAAATGAATAGTTTGTATGTGAATCGAGTGTAAAATATTGAAGTGACACGGTTTGTAAAAAAAGAATTAACTATTTTTTTTACTATTTAATTAATTATTTAATCTGTGTCAGTCAGTGGATAACTTGTGACGTTTACATTAAAACTATCGAAAATTTAATAAAATCAACACTCATTACGTGGAAATCACATCAAAATGAGAATTCATCTATCTTTTTCGAGAAGCTACAGAAGTCGACAAATTTTTAAAAGGTAAGGTTTTGTGCGTGCGTGCGTGCGTGCGTGCGTGCGTGCGTGCGTGTGTGTGAAAAAGAGAGAGAGAGAAAACGCATGTTTATGCGCGTGTGTAGTCAGCTGATCGTCGCGAGGGTCTCGCGTACCGTCTGCCGTCGGACAGTAATTTGCGCCGCCCCTGTCTACCTTCCGTACGCGGCCCGTAATTCGTTAACTATTTCTCTTTATAACTTGAAAACTAAGCTCCGCACAAATTTTTGCCAAAGGAAAAATCGTCTCAGAATGTGGTCAGAAATACGAGGACAA
>NW_012026814.1:4981888-4982353 GCF_000956235.1 Wasmannia auropunctata
CATCGGAGACTCGTTCCCGCTACCCAACATCACGGATATACTGGACCAGCTGGGAAGCGCGAAGTATTTCTCGACGCTTGACCTAGCCTCCGGGTATCACCAAATAGCAATGAGCGAAACTGATAAATGCAAGACGGCATTCTCAGCACCGTACGGGCATTACGAGTTTAACCGAATGCCGTTCGGGTTAAAAAACGCACCGGCCACGTTCCAACGGCTAATGAACTCGGTGCTCGCGGGCATTCAGGGAATCAGATGCCTTGTTTATTTAGACGATATAGTCATTTATGGCTCTAGTCTACAGGAGCATAACCGCCGACTTATAGAGGTACTTAGTAGATTGCGCGAGAATAATCTGAAATTACAACCAAATAAATGTGAATTTCTTCGCAAAGAAGTAACCTACTTAGGGCATATAATCACGGAAGGGGGGATAAAACCTGATCCCGAAAAGCTTAGGGCCGT
>NW_012026814.1:4982403-4982876 GCF_000956235.1 Wasmannia auropunctata
GTCCACCAATTTCATAAACAAATATCCCATGGACGTCCAATGGATGTCCGAAGGACCTAAAACGAATAGCTTATGGATATCCTCAATGTCCTTCAAGGACATCTTATGGATGTCCATAGGATATCCGTGAGCTGTCTGGGTAAATTCTTTATCTCAAATAGCCAAAGTTTGCAGAGACTGATTTTGAGCAGAATCTGTTATCAATTTTTGATGGCAGAAAGTCAACAAATTTTATATAGATTTTATAATGTCTGACAATATCAGAAAATTACGATCAGAAATGTAACAAAGCCTGCTGACGTACATTTGCCAGCATTGGTAATAGAAATGGAACAGAATTTGCAGCTCTTATTCAGTTTCTGCTGTTAGTCAACTGTCAGATTATTCGTGCGTGCAGATTCCGCTCGGTTTCCGCCACTAATCTGCTGGCATGCATGTCAGAAGCTTTGTTGACAAATCCTAAGCTTAATGCA
>NW_012026814.1:4982926-4984039 GCF_000956235.1 Wasmannia auropunctata
CGCCGTGAGCAAGCCAGTCAAGAAAAATGCACTACAAACCGTTCAGCAAATCACGAAACAGCACACACGCGAAACAAAAACAAATGCGAAAAGCTACGCTGACAAAGACGGATAAAATCCGCACGTTCAAAATAGGCGACCTCGTACTGATACATGACGAGACATTAAGACGTGGACGTTCTAAAAAATTAAAGCCACCCGGGGTGGGCCCGTATCGCGTCGTAGAACAAATCTCCGATGTATACTATAATATACGAGTAAAGCGCAAACTAACCGTGGTGCACGTGAACAGATTAAAATTATTCAGAGAAACTTAACTAAAACAAAAAATATTGTAACGCGCGACGTGTAGATTGCGCCATAAACTAGATCTAAGGGATAGGAACAAATAGGTCACGCAGTTAAATTAATACTATGTATCGTAAAAATTCTATATAATAAAAAAAAAAAAAAAAAAATATCTATGTACACAATAATGAAAGGCATAAGGAAAAAATAATAATAACAAAAATATATAAAGGCCCGTGATCAGATGGCACTCCCCGAGCGATCTGTAACAAACAAGAAAGAAGGAAGACTGTTAAACAAAAATACTAAAAACATAATGTTTAGAGCGTATATACAAGGGATACTCACCTCAGTCCTCGATTCCCTCGCCTAAATACTCCCACAACAGTCTGAGGTAGGCCCTATCAGCCTCGGGGATACCCTCCTCCGGGCTTGCAACTTCGGCGCCCTCCGCGCAGACCTCGTCCGGGACATAGTCTCCTGTACCGACACCTTCGTCAACCACTCTCTCCTCCGTTAGTTCCTCGGGGGCAGAGCACGAGGTTCCGGGGCTGGACAAGTCACCGATGTAAACGAGATCGTCGAAGCCCCAGGCCTCGCCCTCGGACTCGTCCGAAGACTCAGCGCCGGCCGGTATCACCAGCGCGCCGCGGAAATATTCGCGAAAAAACTCGCGAGCAGTCAAATCCTCGAACGGTGGCCCATCGGTTAGATCTTCGACCGGCAACTCGCCCGCAAAAATGGCCGTTAATTCCTCGGGAAACGGATACATTGTGACCCGCTCGTCAACGTGATGGCAAGCGAACTAAGTCCACAGGTGAAATA
>NW_012026814.1:4984089-4986610 GCF_000956235.1 Wasmannia auropunctata
CGATTTACTCCGAAAGAGTAAGTAAAAACAAAAGCGTTTTTATAAATTTTGATCTTATGAATACGGTAGAACTATTAAAAAGTTCGTAGTGCTTGTGGAACACATTGAAAATTGAGCATAAATACAGTGTATTTACGAAATTTGAATGATAAACCATAAAATGTATTCGTGTATTGTTGTGATTTTGTGGTGAGAGAAGAAAGAAGTAACAATTGTGTGTGTGAGTGGTGTGCGTGTGTGCGTGCGTGCGTGCGTGCGTGCGTGCGCGCGCGCCTATGCGTGTGCATTAACACACACACAAATTTATTTCCGTCTTTCCCCTCTCTCCAGAAAGTCACAACAATACATGAATATATTGTTATGAAAATATGCCCGGGGCGATGAATCTCGCAATCACGCACTCGTTCGCGTAACATTCGCGCTTCCGCACTCACGTTCGCGCACGCGCACCGGAAGGCCGCAGGGAAATAAGAAAGGAACACCAATTAAGAACACAAGGAACACTTTATATTCTAGTGACTGTGAACAAACAACGCAGCGAATAGACAGAGCAGAGCAAAGCACGTTCGCACGGCACGACGGCTTATCTCCAAATCTAATATGCCGTCTGTTTGACAGACGACAACGCGTCGTCAGGGAAACATCCGACCGCTGGACCGGCCCGCTGGTACATCGAACGACGCGGGCGTAGACACGGGCGTAACAATATTTTAGAATTCATCATCCAAATTGTAGTAAATACACAGTGTTTATGCTTAATTTTTAAGATGTTCCCTAACCGCTACGAACTTTTTAATAGTTCTATCGTATTCAGAAGATCAAAATTTATAAAAAGCACTATTGTTTTTACCTACACCTTTGGAGGTCAAAATCGGCCCTTATTTAACATCGTACTTTCGCTTACGAAAATAATAGGAAAATATTTATTTTCTATTTGCTTTTTTACTGAAACATATCTAATATAAAACAAGAAGATTTTTATAAAATAGGTGCAATTATAAATATTTCCTCTTAATTAATGCAGCAATTAATGTAGTAAACATGATTATTATTATTTCATTATATCTATAATTTATTGATATTTAATTTATTTTGGTATTAATATTTTAATTTACGAATTATATACTTTAAACATTTATCGTTTTATTCTATTTTATGTAAAAGGATATATAATTAAAGGTATATACTATATATCCCAGACAGCACAGGATATCCTATGGACATCCGTTTTATGTCCATTTCTGGTCGGGATATCCATGAGCCTTACAAGCTGTCCATAGGATATACATTTGTGGACACTATAGGGATATCCCCAAAAGGACAAGTTTGTATGTCCATATGCTATCCTTATTTGTATGTACATACGTTGTCTACATATCCGTGTTAACAAAATTAATATTTACCGGAGATACTTAATATATACATATGTATGTATTAAACAGAAATTTACATTTGCTGAATAATTATTTAAATTATATTAATTAATGTTAATAACTATTTTATGATAAAATCTTATTAAATTTTTCTTTTGTAACTACAAAATATAATATAATTATTGTTTGGATAATTTTTTTATAAAAATGTAAAAAAAATGTTTGTATACATTTGGTATTAGACGCTAATCGCTTCTTAATCCAATATAGTTTTACATTATATTGTACTTATTATTTGTATTTTATTGTAATTTGGATTATCAATCATGTTATTTTGTATGTTAACATTTATAAAAAAATAGCAGTATAAAAAATTTATCTTTTTCATAACTTTATATTGATCTGATCTATCACGGATATGTATTCATTAACATCAAAAAATCATGGATCATCACGAAGTACGTGTCTGCAGTTCCCGATCACAAAAGTTAAGCAGCGTTGAGGGCAGTCATGGCTTGAATGGGTGTCTGTTAGATTTAAATATTAATTTCGGAGGAATAATCCCCTTGCAAACACTGTAAATTGTTTTTTTTTTAATGATTTTTATTCTAATTTTATAAATTTATTTATAAACGTTTATTTAATCGTTATTTTTTATTTTTTATATCCTATGGACACGTCAGAGATCCTTAGTATGTCCACTAATTTCATAAACAGATATCCCATGGACGTCCACCAATTTCATAAACAGATATCCCATGGACGTCCAGTGGATGTCCGAAGGACCTAAAACGAATAGCTTATGGATATCCTCAATGTCCTTCAAGGACATCTTATGGATGTTCATAGGATATCCGTGTGCTGTCTGGGATATATACAGGATGATTCAGAACAACCTCTCGTCCTCGAAAAGACGTATTCTTGACTCAATTCTAAGACGATTTTTCCTTTATAAAAATTTTGTCCGAAGCTTAATTTTCAAATTATAACGAAAAATAGTTAGCAAATTACGGGCCGCGTACGGATGGTAGACAGGGACGGCGCAACTTACTGTTCGCCGGCAGGCGGTACGCGGGACCGTCGCGACGATCAGCTGACTACACGCGCGCATAAACATGCGTTTACATTCTCTCTCTCTCTCTCTCTTT
>NW_012026814.1:4986660-4987173 GCF_000956235.1 Wasmannia auropunctata
CTTGCCAGCCCGCTCAGAGATGTGTATAAGAGACAGATAAAGAATATTTCAAAATCATGTTATATTTTTTGTTTAATAAAAAATGTATATAATATTTCAAACTAATAAATTTGAATAATGTCATTCAAATGTTAGGCAGATAATGCACAAATAATTTTTTATATCGCTCATTGATTCAGCTGTTTTAACAATGATATAAGTTTTTCAGAAAACGATAAATTAAAATTTGAATGATTACAATTTGTCTAAAATGATAAACATTTTGTAATATTAATTTTGAAATGCCTGAAATAATAATTAATTGTAGAGAAATAAAAGTATGTTTTCTTGAAGTATATTCTTAAATGCTGGTGTTTGCGAGCACAATATGTCTCGTAGAAGGCGAGGGGAGATCGGGAACCGTAAGAAAAAAAGCTGAAGTCTTGATTGTACGGACTTTCTTTTACTTTCACAAGACAATAAAAAACACGTACACGAAATTAACAAGTTCTTGATTTGCGAGTTTCAACACTT
>NW_012026814.1:4987223-4988138 GCF_000956235.1 Wasmannia auropunctata
TAGATCTGGTTTACGGACTTTTATCGTACAAAATACGCAAAGAAGTACCGCGCGAAAAGGCATCATCGTTCTCGAAACTACTAGATCTCGCGAGGGAGGTCGAAGAAAACAACGCAGAAGAAAATAGTGCAACGACGAAAGAATCGACAACGGCACGAAAAAACGAAATCCGACCGCGTTGCAAGTACTGTAAAAATTTCGGGCACGTCGTAGACGAATGTAAAATGATTAAAAAGAAAAGCGAAGAAAATCCCACAACGTCGAGTAAGAAAATCAAAGCAGAGGCCGAGTCCGACGATATACGAACAAATAGTCAAAGTCCTCAACTGACGATAACTTGTTTCGGGTGCGGAAATCCCGGTTATCTTAGAAAGAACTGTCCTAAATGTAACAAAGCCGATAAAAACGACAAAACGCAAAACCCCCAAGAATTTTGCCTTATAGACGCATCCGAAATACGCGTGAAATATAAGAAACGACCAATCCTTAATATAGAAATTCTAGGAGCAAAAGGTACTGGGTTTATCGACACAGCTGCGAAGATGAGCGTTGCAGGACATAAACTATACGAGATTCTCGCCAGAAAAGGACAGAAATTCGAAGAATCGAACATACACATCGGACTTGCAGACGGCACACGAAGCGAAGAACACGTGCTAGTAACTAACGTCGACGTCCTCGTCGAGGACCGTAAGATAAGCACAAAATTCGTCGTTATGCCATTCGCAAAAGGAAACTATACATTACTCGGAATGGACTTTATCGAGAAAGCAGGGATGGTAATAGACTTTTCACAAAACATTTGGTATTTTGCAGATAACTATAAGCTATATGAGCTGAATTTCGAAAACGACGAAGAGGCATCCGATACCATACAGCTAAGCTACGCAAATGCACTGCGAGACGATGAGGCAC
>NW_012026814.1:4988188-4993136 GCF_000956235.1 Wasmannia auropunctata
TCAGAGCATTGAACGTGTCTTTGCGCTAAGTGTCTGGCCAAAAATTAGCAGTGTCCCAACCATGACAGCGTCCCAACCCTGACGACATTCCCCTATATATATATAATATTAACCTTCAAACATCGTTCAAGCACCTACTAATAGAATAATGGTGCGAATTTGGATTTGACATTTTAAATTGTACATATTTCCTGAGGATAAAAACAGAAATGTTTTGAAAACCACACTTTTTTGGGGTAAAATCTTCTCACAAATCCAACGGTATTATTCAATTTAACAAAAAAAACTATTTAACAATCGAAAATTAATTATAAATGTCGCAATTAGCGGCGATACAGGCTCATGAATTTCGGAATATCAAACTACCCACGTTCTGGCAAAAGCGTCCAAAGCTCTGGTTCGTCCAACTCGAAAGTGAGTTCGTAGCTTATAGAATCCGATCAGACGAGATCAAATACACTTCAGTCGTCCGGCACTTGAACGAACAAACAATGATCACCGTAGCAGACATCCTTGAGGCACCACCGGCTACAGATAAATATCAACAGCTCAAAGAAACGCTAATAGCCCGTTTTACAGATTCCGAGGAGAAAAGACTGCGGCAACTGATAGCAGGTGTCGAACTTGGCGATAAAAAATCCTCCGATCTGCTACGAGAATTAAGGCAGCTTGCAGGGGGCACGGTAAACGACAGCGTTCTACAGACACTTTGGATGCAGCGACTACCTACAAGAGTCCAAGAGACGTTAGCAGTGGTAGCCGATCTACCGTTGAACAAGCAAGCCGAACTTGCTGACAAGGTGCTCGGACGTAACCATGGCGCAACGATAGCAGCAGCCAGTACATCGGAAACAGTGGTTTCTCCAGGCACCCGCGATTTGAGCGGATTAGAAAAGAGGTTGGCCGCGTTAGAAGTCAAACTCAGACGCACGAGGTCAAGATCTAGAGTCACATCCAGAGACCGCCATCGACGCAAATCACCAACAAGTCGTAAGTCAAGCCCCGAAGATTCTAACTTATGCTTTTATCATAGACGATTCGGAGACAAAGCCAAACGATGCACACGGCCATGCGGAGCCGAAAAGACTCTCGCCAAACAGGAAAACTAAATAGGGCGTCGCCGGTCGAGACGGTCAACAACGCCGGGACGCACACAAACCGTCTCCACATCACAGATAAGAAAACTGGTCTTCGTTTCCTTGTCGATACAGGAGCAGATATATCGTTGATTCCCAAGCATAAGGTGGGTAAAACGTTGACACGCTCTTCATTGCAACTGTTTGCAGCAAACGGCACCATGATCGACACATTCGGGGAGAAACTATTAGATCTGGATCTAGGTCTGCGACGTTCTTTTAAATGGAAATTCTGCATAGCCAACGTTCAACAGGGTATTGTAGGCGCCGATTTTTTAGCATATTTCGGACTCGCAGTGGATCTGAGAAATCATCGATTAACTATACAATAGATAATACAACCGGCCTACACCGGAACGGATCAATTTCTCAAAACACGCAGGTGACGATTAACACTACGTCATCCGAATCTAGTTATCACAAACTGCTTTCAGAATTTCCATCCCTCACGCAGATGGGCCCATCGACTGTCCTAAGGGACACAATGTGGAACATTATATTATCACAGAAGGCCCACCAGTAGCCGCTCCCCCAAGACGTCTGCCGCCCGAAAAACTCAAGGTTGCTAAGGCGGAATTCGGATACATGATTGAGCAAGGCATTTGCAGACCCTCAAGCAGCCCTTGGGCCGCCCCGCTACATCTAGTTGCTAAAAAAGAACCTAATTCGTGGAGGCCATGCGGGGATTTCAGAGGTCTCAATGCGGTAACAACACCAGACAGATATCCACTCCCGCACATCCAGGATTTTACGGCAGGCCTGCATGGAAGCAAGATTTTTTCTAAAATCGACCTAATCCGAGCATACCATCAAGTTCCTGTGGCCGAGACGGATATACAGAAGACAGCGGTGACAACGCCTTTCGGGCTTTTCGAATTTTTGGTTATGCCCTTCGGGTTACGAAACGCCGCTCAGACGTTTCAACGTCTAATGGATTCGGTGCTGCGTGGATTGCCATTCACCTTCTGCTATCTGGACGACATCTTAGTCGCGTCAGCTAATCCAGAGGAACACGTGATCCATCTCCGAGCAGTTCTTAAACGCCTTCATGAACATGGCATCAAGATCAAATGCATGTTCGGCGTCGCAGAAGTTCCGTTCCTGGGATATCTGGTTTCCGAATGTGGGATCGTCCCATTACCAGACAAAGTAGAAGCCATAGTGAAATACAAGAAACCAGAGCGGATCAACGAACTCAGGAAATTTTTGGGCATTATCAATTATTATCGAAGATGTCTCAAGAACGCCGCCCATGATCAAGCCATTCTTAATGAGTATCTTAAAGATAGTCGGAAAAACGACAAGCGACTAATCGACTGGACGGCAACCGCGGAAGAGGCTTTCAACAGGTGCAAACAGGAATTAGCTCACGTCACTAAATTGGCACATCCAGCTCCATCAGTTCCACTCATTCTCACCACAGACGCATCGGACACTGCAGTCGGTGCAACGCTGGAACAGTACACAGATGGACAAGTAAGACCGATCGCTTTCTTTTCAAAGAAACTCAAGACGCAAAGAAAGTATAGCACATACGATCGTGAACTCTTTGGTATTTTTGCCGCCGTCAAGTACTTCAGACACTTGTTAGAAGGCCGTCAGGTAATCATACGCACAGACCACAAGCCTTTGACGTACGCGTTCTCATAAAAACTCGACAAGGCATCGCCTAGACAAGCCAGACAACTAGACTTGATCGCGCAATATTCAACCCGCATAGTACACATCAACGGCGATCAAAATACAGTAGCAGACGCATTGTCACGAATCGAGGAAATTAACGTGCCTGTAATCACATCAACCGAAGAATTGGCACAGGCACAACAAACTGATACAAAGCTACGCACCATTCTGGATACAGATACCTCGTTAAATCTGCGGAAATTCACACTCCCTGGGTCAGTCACGCCAATATATTGTGATTGTTCAACAGAAGAGATCCGAGTATACGTACCTGGAAGTTTACGACGGCAAATTTTTGACGCTGTCCACGGATTAGCACACCCGAGTGGCAGAACAACAAGCAAGCAAATTAGGCAAAAATTTGTATGGCCAAACATGGACAAGGACATCCAAGGCTGGGCCAAAACATGTATAGCATGTCAGAGGTCGAAGATAAATCGACATGTCAAGAACGTACCGGCAAGAATACTAACACCCGACCAACGGTTTTAACACGTTCACCTGGACATAATCGGACCACTACCGCCATCCCGGAACTACCGTTATTATTTGACCATGATAGATCGCTTCTCCAGGTGGCCGGAGGCAATCCCTCTTACAGAAATATCCGCAGAAACAGTCGCAGAGGCCTTCTTCAACCACTGGGTAGCCAGGTTTGGCGCACCTCAACAGATCACTACTGACCAGGGGAGACAGTTCGAGGCTGCGCTATTCCGAGCACTATCAAACATGATGGGTTGCAAACGAACGAGAACATCGGCGTACCACCCATCTTCGAACGGCCTAGTGGAGCGATGGCACCGTACACTCAAAGCCGCGATCATGTGCCGCAGGAACGTCAACGAGGTAAACAAGTGGAGCGAATACTTACCTACTATCCTTCTAGGTCTCCGCACTTGTTACAAGGAGGACATTAAAAGCTCCGCAGCTGAGATGTTGTATGGCACAACTCTCCGAATTCCAGGTGATTTCTTTACAGAAGAAGAGTTTCCAGCTGACCCTGAAATGTTCATCGAAAAGCATCGAGAATACATGAGGAGAATCCAGCCACGACCAACTGCACATCATGCTAGGCACACTCCATTTGCCCACGAAGATTTATTCACGTGTACACACGTATTCGTTCGAGAGGATGCGGTTCGAAAATCATTACAACCGCCTTATTCAGGGCCATTTCCTGTAATACAGCGCATCAACGACAGACTGTTTACAGTGGACATTCAAGGTACACATTCGAATGTCTCTACTGAAAGGCTGAAACCGGCATATCTTCCCAACCGAGATCTCGAAGAGGCCACGCCGGTCCAGCAACTCCAGGACCACCACAGTCAATCAGAACTTACCAAGGACCAAAGAAGAAAGTACAAATCGCAGCATAACCATGCCACTAGGGGGAGAGTACTGTGGCGACCTTGCCAATAGTTACTCTTAGGGAAAACGAAAGTTCCTAAGCCTCATGCGAGAGGCGCAGTGAGTCCTATGTAATTTTAGCTAGTCTTGAGATATATAGTTTTAGTTTGTGTTCAAGAAGTAATAAACGTTGTGAATAACATTCCCGGTTTCTGAGAAATCTATCTTTGTGAGATCCTCGATTCCATATCCTGCCGAAACAGCATCTAAATTGCTACACAGCAATTCGAAAATTTTCGCGGTGCGAATTCGCACTCATGTACGGTTTGAAGGTTAATACAATTATTAGTATCCTATACCCCCATAGCGCTAGATCTTTCGATTTAATAATAATTGAAATGTTAAACGTAGTAACCCTCTCTTGTTCACATATATATTATGAGGATTGTAAATATAGTTAAAAATAAATTTAATCAATTAATTTTTAAACTCTCCATAATTCATTAAACGACCTCACCCTCGTTCACTTCCCCCTTTCCTTGCAGAAAATCGCACTGGTTCGATCCTGGATCAAAAGGATTAAGTTCCTTGACCGAAACAGGACCAACGATCGCGCTTGAGATCGAGTAATATCGTCCCTTCAGGACGTTGACTCGCCCGTCAAGCCCGGTTTAAGCGCCTTCGACTTGCACATATGCCACCGCGCCTATTTGCGAGACAGGCTATCTGGTTACGTCCTTCCGTATCCCCCCTCCTTCCCTCGAATCCAGCCTCGTTCC
>NW_012026814.1:4993186-4994377 GCF_000956235.1 Wasmannia auropunctata
TGCCTTTTGGTCTCAAGAATTCCGGAGCTACATTCCAAAGAATGATGGATCAATTTAAAAGAGGATTAAAAGAGACCATGGTATTAGTGTATTTGGACGATATAATCGTCATTTCGTCCAGTTTCGAAGAACACGTGAAGGACTTACAACGAATTTTCGAACGTCTACGTGAATTCAAGCTACGAGCCAAAAGGGAGAAGTGCAATTTCGCTCGCTCAGAAGTCAAGTTCCTAGGGCACGTCATCACAGCCAACGGCATCCACACAAACGACGAAAAGGTCAAGGCCATTTTAGATCTCCCTGCGCCAAAGAATGTAAAACATCTACTCACGTTCTTACAGACAGCCTCATGATTTCGGAAGTTTATCCCGAACTTCGCAGAGATAGCTAAACCATTGACCGGATTAACCAAAAAGAACGCCGAATGGATATGGGCAAAGGAACAAAACAAAAGGACGCATTTGGTGCGTTAAAAAAGGCCCTTACGAGTGCCCCTGTCCTCAGACAAGCAGAGGATAAATTACCATTTGTCATACGGACCGACGTCAGCAACTACGCCATAGGAGCGATCCTCGCGCAAGGAGAAGGAGCTGACGAAAGACCGGTGGAGTACGCAAGCCGCTTATTAACCCCATCGGAGCGCAACTACAGCACTACAGAACGCGAGGCTCTTGCTATTGTGTGGGCCGTTGACAAATTTAGAGGATACATCGAAGGAACGCAAATTCTCGTAAGCACAGATCATCAGCCGCTGAAATGGCTCATGAGCCTGAAATCACCATCCGGACGACTAGCCCGATGGGCACTAAAACTCCAAGAATATGACCTCAGAATTTCCTATTCTCCGGGGAAAATGAACGTCGTAGCAGACACACTGTCAAGACCAACATGCACGGACGACAAGAGCAACGACTGCGGAATATGTACAGTCGCCATTGACCTGCCGGTGAACGGAGCCGTAAGATTAAGAGAGAAACAGTGAACAGAGAAACAGAAGTCAAAAAGATAATAGAAGCGTTTGAGACAAAGGACAATCTACACACGGCAAACTGGACCTCACGCGGATACCTAATGACGGATGGAGTATTATACCGTTATACACCGACGGAAGATGCCGAAGAAGCTCAATGGGTCGTTCCGGAATGCGCTATAAAACGTATACTGTACGAGAATCACGACTCTCCAATGGCT
>NW_012026814.1:4996367-4996741 GCF_000956235.1 Wasmannia auropunctata
AGTTAAAAAATGATGATTCAGAAAGAATAGATTGTTGTACTTTTTTCTTCTCGTTCGTCTAATCGTCGTAAAGCATCTTCCAGAATCAGTAAAAAAATTAATAAAATTTATTATTTGTTTATTTATTATTCATTTATTTTAGTATTAAAATTGATTATATTGTGCCACTGCATTTCTAGATACTTTATTGTAGGAGATTGCACGCCCGTGGAATCTTCTACCCTTCTCTACGGCATGTAATACCGATCACGATGCTACCGCGTGTAATCACGTGACGCGGACGCAAAGACGACTCGCCCGATTTCGGAACAGTCAGTCACTATCGAACCTTCGCTTAAAAAATACATTTATTCCTAACACACGGTATTCTCGAT
>NW_012026814.1:4996761-4998738 GCF_000956235.1 Wasmannia auropunctata
TTTGCATTACTTCACTATTAGAGTTTATTGCTTTACTCATATCAGAGATAGAGTTTTAAAAAACGCCGACAAAACTTATACATATTTATTTGCAATGATTAGTGATACAAATTTTAACCGTCTTGATCATTAAACATTGTGGCACACCTCAAGTGGATCTTGATTAAATCGTCCAGTCAGGATGTTAAGAAAATTGATATTTTTTCGATAGGATAAGAGACAATTTCTATCGTCGATTGTATAGTCACCTTTAATCCTTCAGCAATTTGGCGAGTTAAAAAATGATGATTCAGAAAGAATAGATTGTTGTACTTTTTTCTTCTCGTTCGTCTAATTGTCGTAAAGCATCTTCCAGAATCAGTAAAAAAATTAATAAAATTTATTATTTGTTTATTTATTATTCATTTATTTAGTATTAAAATTGATTATATTGTGCCACTGCATTTTTAGATACTTTATAAAACAGCTTTTAATGTATACTAAACCAATATAGTACGAATAACTGAATTCATCACATAAAGTTAAAAAATTACCTTATGATCAGTGTTGTTAGGTATTAATCCTTCTTGCGGTTGCTTTCGATTCAACGCATCAAACAAGTTATTGATCTGTTATTGATCATTTTTTTAAAATGATTAATAATTGTATCATGCTCTTGCATTTTCTTATTGACTAGACTTCACTTTGATGATCTTTCTCAGGCACCCGTGAGCGTCATGTGTCGTCCCATCGAACGTCCCGTGACGCGGATTTCGCCCACTGTAACATTACTCGGCCGGATAGCGCGGGCGACCTGTTTAACTCTTTATGGTTTCCGACCGTGCCCCGACCAGGGTGTACAACATAGACTTTGTTGGGAGTGCTCCTTCAAGCTCCCTATAGGGAGCATCATGAGGTTTAACGTCAGTCATTGGTTGTCAATCGACGACCGAATTGACGCGAATGCTGCTTTTTGCGCCGAGTGTGACAATTTATTGTGCATCATTCGCGAAGCATCCGATTGTCCACTCTGTCCGGGATATTTGCTCTCGTACATCACCAGTGTCGAAAGACCTGAGCGCACATTTGAATTAGACACGCCTTTGAAAGCGCCGTCGATTGCCGTCCATCAGATTCAAGGTCCGCCCGATGTCGAGAGACCTGGACGTACGTTCGAGCAGGACACGCCATTGGGAATGCTGATTCCCGTCGATGTAGATCGTGCTTCGCCCGACATCGACATCAAATACGTTTTTAATTCGCCATCGTTTTATTGCTGCGTCGCCAACGGAGGAATATCCTCCGTCCATCGCCGAGTGAGAGGTGAGTTGGACAGGAGAGGAGGAAGTAGCATTTGGGACAAATAAGATGGCCATCTGGGCAGAAGTGCTCGGTGATCCTACTTACGGCGGACCGTAGGATTATTCGCCGGTTACTCGGACGATCGAGAGCCTCCTATTTGTCCCGTTTGCGACGACCGTTCCGACCGTGTGCTACGAAAATAAAAATAATAACACGAGGATAATACCACCAACACCACTCGTAATACTACTAATAATTTGATAATAACACTACCGATACCAACAACGATGCTTCTAATACCTACACTGGGAAAAATGTTTTGTTCTAAAAACCAAAATTTTGTTGAAATTACAAAATAATTTGGTTAAAATGTACCCAACAAAACTATTTAGTTGGTGAGAACAAATATTTGTGTTATTTATATTTTGGGGAGCGTCCCGTTTGACCACGTCCCGATTGACCACAGCCACTCACAGCGGCCGGTGCCTAGAGATTTTCCACTGTTCAAGCGCTGTGAGTGGCTGGTGGTCAATCGGGACGTGGTCAATCGGGTGTCACCCATATTTTGTTACTGTAATCTGATAATTTTGTAACAGCAACCAAAAAATAATACTAGAATAAATTTTGTTGCGGAAAATAAAAGTGTTTGATAACGAATTGCTTCAGCTCAACCAAAGTTTTGATTATTACAACCAA
>NW_012026814.1:5000404-5001634 GCF_000956235.1 Wasmannia auropunctata
CTTCACATACATTCACCTGTGAATCTGTTTAATCTCTGCTTCAATATTTCCTGGCGTCTTAAAAATAAAAAAAACTTATTGTTAATATTATTATAGTATAAAACGTGTATATACAACATTTCTTGTTTTATATATAAGTAACTATTTTAATTATATGAGTAACTGTAATTGATTAATAGAAGTTGATATACCTTGATATGTAAAAGAAATCCTGAAATTGATTCTGCTATACTAAGCTTCCAGATTTTGCTTTTACCTGTTTTGACGCTGGCTTGAGGAGGGCATACCACAGATAATAATGTATTGTTCTTTTCGATTCTGAGAAAAAATATTTTTATTAAAAATTTGTTTAACAATAAGTAATATTTTAGTTTCTATAAAAAATTTATAAACATTTGATAGAAATGTATCATTTATAATATTTTACAATATTATAATACAAAACAAAAATTTAGATAATAAAAGTTTTTTAAAACATGTCTCAATGCATGTCTGTACAATTCTACATATTTTTTTGCTTTACCTTCTGATATCGCATCTAAAGTGCTTTTATGATATAATACGTAGTAATATTTATCTTTTACATTTTCTTTTATGACCTTTTCTAATTTGCGTGAGAATTCCGGCCATTCATTAAAAATGTTTGTCTTTTCTTCGAAAGAAAAAGTATAGTCACTGTCCAACTGTAAATAATATCACAAATCAATTTGTAATACATATAAAAAAATATGAATTTAATATTTTATAAAAACGTCTTTAATATTTACATAAAATAAATGAAAAATATACTTCCAGAAAAGTTTCTTTGATTCAAAATATATTAATTTTGTATATACATATTTATAGATTTTATATTTATTAATATCTTATTTATTTATTAATATTTTATTTATTTATATTTTTTGTTTTCTTTATTACTCTTATTAAACTACAGACTTGGTTGTATATATATATAATATATATAGGGTGTACCGTAATGACCGAACTAACGCTTAAGGGTAGATTTCTGAGATCATTTTAAGACAAAAGTTCCAATACCAAAATGTTGAGACTATAATAGTTTTTGAATTATAAGTGTTTAAAGTTAACTAATCAGATCGTCTAAAGTTGGCGCGCTCAGGTACGGCACGCGCAACTCCTAAAAACAAAAGCTGACTTATCGCCCCTTTTATTAATATCGATATAAGGATTACATATGTGAATATAAGATTATTTTTATTGATATTTCTA
>NW_012026814.1:5001684-5002024 GCF_000956235.1 Wasmannia auropunctata
ACACGCGCGCGCGCATCGCCTAACCAAATCGGACTCCTCAAGTCCACGAGACAAGCGCCTCGGGATTCTCGGTAGATAAAAACGAGAAAAGGAGAACCCGACTAGAAATAAATTTGAAAAGGACCTCTGGACGCCCAAGTCCATCTTAAAAAATAGCGCGCAATATTAGTAAATAAGAATTCTTTATGTAAATAATATTGTACAGCGTAAAGAAAATTCGACCCCCTCATTTTCTTTTTTCAAAGGGGGAGGGATGTTGTAAGTCTCGCTTTGACGTACTTACAACGTCACACTTAGAAATAAGCAGGTCACTGTTGCAATCTATCTCTTATACACATCT
>NW_012026814.1:5002044-5002840 GCF_000956235.1 Wasmannia auropunctata
CCTTTTTACCCAGTGTCAACATTACTCTGATGAGGGATAGCCCGGATATCGCGAATGTAACGACGAAAGTTACACTTGAAAAAATCGGAAATTCGAAAGAATTAAACTTCCTGACTAAACAAGTAAACAAAATTCACAAAGACTTGGAAAATAACGAGAAACTATTTTACCAACAAAAACAGTTTATTTACCCCATGACCACTAGCGGCGCAATAATTCTCATCGCCGTAGTACTCATAATATATATAATATGTAAACGAGTTAAAAGTAAAAAAGTGACTGTTACCGAAACTAGGCGCGAGGACCTCTGGACGCCCAAGTCCATCTTAAAAAATAGCGCGCGATATTAGTAAATAAGAACTCTTGCGTAAATTGTAATATATAATATTGTACAGCATATAAGAAAATTCGACCCCCTCATTTTCTTTTTTCAAAGGGGGAGGGATGTTGTAAGTCTCGCCTTGACGTACTTACAACGTCACACTTAGAAATAAGCAGGTCACTGTTGCAATCTAATATTGCAACAATGACCCATAATAATTGAGGATGCCGACGCAGGACTTCGGCAGCCTCAATACGCGCGTCCTCCAAAAACTGCGGCAGTTGCAATTAAGCAACAATTGCAACTGCTGAGCAGTGCAGTGGCCCACTTGAGACGGGATATAACCCGTCGTCCAGCGGACCACTGCGGAGTTCACCTAAATCATTAACGCATAGCGTTACGCTGTCGGCCGCGCAGTCATTCAATCTGTAAGTAACACGTCAAATATAGTGTTTGTATTAAACAAGATACTGA
>NW_012026814.1:5002860-5003326 GCF_000956235.1 Wasmannia auropunctata
TTCAAAATCAGACATTTATATATTTAAGTGATGATATTTTAAGTTCTTATAAATTGAAAATTTTTGTTAATTGTTATAATTTTGTTAACGTTGTAATTAATAATAAGAGTGTTAAATATCTCGCGCCTATTTAAACTATCACGTTTCAGAGCTTGCGGTCGTTCTTGTTAATTAAATATGGGTTTCTCTGGGCCCTGGGTGAGGGTCTGGCTCTTCTCCGATATTATTCACGATGTCTGAACGCTGTGACTCGCGCGAGTTCCGACTTTCTTGGTGTCCTTGATCCCCTCGCGGGGTATCTTTGGGCCCGGGGTCGGGCTCTCCTCCGGTCATCCGATCACTCGCGATGTTTAGACTAATCGAGCATTGTGTCTGGGCTTATCCTGGTCTGAGTACATTAAACCAACATCCAGCTGGAGCAGGGGTAAGGCCAATGTTATGGCGACCTTATCTTGAGCTCATCCTA
>NW_012026814.1:5003833-5004683 GCF_000956235.1 Wasmannia auropunctata
TATATTATTATCATTCTGCATTAACTTCTCTGCCATTTCAACTCTATATTTCATTACATCTTTTTCTCGTAATTCATTCACAACAGCTTGTCTAATAAAATTTCTTAAATACTGTTTTCCACAACGTCCTTCTCTTTCGATAAATTTACATTTTATTTCCGTTATCAGTTCTTTTGTATTATTTATTGTACATTTTATTAATGAGCCACATTTGCAAGTACCATACGCATATCCTGATTCTCCACTGCTAACTAATTTATGTCGTTTAAAATTAAAACCGCAAGACAATTTTGCACTTTCCCAAATTTTTTCAGTAAATACATGCTGCCATGTACCGGGTTGCAAAACTGTATATTGACGCGTTGAAGCAGGACGACCTTTACCTCTACGTCTATAAGTTTTAGAAATAATCATAGCATTAAAATCATCCTTTGCCATGATAATAGTAAATGTTAATACACCATCGTTATTATTTACGAGCATATTAGAATCATTTATTATGGACTCATTTACTGTTGATTCATTTCTATTGATGCTCGATGCCTCTGAGATATGTGTATTATTGCAATGTGTTGGCTGACAAGAAGAGACAGGGAGACGGTCAGTTAATTTATCTCTTATGTTATAAATATTGCACGAAACTAATGTATACAAAGATGATGGCGTTACTTTATTATCAAATTCTTTAGCTATTGTTATCCAAATAGCGTTGTTTTTAGAAATAATTTTCTGACCGTCTTCTATTAAGCGATCTTTATGCTTGATAAGTGTATCGATTAGGATATCCTTATTTATTTTTCCTGGTCTTCCGCGTGCAGGCATATTGATAATTGATATTTTACACTGTTAA
>NW_012026814.1:5007081-5007741 GCF_000956235.1 Wasmannia auropunctata
GGGTCAGTGCTTTGAATTTGTATGTCTTCCCTTTGGTCTTAATGTGGCACCGCATGTATTCACTAAGATTTTAAAGCCAGTGGTGAATCAATTGCGTAATAGAGGTTTTACTTCGGTCATATATTTGGATGATATGTTGCTTATTGGATCGTCGAAACAGACATGCGCGGAAAACGTAAAGGCTTTGGTTAGCCTGCTAGAATCGTTAGGCTTTATTATAAATTATAAAAAGAAAGCTCGAGGTTTTTGGACAGTAGAAGAGCGAAAATGGCACATCAACAGATTAGAACTAAAAGCAAGCTTTTTTGCCTTAAAAAGTTATGTTAAAGATCTTACGAACTGTGAAATTCTTCTGCGTATAGATAATACTACAGCTATTGCATATATCAATAAAATGGGGGGCGTACAACACCCAAACCTGCACAGGATTACGAAAGAAATCTGGCGGTGGTGCGAATCAAGAAATATTTGGATAACGACTTCATATATAAAATCGAAAGACAATGTAATCGCGGATCAGGAATCCGGGATAAAGAACATAGACACCGAGTGGGAGTTAGCGGACTATGCTTTCTTTAAGGCTGTGGATAGATTTGGGCAACCAGATGTTGACCTGTTTGCTTCTAGATGCAACGCGAAATGCGAGAAATATTTCGCGTG
>NW_012026814.1:5011802-5012270 GCF_000956235.1 Wasmannia auropunctata
TTTATTATTTCGTAACAATCGTAACAAACTGTTATTCTTAACTACGGTAAATTTCATATATGGATTATATCGACACGTTGATATATTAAAGCGTAGTAAAATGGAAATATTGTAAGAACAAGGAAAAATATTATAGTGAAATAAAATCAGGAACTAAATATTTTTACAGATAAAAATGACTGAATATTGATTACCGTCTAAGATCTTTGGATCCGGTATAAAGTTATCCGAAGACGAAGACATTTTTGCAAAGTGAAATAAATGTGATTGGAATATAACCTGCAATAACCAGTAAGTACCACACTTGAAAAAATAATTTTTTTGCTCGACGTATTGGCACTACTGATGTCCGACACGGTAAAACTTAAGATTGAGTTGTGTTTTGCAGTGTCGATCTGTGTTTCTCTGTGTCATAGATGGAAAGCACCACACTAGCAACTGTGTCACACAGTGCCGCCTGTGTCTCTT
>NW_012026814.1:5012290-5013075 GCF_000956235.1 Wasmannia auropunctata
TATCTAAACATTTCCAAACTAATTAAATAAATTTAATTCTTTATAAAAATATCCTACAACATTTAAATCCTAAATAAATTGAATTATTATTTTATCTTTAAATATTAAATTCTACAGTGAATAATCTTAATAATTTTTCATTAAATTATTTGCACAAACTAGTCCAAACTCAGGATAAAATACTTAAATGTATTGACCCAAAAACGGACTTAAAATTAAAAATAAAAACTATCAGTTCGTAATGTTACGTCCTGAGGACTCCACGATTCTTTTTTTTCGTGGAAAATGTCAAAGTTAGCCGCCGGAAGCGACGAGCGATATCAGGGGCAATAATTTAATTAATATAATAAATAAAATATATTAAATTATAATATATAAAATATATTAATAAATATTAGATTTAAGACTTCCTGCGTTCTAAGAAACGGATGAGCGAGAGCTTTCAACTAGCACAATCTGCTGCCGATAAACCCGATTTGCCTACAAATAGAGAGGATCGTCGCCTGGTTTCGCGTGTAAGTTTTGGGGAAGGAGACCCTTCCGGTCCCAAAAGATAAGATTCATTAATTAATTTGGCACACGCCAAATTAGGCGAAGATCTTATCTATCGGTCGCCAACGCCGCGCAAAACTCGGCGGCTGCGGATCAAAGAGGGGTCACTCCGATAACCCCTTTTCCGGATCCGGCGGCTCCCGAAAATCAAAGGAGCCTGACCAGGATCCCAGGTATATATATATGGATTCTCCGGGCGACTGAGGACACTCAAAGTTCGGCAGTCAATTCAG
>NW_012026814.1:5014800-5017468 GCF_000956235.1 Wasmannia auropunctata
TATTAATGAATTCAGAGTCCGAAAATACTATCCGTCAATTATTAGTATCCTATAATCCACAGCGCTAGATCTTTCGATTCGTAATGATAGGAAGGCTAAATGTAGTAAGCTAGATCTTTCGATTCGTAATGATAGGAAAGATAAATGTAGTAAGTCTCTCTTGTTTACATACCATGAGTATTGTAAACGTAATTAGAAATAAATTGTTCGTATCAAATAACTCTTAAACTCTCTACAATTCACTAAACGACTTCACCCTCGTTCACTTCCTCCTTCCCTACAGAAAATCGCACAGGTCCGATCCTGCGTCAAAAGGATTAAGTTCCTTGACCGAAACAGGACCAACGATCGCGCTGGCTTGAGATCGAGTAAAATCGTCCCTTCAGGACATTGACTCGTCTGCCAAGCCCGTTAAAGCGCATTCGACTCGCACATATGCCACCGCGCCTATTTGCGAGACAGGCTATCTGTTTACGTCCTTCTGTGTTCCCCTCCTTTCCGGATCCAACTTTGTTTCTAAACGGGACTCTCTCAATGATTTTTTCTTTCTCTAACGATAAATCAATTCCCGGGGATTGGACGTAACAGTAACAAGAGAAAATTGCTGCGTCACCGCGTTCAAAATGGCGGCACCGCGCTCGAAATAGCGTCATCGCCTTCAAAATCATATCAAAAGATAATAAGTGAAAAAAAGTTCTTATTTTAATTATTTTATAAATTTTTTTCAAAAAATATTTTGGAAAATCCAGTTAAAAACTGACCAATAACTAGCTAAAAACTAACTAAATTTGCTGTCCAGTTATTGCCCAAACAAGCGTCGCCCAAACTGATCAGTATCTAGCCAATGCAATTAGCCAATTACTGGCTAGTAATCAGAATTTCTGGCCAGTTACTGGTTAATTTCTAGTTTATTTTCTACTTGGGATGAAGGTCCCCTATAAGTCCCATATAGGTTACCCATAGGACACCTGGGTCATTTTCCTATGGGACATGACTCATAAGAATATACCTATGGGAATTCGCGGCAGGGCGAGTAGAATCTGTGCAACGCAATCTGAAAGCACATTGGCAACAGAAATCGAATAGATTTTTCAAACGCAGTATTATCGTCAGATTGTCGGCAGAAATTGAGCAAGAGTCCTGTGACGCTATCACTGAATACTTACAATACTGCCGCTAGATAGTGTTTGTTGGTATCTGTTTCTCGCATTTAAAATTTGTCGAACTCCTTTATATAATCAATATCGAAGCTCGAGTGTGTCATAATTATTTGCATATTATTCATGTATGTTAGTATCAGATTTGAATAATATTTTTACAACAAAGAAGCTAAGTATTATAAATGTGCATAGTATTATTACAAAATGATTGCTAGTGTAGAGAACAAAGGCGAAAATATTATATTTTTATATCTTCAGATTGGAATATTCTCGGAAAGAGGAATCAAATGATTTAATATAAAATAAGTATATTAATTTTTATTAATAAAACAATTTAAAATTATTACTTTAAAATAAAATTTAGAAAAGAATTAAAAGCCATTTTTAAACACTTCAGTACCAATGACAATTTAAATGCTTACAAAACTACAAAGTCTGCTCGATTTTTGTTGTAAGTCTGCTATCAGATTATGTCGCGCAAATTCTGCTCGATTTCTTTTGCCAATCTGCTGTCAAATTGTGTAAGCAGATTCTGTCAACAGAATGTAAGCAGAATGCGATCTCAGATGAGTTCATGCTGTTAACATTTTTTGATCTAATCTGCTGCTGGTCTGTCGACATTCTGTTAGCATTTTGCTAATTGGGTAGTCATGTAAAACGGGCGGATTGAATTTAAGTTAGACTATCTAATAAGTTTTGGAAAAGTGAAACTTAACGAGTCAAGGGTTGCATCTCGTCTACTAGACCCGTGCCAATCAAACCTTAATTCTCTCAATTTGACACATCCCATATTCCATGAGATTTCCTATAAACCGGGACATTCCGGACTTTCATCAGAACATCATCCTCCAGTATAGTAATCGTATAGTCCTCTATATAACACTTCGAAATAGTAATCTCAAGTTCGCGAGTGAAGTGATCAAGTGCCCTTCCGAGCCCTTCCAACCAAAGCGACTGACCGAGTTCAGCCGGACCAAGAGTCAACAATCAACATCAACAAACCAAGCCAGAGTACAACCGAATCAGCCAAAGAGTAAATTTTTTCTATTTTTGTAATAAGTTCATTAAGTTCCTTGTGGTTTCGTGACTTGTTTTTTAATCGGTCTCGTCTTCAGTGAGTGACAGACCAGTTTGAATTTTCATCCGGTCACGTTGTGCCGCGAGAAGATTCAGGCGTCGCCGTAATCAGGAGGCACATAGTCCAGACCGAGAATGGTCCTTTTTGGGGTGTGCAGCGGAGAGCCAGAAGATTGCGGACTCTGCGGGCTCACAGTCATCGGTTGCTCCTCCGGCTAATTCCTCCATTCCTTCCCCGACGAGGAAATTCCCCCTTATTCTTCTTCACTTACATCAGAACTAAACATATAGGGGTGCTTTCCAACAAGAAGAGCCTGGTGTTACACAGTGCGACACAGAGAGACACTGTAAAATATAGTAATTGGAACACTAAAGTTACCAAACACGACCACTAGAGAGCATAAAAGACTGACTAAAGAAGGAAGAACACG
>NW_012026814.1:5017638-5018051 GCF_000956235.1 Wasmannia auropunctata
ATGACTATTTTACTAGTCACACGCAGTCATCTCCTAACTCGGGACGGCCAATTTTTTTCGGGGACGAGGTGTACATGGAGGGTAAATTTTATTGGGGCAACCTTGAACCCCTAGATGTGGTGGGAGCGCTCCAACGAAATAAGTCCGAGGCGATGGGTGCGAACGAACTGCAGCACAAACTGCTGATGAAGGCTCTGCCTGGCATTCTCAATGCAGTTACCCATATTTTCAACTATAGTCTCATTAGTGGTGTTTACCCAGCGGTGTGGAAATCTGCAGTAGTCTGTCCCATCCCGAAGGTGAGGAGTCCGGCTCAGCTGAATGACTACAGACCAATTTCGATTATTTGCACGGTCTCAAAGGCACTGGAGAGACTTGTGGCCGGACAAATTGTGAAAATATATGGAGAGTCG
>NW_012026814.1:5018101-5035679 GCF_000956235.1 Wasmannia auropunctata
CGTATTGGCACTACTGATGTCCGACACGGTAAAACTTAAGATTGAGTTGTGTTTTGCAGTGTCGATCTGTGTTTCTCTGTGTCATAGATGGAAAGCACCACACTAGACACTGTGTCACACAGTGCCGCCTGTGTCTCTTGTTGGAAAGCACCCTAGAGCTTTTCCGGACACCTCCTTGCGAATCTCTTTACCAACATTTTTTTTCCTTTCACCATCTTACTCTCCCGAATTTCCCGGAGCCGATGGACAACGGACGACTGAATATAAGGCATCGAAAGATAAGATTCTAATCATGTTCTAATCTACGCGCGGATCATTATATAAATTATATAAATATAATCCTATTTCACAAATATTTCGTACTTTACGTAATATCGTAGCATTCATGTACATACCGAGCTCTTCCGTCCGGAACACGTACCTAAGCCGCTTTTCCTTACACAAAAAGGGTGGCCCGATTCGAGCCCAATTTTCCTTGCACAAAAAACGCATTCCTGATTTCTCTTTCCGTAACGCATATCCGACTTAACCCTTTTCTTGCGCGTTCGGATATCCGCCGAGCCGGATTTCACTCGTTTAAGCCTTTGTTAGATTTCCTCGTGCGAATATTATTTGATGTTCGATTATGCGGATATTACTACACGCGTGTGAATAATGCATCCCGTTAGCTCGATGTCGCGAAATACCAGACTATCCACATTACGAACTCCTGCGTTCTTAGCTTGGGTTACTGCCTATTGCACCGCGTCTTGGTTCTACCGATACTGTGTAGATAAAGACAACTACCTCTGCAAAGATTGTTACTTCCGTTCTCCTCCGAAAACACGCGCATACTACGTTCTCAAGTTTCGCTACTAAATGTACTACAATATACATATATATGCTACAATATATCGGCGGTGCAGCGATGGATCGTTTCGAAAGGTGCATTTGCCAAGTGTTGTTAGCTACCCGCCGTTTTTAAAGTCTCTCTAGTCAGAGTCGAGACATAGGCGAGCTCTCTCGCGATTGGTCGGCGCTATGTCCAGACCAACTGATGTGTTAGTGAAAAAAGTAAATACGTGTGAATACGTGAAATCAATTTTTCTTGGTGTGAGCCGCAAACTGATGTGTTAGTGAATAAGTGAAGGCCCCACACTACGACACTACGATCTTTTGACTCTGACTAGAGGGACTCTAGCCGTTTCTTGTACGATTGCGACACTTGCCCGCGAATACTCCACGGTTTTCTAAATTGCATAGAAAGAGAGGGATATGTCCCGTATGAGGACCCCCAAGGAACCGTGATTGCTATAGTCGAAATCAACGTCCTTAGCGGAAATAGTATCTTTCGCTTTTGACTTGCGGAAACAAACCGTAGGTCCGGGCCAAGGAACCGAGTTCTAGTATCGATAGCCACGTTCGCGCCCGCTGACATGACACCGTACATCTAGTTGAGTCCCTCCATATCTCCTCTCCAATCTTGTTTCCAAACGAGACTCTCTTACTCTTTCCAAATATTTTTAAATTTCCGGGGTTTGGACGTAACACAGGGTAATATAACGAGTAATATATAATATAACAACAAATGGGATATATTTATTAAATGTCGAAAAGTGAATATAAGTATATGTAAAGTTACCTTCCCTTTTTGCGCGATCACGAAGAGTTAGAAAGAATTAGTAATTAAGAGTCAGTGGTTGAATTAGTGTTTTATATTGCAGGATCAGCGCACACACAAGACTGGATGGTATGATTTGAAATCGACAATTAGAATTGACGTATCAATGACTGCTTCTCGACTGCACTAAATTGCGTGATCGCTTTGAATTGCTACGTTAAAGCCGGGACTAAGAGAAAAGATACTGCGCCAGTCAATTGAGATCTCTTTATTTGAATGTGACGATATTAATTGTAAATTAAAGTGTTAAATTTTGTGATTAACCTCTCTTAAAGATAAAATAGATTGTGTACATATCGTTATTCATTCATTTATTCAAATAAAGGGTAATATAAGTATGTATTATACGTTCAATTCACTTATGATTGTTGTATTTTCTCTTTTAATACAGCTTGCAATTATTAAATATTATCTCCAGTATTATGAAACAAGTAATTCATTCATAGCCCGTTGTTTATAGCAGATAATAATGAAATATATAAAACAAATTCCACAGAGTTAAGCATTGAGGTACAGTTGTCAGAATATTATTAACAATTAAGAGGTAAATATATATGTATTGATATGGAGAATGAATCTACATAGTGTCAATTTAATTTTAATAATTTATTTCAATAATTTAAACTCCTTTGTCTTTTCAAACAACGGGAGATAAAGAAGCGTTGGTTCCTTCTTATCTCTGGGGGGAAGTAATTTGGAATTCGTAATATAAACTTTCACGGCGAACGAGCTGTACGAAAGCTCTTTAAAGCTAGAAAATCATCTTTTGAAAATAATATAGAATGAATTTCCGTTTCTTTTTAAACAATAATTAAACGCTACTGCTTAACAATTACTTAAATGCTACGTATATGTGATTACTCAACAGTTATTCTAAAAGTGAAAAATGATTAAAAATTATCTTCTTATAATAATTAAATCAATTGCTTACTAAAGCAGCACTATATCTAATGCGAGTAAATATGTGAAGATATTAAAGTATAAATGATTAAGTGGGAAAATTATAAAATTCTGTCATGTCAAAAATATTTCTCGAATAGTATTTTAAGTGCATTCCACTTAAGGCTCGCAACATTTGTGACGCCCACAATCCTGTTCCATATAACGACTGTGATCGTGTGGTCGCGTTCAAAACGTCATATCTGACGTCATTAATCACGTCCGTGTCGAGCTCAGGACGCTCATGATTCGTAGGTGGGTCGGCGCGGTCGTTTTATTGTCGTCTTTTCTACCCATAAGCAAGTGAAACGGAAAATATTGCGGTCGTGGTCATGGTCATTGTGGGCATTAAGTGAAACGCACCCTAGTATTCGACGGACGGACCAATAGCAACCGATTAGGACTGCGCGTAACACGGCAAAATCTCCGACTAGAGCGGAAGAATTAAAAACCTTAACCTAAATGATTTCAGATCTTACAATTCGGTCAGCCTGTACTTTTATTCCCGAATGAGCTATGTTAGTGCAAAGGACTTGTATCCTTTTTGCGTATATGAACGCTGTTTTTTTTACTGCTTGTGGTTCACTGCAGCGAATGGTTCTTCAATAAAAAAGTCCGTAGGCTTTCTTTTTACGTTTTATTTTTTACTATTATAACGGACCAACGCTGCGTGACAAACTAATTTGTACTGTTTAAATGCGAACCTAAAACTAACGACGACTCGAAAAATCTCACACGCACACATACGCTACTGCCACGCTACGTGAATCATAAAACTATGCACGCGATACACCTGCCGCCGGATAGACTCTAGCGTCACACGTACATACACAGGCGCCAATTTAAAGTATGCGTATTTAAATTCGCAACTGACACATGCACATGCCACTGTCCTTGAAAGAATCATCTTTCAATAGTAATAATGCTAATCCGATATATTTTACAACTAATATAACTAACCTTTTATGGATTACAATATGCTTTCCGAATGATAATAATTATAATAATAGATAATTAATAGTAAAATAAAATATTTAAAGAATATAAAATAATAAATACAAATAATTTAGACCAAATGTTAGAGCTAATTCAAACAAATAATTAAATATTTGAGCCTTTAGGTTCGATAGAAAGCAGGCATCGACTGCTTGTAAATTCCCTTGACAGTGCAAGCAGTAGCATCTCGGGCTACATTTACCATCTTTTTCAGGATGTATTTCCTAGATTCTATCCAAGCTTCATGATAATAGCGAAATGTTATCTTCCATCATCATTTGGTCTACATGTATTAAGGCATCTTACATTTGTCACTTGTATTTTTGTTCAAGTTGATGTAGATATTCATGTTTCCAACGCCGCCAAGATTGATATTTCAGTTGCTGAATTTGTTGTTATCTTAAGACAATTTACAGGAATCTTTTAATGACTTCTCAGGATATTCATGTTTCCAACGCCGCCAAGACTGATATCTCAGTTGCTGAATTTGTTGTTATCTTGAGATGATTTACAGGAATCTTTTAATGATTCCTCAGGATAGGCTACAATAGAGGTATCAATCAGAACATGCCCTAGAGTTAGAAAACTGAGATCTCTTAGATCCGAGGACATTGATGTAATTGAGCGAGAATTTAGAATCATCTCAATCTAAATAAGAAACGTCTCTAGCTCTTCCCTTTTTAAGTGCGCATTCCTAGTCATTTTGACCAAGTCGGTCGCTTAGTTACCTTTGCTTCCCATTACTGTTCCTTCCCATATTCCTTCTTGATGTGGGGAGTAGTACGAAATGCTATGTGACTCCTTTACTGGCAGCATGATCACTAATCTTTCTCTTGCGTCTTCTGATTTTGAATAACTTCTGTTAGTTTACTTAACTCGCCCCAACAAAGTTTAGATCATTATCAGAGAATATATTCGAGGGACAACCTCTTCTAGATATAAAACGTTTAAAAACGTTCAGGAATGCTTCCGAGGATAGATCTGTAGTTAATTCAATGTAGATAGCCCTGGTTGCCATGCAGATAAAGATATATCTTTATGTCGTTATGTCGCTATAGCGACATAGCATTTGATCAATTTAGCGTTTTTCTTTGCTCTTTCCTTGTAAAAGGATCAGTGTATAGTCCACTCCGCATTTATCGAAAGCTCTGGTGGATATATTTACGCGTGAATTTGGTTGCCCATAATAGTGGATGCTGAATAGTGAAGAGCTTTTAAAGCAAATCACGCATTTTTTTATGCAATTTGTCGAATGACACTTGGCGAGAAAATGAGCCAGTATTTCTGCCGCACCGCAACCAAAGTAGCTTGTACTCCAGAATGGAAGTGCCTTTCGTGTTCATACATTATCACCAAATTGGAAAATGAATGATGCCAGGGAGAAACACAAGATGCTTTGTTGAATAGGGTAGGCCTGATGACTTGAGACTTCTCCCACTCTTAATATTCCAGAATTGTTGATAAACAGGCTTAGCTTTAAGATAAAGCTATTTTTGTTTACGAACACATGTTTGGCAAATGATTTGAGCTCCTCTGTAAAATGTACGCCTTGTATGAATCTTGTCAGACGTAAAATAACTTGCTCGCACTTTGCAAACATGATGGGCTGAATATTGTCTACGTTGTTATTGGAGAATGATTGCGGCATCTCTGACTCTTTAGCTTCTTTTACATTTTTTTGCGGATCTTACAATGTAAGCGACGATCCGGATGAACTTATTATTTTGGAATACCGCTTAAAAATATCAAATTTTTGACTGATTGTCGCATTCGCAACTATGGCCCTTGATTTCCTTTCTGGAAGACTTTCTCCATTGATGTCAGGAGAATTTTGTAGCTATTTTTCTATGTCTTGGACTAATCAGGGAAATCCACCAAATATCCAGATTTATTAAGATATTAGGCATAATGTCCCTTGAAAGGGGATTAGCAGGATTTTTCTTGCTTCTTATGTGCTGCCAATATTGCGCTGGATTTAACTGTTGGATTTTTTCTACCCGATTTACAACAAATGGCGTCCAAAATCGGCTGCAGAATTGAAGCCATGATAATACTATGGTAGAATCTGTCCAAAGCTAAGTTTAATCTATTTTGTACGGTAGACGATTTATAACTTTGTATACTAACTGCGCTAACAGCAATGCTGCGCATAATTCTAGTTTTGGTAACGATAAGCTTTTCAGTGGTGCTACTCTGGATTTTGAGCAGAACAGATATGTTGCATACTGTCCAGTGATAGATGTGGATGGTAAGTAGATGCAAACTCTATATGCTTTCGCTCGCATCAGAAAACCCGTGAAGTTCCAAACATATGTATTTGTTGACTGATATAGCAAAACTGGAATTTAAATGTTCCTTATATCTTGCAATTCGCATTCATATCTTTTCCATTTTGTGTAGCGATCCAGTGGAATGGACTCATCCCAATCCATTTTGAATCTCTAGAGATCTTGCATTACAATTTTTGCCAGTACGGTTACCGGGTCAAGTAATCCAAGAGAAAAATTAACGCTTGCGAGACAAAATGCTTCTTTTAGTAAGCATCTCTAATGGTTGGAGATGGCATATATTGGAAAACTTGAAAGAATCAGAGGTTCAGTAGGTCTAGAATTCTGGTTTCCGTGCTCTTATCTGTAGTTAGAATAAACTCTTGATTATTAGATTTATATAGATTATCACGGAGAGAAAGGCCGTTGGATGACTACTTTCTCAACTCAAATCTTCCTTCTTGCAAGAGTTGAGTTCTTTTGCAAGGCTTCTTGCAAAGTCTCTGTATCAAAAACTAGATCGTTGACGCAGAAGTCTCTCAAAGCGATCTTGGATTCTAATGGGTATTGTTTAAAATAATCTTCAACCAGGTTTCTTGAAGATCTGATAGACAGAAATGATGAAGAAGAGGTTACATAAGTGATGGTTACTATTCGGAAGTCTTCAGGGTTGGTCTATAGCGTTCCGCCATACGATGCGCTAAAGTGCTGTCTGATACGGGTCAACCAACACCTGCCTATACATTTTTGTTATGTTAGCAGTGAGTGCAATCTTGAAAGTACGGAATCTCACTAAGCTGGAAAACAAGTCCTCTTGAAGCGTCGACCATCAAGGTTATTGAGAGAGATTGAGGGAGGTAGTACTTTTGCACGAACCATCGAATACCTCTCGAAGCTTAGTGGTAGTGCTTGTCTAGTTTCTCTTCGCATGATGTAGCAAGTGAAACGATGAGTGGTTTGAGTTAGCTAACTACTCACTGCTTATTTCAGGCATGTGCCTCAATGCTCTTCCATGAAACGCTAATTGTATTTAGCATACAGATTAAATTGAGATGTTAGATGCGCTTCAAGAACTTTGAAACGTGGCATCGCTATCTCATGGAATTCGTCCAGATTGGCTAATATATCTTGTTTTATGGGTAGCCTTACAATGTATCTTCCTTCCTTATTATGCTTCACGGTTTTCAAAAATATTTTGTAGCATTTCCATTCTTTATCGGAGAATCGAGGCGTTGTAATATTATGCTCTACTTCCCAAAACCTTCAATACGTGGTTCAGATCATCTAATAGTTAAGTGACAATTAATCGCTGATATTATATTGGCAGTAACATTTGGGGTGCAACCTGAGATTATCCATCCAAAGTGTGTTTTTGGAGCATGGGCTGATTCTTTGCTTGTTTCATTTAGCCGGCACAAATGATTTTACAAAATTTTCAGCGCCTACCAATACTGACAGGTATATAGACGTTAGGATCAGTTAACTTTATGTTTTTATTGCCATACTTTGAATGGATATGTATTGAGGCAATTGTTGTGTGATCTTTGATAATATTACGCATTTTATAGTTTCTTGAAAATTATTAAAACGCAATTTGACACTTACAACTCAATTTGCATAAATGATACCTTCTATAACTTTAGCGACTGATACTACAAGCGACCTTTCTTCAAGTCATAAACGTTCAATAAATTCTTGCGTTCACAAAATTCATTTGAGACACAGTGCCAAGTAAAAACCAACATAGATGGGTTTGCTTATTTGCATCATGAACATAAACAACGGTTGTCGATAATGATATGCTTGAAGATAGATGGCTTGATACGCATTGAGTTGCAACAGGAAGAAGAAGGCTACTTGATTGCGTAGATTCTTTTTTTAGAGAAAGCCTTATTTGAATCTTCTGATGTAGAGGTATGGAGCGTGTTGTATTTTTATCGCATTTTCGGCAGGAACTGAAATTACATACTTTGGTTTGATGCAACGCGGATCTTAGACAATTGATACAAAGATGCGATTTTTTAACTACCTTAACCTTTTTTTCTACGAGTAAGTTGACTTTCGCGATGATACAACTGGTGATTACTTTTGCACAGAAAACACGAAAGGTTGGATGTAGCAACATAAGTATTTTTATGTTTATTACCTTGCTTTTAAACAGCATTATTCGGTTTTCTTTTACCTTGCCTTGTAGCTCAATGCGGAGAATGGTTCCTCAATAGAAAAGTCCGTGAGCTTCCTTTTTACACTTTATTTTTTATTATTACAACGGACCAACGCTGCGTGACGAACTGATCTGTACTGCTTAAATGCGAACATAAAACTAATGACTCGAAAAATCTCACATGCTATTGCTACGCTACATGAATTATGAAACTAAGCACACGATATACACACCGCTGGCACGAATTCTAGCGCCCGCCACACCATTACACACAAGTGACAATTTAAAATATGCGTACTCAAATTCGAGACCAACACGCAGCGTGTACAAACTACTTGAACCATTATCACAGCTTGAACACAAGATACTTTATGGTGATTAATACAAATCGGCATGTATTGCAAGGAGACAAAACAATTCAAAGGTAACAAAACAATTTCAAAGATAACGCAACGTTAAAGTAAACAAAACATAAAATTGATTATCTGCATAAACAAATCCAGAAATAAAAGGAACGGAAACTCATAATAAATGCGATCTATCTTAACGCAAATATACTTTTATAATTAACACGACTGAATTAAATTTTAATGCAATAAAACTGCATAATTAATGCAACGCAAATACACCTTTATAATGAACACAACACAACTTATTTTAACGTAATCGCGAATTTATGATTAATGCAAGATATAAACTTTTCATCGCAAACGCAAACTTATGATTAACGCAACTCAATTTACTTTTCTTTGATCAGGGCGTTACTGGTTTCACTCAAGATTTTAAACAATCTGGCGAGAGAATTGAATCGTATGACTTCGCAGTGTGATTAAAACCAGGGATGTCCTGTACGATATGTCTATTTTTATTTAGCGCCTTAGTCAAATCAGGCCCTTTGTCAATTTCAACTTTTTCACCAAACCTCAACAATGAATCTGATAAGGACGTAATAATCCGCTTTATATTTGAAAAAGAGCCTGTGTTTTTTATCGTAATATAATTTGTTAATTTTATTTGATGCTTCACACGCAATTTAATGAGATACGTTTCGACTAGATTTGGAATATCTGCATTATTTCGTAAATCATACCCCAAGTTTGGATATAAAAGCTCTAATAGATAAGTAATAAGTATTATTTATTACGTACTTAATTTCACAGCCATATTGTTTGATCCTCTGCAACCTTTTTTAATGAGGATTTCAAAAACCAATTAGTTCGTTTAACTAAATAGTTTGCCCATGGAGCGGCTACCGCAACTGATAATAAATACCCCGGAGTTAAATAAATTCTGTAAATTCTTTAGATGAGAAGACAATCTATCTGTCGGATACAATTTCGGAAAAATTGTCAAATGTATCAAACAAAGGAGTGAAGCGTTTGATCACTTCTTTAGAATTTGTAGATTTCACAGGGAAAAGCCAATGAATCTGGTGAATGCGTCTATTACAATGAGGATGTTTGTATCCTCTTTCCGACTTCTTAATCGGATCAAAATGGTCAGTATGTAAAATTTGAAAGGGAGTTTTAGGCGGTTTATGAATTTGCATTTCACCTTCCCTCTTGTTAATTGATGTATTGGCTAGTGAACAGATTAGACAATTGTCGATATGCTTTTCGACTTTACCTTGTATGAACGGAAACCAATAATTTGTACTTTTGACTCTGGAAGGTTTTTTTGGTACCACAATGTGCAGCTTCATCGTGATAAACGCGTAACAAATTATTTATCATTGAATCCGAAACCACAAATCTAGTTTATCGGAGAACTTACGATGCATTATGTCCTTTGATAAAAGTGAACTTATTATCATGCTCGACCGTGTCTAAATGTTTTGCAATTGCTTGGACTTGGGGATTCGAAATTTGCCTCTATTGCAAAAGGCACTCAACAAACATAGTGACATTAAAATAACGTTAAAAACTGATGATTACTAGTTAAGTGACATCAGATGATGTCTAAAAATAATCGTATATAAAACGTCTTTTTAGTGGTGTCTTAATGACGTTGTTTAAAACCTCATAATATCGTAATTTATTAGTCATTCCTATAAATTAATTTGAAAAATAATTAAAAATATAAAAATATTAATAGTTGATATTACAGAATACTACAACTTTAATAATAAAATTTGTATTATTAATGTAATTTTTTATAAATATTTATTTATATAGTAACTATTAATAAATATAGGTATATATTTATAAAGTTTCTTTAAATATATATCTATATTTAAAAATAACTTTATAAATATAAATTAAATTAATTTAAAAAGCCAATTTTTTAATAATTTAAAACTTTATAAGAGTTTGTATTAATTTGTAGCTGAAAAAACAATAATGTATAATTTGTATTTATCATATTTATATATACTAGCATTACAGACGCGCGCTTCGCGCGCGCTATTTAACTTCACTTTTTACTTTTTACTATTAATTTATTATAATTATACATAAACCTCAATACATATAATAACTGTAAAAAGTTAATGCAATGACAGCCGCTCACAAAGTTAGCGCAGCGAAAGAACCAATCAGCGTCGCGGAAAAGAGGCAACAAAACTTCGAGAGATGCGAGTATCGATATATTGAGTCTTTTTTTAGATAGGATTTACAGTCAATAAAATTAATTTATGTTTATAAAGTTATTTTTAAAAATTCTTTAAAATTAATATTATGAAAGTATTTTAAAATTAATTTATGTGATTAATATTTATGTGATTTATTTTTAAAAGTTTGAATTTAAACAAGTTTGAATTTCAATTCAAGTGATAAATAATAATAACTCTTGTACACAGAATGCGAAGTTTGCGGTAAGAAGCAACATGGTAGTTAATTTAATAATAATTTTGTATGCAATTTCACTAATCCCAATGTACAACCACGCACCCTCGACCGCTACTATAGTTAAGTCTTGCGATAATTTCGAGCAATGTTTCATATAATTAAACCAGTTTTATTCTAACTCGATTATGAAACTAACATTTTGTTTATACCTTTTACTCAATCAAATTTGTACCTTTAATCTTAAGAATATATTATGATTTTAAGTTAAACACTCTATTTCTTTAAAAGACCTCATGCTCGTTTATCGCTTGCCTACGTAAGAAACGCGTTTGGTCTGATTCCAGGTCATAAGGATTAAGTTCATTGACTCAAAACAGGACCGACGATCGCGTTGGTTCGTAAAAACGAAGTAATAACGTCCTTCTTAGGGCGTTGACTCGTCTTTCGAACCCTTGCAAAAGCGCCTTCGACTCGCATTGTGCACCTCTGTGTACCTGCGAGACAGTTTGTCTAGTTGTGTCCTTCCATACCCCTCTACTTTGAATTCCATCTCGTTCACACGGGACTCATTCTCCCTCTTAAGAAATTAAATTATATTCCGGGGTTTGGACGTAACAAAGGAAGACATTTTTCAAGATTTAAAGTATAAAATTATACTGTTTTAATAACAACACTTACTTCAGAGTCGCTAAATTTTAAATAAATTGTTAGCTTATCCTCAAATATCGAGTTCACGTTTCTAAACATTTCCAATCACACAATGTGCATGCACCTTTAATTCAGGAGAGCGATATCAAATATATGAAAGTCAAGATACACAATTATCTTCGTCATTCCACTGGAAGCCGATCTTCCCGAAGCCGATGGATGACTGGACACAAGACATCGAAAGATTGGATCCTGATTCTGTTTTAATCTACGCGCGGATCACTATCTAAATTATATAGATATAATTTTATTTTACAAAATATCTCGTGCTTCACGTAATATTGAAGCGTCTTTCTACCTTCGCTCCGCGCGGAATGCATATCTAGCTCGCTTTCCCTTGCACGGAAAAGGGACTTGAACTCGATTTCCCTTCAAACAAAAAACCTAATCTGGACCCGATTTTTCTTCGCACAAAAAATAACCGGGGCCGATTTCTATTCCGTTCGGAAACCATATTTTCATATTTGCTCATTTTCTGGTTAACGTGTACCTTTTGGTTATTTCTTACATAAGAATTTGAATTGCCCCCTTTTTCAACTAAATGAGTATTTATTAAATTTTTAAGTACACACTCGATTAAATATTCGACCGAGCACTTAACTATAAACAATTAATATTTAAATTGCTCCTCCTAATTAAGTAAACATTCGTCAAACATTCAAGTGCGTGTTAAAATAAATACTCAATTAAGTATTCAATTGTACGATTAAACATTCAAATCGACCTTTTTAACTGAACGGATACGATCGCATGGAGACAGGCAATGTGCTCCATTAGTCCCGTTCCACGTCACGACACTAAAAAGGATTGTCACTAGTTTTTAGTTGTCAGTTGTGCAACCTGCTCAATGCTCAGATTGCTTTTTAATACCCCTTCTTTTTGTTTGATTTATACTTTCTATTATAAAAGGCTGTGTGTGTAATCACGATCCAGTTTTAAGTAGAATATACAAGCTCTTAAGATTAAACCTGGTGTGCTCTTTTTATATATATTGCCCTTTATTCCTGCCATCTTCTAACAATCACTAACACACTTGTTTAGGATATGGATCCTTCCAAAGTGCCTGCTGACTTACCTGAAGATAGGCCACGTCGTCTCTCGCCTTGCTTTGTTACTTTTTATAATTGGGTTAGGGTGGCTACTTGTTGTGACGCATTTTTTTTCCGCCGAAGACGGACCGGTGAAATTTGTTGTCCCCAATGCGTTACATATTCCCATACTCCTCAGGTATTTTACGCCGTAGTCCGTCACTATCTCGACATTCGGTTCCCATATCTCAAGAAGTTTGAGCTGTGTAACGCCTGCCATAGCAAGATTCCAGAAGTGCGACCAGCATTCGATTGCTCCACTTGCTATTTCTATCTCCAGGATTTTATTGAATACTTAAATGACTCCGGAGAAACCCCGTATTTGGACGGCAGTTCCTCCTCCATAATTTGTATCTACCAGAAAAGCTATGGTCACTAATAAATAAATTAGTACGAATAAAAATTAACTGACTCATTCTACCAACCCATAACCTAATAATATATGCTACGATTCCTCTAACGCGGGACGTGACACTAGTCTGACCATCCTATTGGTGTCAACGAAATATGGCGGAACTAATAAGGTGTCTCATTTGCTTGCGATATTAACACACACATCTATATAATAATACATCTATATAATAATACACCAATACTACGATTTCGTCGGACTAGCTTGGTCAGACTCTTAGTTTCGAATATCAAAACGTTTTATAGTGATGCTTATTAGTTTTAATATTCAAGCAAATTATTTTGACGAATCAACAATAATTATTTTCAGATCTGTATTCAATAAAATTTTTAGACCTTTTGATAAAATCATTCTTTCCGTCTACGTGACACCGTGGGGAAGGAAACTAATTATCACATATGTTGAATAGCAGTTCAGATACGGGGATAAGAAAAGAAAGTAGCCTGTAGAAAAATATTTCAATATTGTCACGGTTACTTATTGTTTGATTTACTTCACCAGAGTATTCATAAAAATATTGTTAAAAGTTATATTCAAATTTTATTGTAAGATCACCATGTACCTGGGAATACATGGACGGAGTCTTTTGTGAAGGGGAAGTGATAATAGCGGTAAAAGGGCAGTACCATAGGCGTAGGAATACTACGCTCACTTCGGCTAATTCTGTTACTGTTCTGTGGAAGCGTCTTCTCTCTCTGCACACGTCGAATATTACCGAACGTAACCGAAGTGAGTGGTTTGATCCCACGTGACCCACGTGATCCCCCTACATCGATATCATTACCTCCCTCGCCTATCTAATCAGTTTATTTACCGTCCATATATTCCTACGTCAATGACGTAGGAATATATGGACGGTAAATAAACCGTCCGTAAATAAGAAGATACCATCCTTCGAAGTGTCGCTGAGTCCGACAATTTTATGCTGCTTTTATACGATAAATTCAAAGCAGCAAACGGCTGTTTCTTAATTTATTTGTGTTATTTAATTAAATATGAAGCGTTTACGTCAATTTGCGGCAATATTTTATACCTATGGCCGAGGCTGCACATTCTCTGTATTTTTAAACGCATGTATTGAGGAAAAACCGATTATCCTACACCCGTTGAGAGAAGCGCTGTTACGTGCCGCGACGCAACGACGCCGCACGTTATCGATAGGTCCTCTTGAGTTCCTAAGCTGACCTTATGTTGGGTTCGTACCCTAATAAACCTAACCATAATAAACATAAATGCTTACACCTTCTGTATCTACTGTTTACTTTATATAAACGCTCCACCCGCGAGACTTTAAACGAAGATCTCTCTTGAGCAAACAGTTCAGTTCTATGTCGTCTCTCGTAGCGAATACACCTCGCCTTATAATTGTCCAGAATAAAGTATTCAGAATACAGTATTCAGAATAAAGTATTTTGTAAGTGAACGGTTGTCGATTTACTTCGATATTATACCTTACGTGGCTACGGCTCGTAACAATTGGTGGCAGCGGTTACTCAAGTGTCCCGAAGACTGAAGGCCTTTATCAACGCTCTGCTTTGCTACATACGTGAAGTCAGAGGCATCTGATAAGGCACGGAAAAAGGGCATACAGCAAAGCCTAAGTCGAGTAAACCTCGCGATATTGAGGGAGAAGACAAAAGGCTACGATAATTGTTCCTGCTGGACAAGCGTAAATTGGCGTAATAACAATCTGTGATCCGGTCTATCTGCCGATAAAACCTCTTGACGGACTCCGGCTCAATATCTGAGGAAAAAGGCACCAGGAAACCGAGCTATCGCAGAAGTATAACAGTCAGACGAATGAGAGAAAAAGCACGAGATACCTGCACGAGTACGAAAATCAGAGTACTCCCTTAAGTCAATCGGAGGGCAACGACGGACCAACTCCGTGGCTACGGCTCATAACAGCGCGCATATGCAGCTGCTGTTTTTCTAAACGAAAATGATATCAGTAAGCATATGGTTCGGTTTTAAGATAAAATCATAGTTTGCGATTTTAAAGAGACAATGGTTCTATGCTACATGCCACTTATGAGTCAGTCTGTAACAAGTCAGCAAATATTTCACATTTGATTTTTTATCTTTGTCGCGTGTAAAATCTCTAACTGCATATTAATTGAGTTTTAGTGCTCAGTCTATCATGTATCGACTGGAGCGTGAACAGTGCATGCCACCGCTGGCACAACTTATACGCGAACGCGAGATTGGTGTAAAAATAATATTATGTGACCACAACAAAATCGAGAAAAATTTATATTGTTTCATACATATGACATACAAATTAAATTGTATATTCAATACAAGAATTTGGGAATGTTTAATGTTCGATGACGAGGAGAGGAACAAGTGATAGCTGACGGGCCTATCCCGGAGGGTGGAGGAGCGTCGAAAAATCCTGGTAAGTACAAAGGGCTTGATTATTCGCTCGGAAAGAGAAACGACATTCTTTTCTTTCAGAGCTACATTCTCAGCGTGGATGACAACGACGACGACGACGACGATGACGACGATGACGACGATGACGGTCGCGATCATTTCGATATTAGTCTCAGCAGCAATCGCGACAACGCTGAGGGCAGCGGTCCCCAGAGCAACAGCCCGCCGGCTACGGGGCGTGAGTACAGGCGCGATGCCTGAAAACGGTAATGTCAACAGCTACCTCAGCAATAGATAAGATACTGAGATTTTCGGATACTGATTATTAGTGCAGTGCCATCAGTACCATCTATTTTCTAGTTGTAGCCGTACCATAACCGGACGTGGTTATACCCCCCGACAGCGACATCATCGACGGCATGGGCGCGGATACAGACGTGGCACCAGGGGCAGCGAATAATTAAACAAATTTTAAAAATTATACATTATAAAAATTTTTTCTGTTAAAACCCCCGAAGAGTTTTTGGATTTTTTTATATAGTAATGTAATACTGTACATAAATTAAATACATATTAAAAGCGAATAAAAATTACAAAACAAGTAGATATAAATCCTTTATTTTCCATTAAGTATAAATCCTTTATTTTTACATATTTAATAAAACGCATATGTAATAGATTGTAAGCGAGCACTGCAAGAATACACTGCAAGTGTGGAAGTTGTAGACTCATTTTTTCATATAGCGACTAACACGTAGTACTGCAGTGAGAAATGAATGGTTGAGTTTTCTTTATTCGGGGGTGGGTTCTTTGCTACGTGGAAAAGGAATCGATTATCTTACGGAAAACGTCGATATCTGGTTGTTGTTTATTATAAACGAAATGTAGCTCGGTAAGCGATGACGATGCTCCGGTTTAGACAAAGAAGTGATGTATAAAAGAGCATCATAAACGCAGTGTCACAGAATGTGTCTTGGAAGACTCATGAATCGAAGAGTGTGAAAAATGATGGCCATGCGATGTGATTCAGAATGTTAGAAATATGAAAGACTCGCGGATATTATAAACGAAGCATTCGAAGGCGAGGAAATAAATTTTTAGAATGAAGAGATTTCCGACGAAGAAGGTTGTTGGAAGATAAGGGTTACGACAGTGATCTAGGCGAGAATTTACGCAGGAAGAAACATGTGTCACAGTCACAAATCCGTGCGTTAAATGATCGCACAAAACATTGCATGATTCAGTGTTATTATATTCAACCGGTGCGCTCGATTCGGCTCTATTCGCCCAGTGAATCGTATTGCCGACTCTGATGTCAGGCGAATGAATTTAATTGTGAAGCATGTGATTGATTTCGAAATAGCGTTAAGCGGCCGATACTGCCAATTGTAGATCGAGGATGTATGTGATATTTTCGTGCAACGTGTGACCAATATGCACGTAGAGCACAGTGTTAAAAAAACATTATTGCGAACGAGATATGATCAAGACAGTGATTATAAGTTACGAGGTGGAAATTGTGTTCTTGGTGATCTGCATGGAAAGACGGATGTGCGACGAGTATCGCTGGTGCAGTTTCTACGCAACCGGGAACTAGATATACGTGGAACTGGTGAACGCGTCGTGAGACAGGGAGTCGTTGTCAACCAAGATTCCGTGTGTGCGTGGCCTCGTCACGCGAAACGAAAAGTGTACACGTGGTTTCGCGAGAAAGCGTACGACGACTACGAAAGGTGGTTCGAGTACGAATGTTGGAACAAAAAACGGAAATATCGACACGTAGATATCACTGTTCTGGAGAACGAGTACTACTGGGCGGAACAAATCGTCAGAAAGCTCAAATATATCAATCTGTACATCACGATTCCCGCGGGTAGTGAGAGTCGAATTATTGGTGATAGACTCGTATACCTACGGCAAGTGGAAGTATCCAGCCGCTGTACAACGGCTGCTCGACGAGAACAGGCTGCAATGGAGGCGTAAATTTGACGAACGTGTTGACGATACGTTTTGCAACGTTGGCATCGTCCTTCGACAAGAGTGCATGTATTAGGGAACCCTGGTAAAAAAATGTTTCTGAATTTGTCTGAAAATTTCGCTAAAAATGCCTGAAAACATTTTTCAGGGATTTTTAGTAAGATTCGGAGCCTTTTTCAAGGAAATTCAAAGATCAGCAATATCT
>NW_012026814.1:5035729-5036099 GCF_000956235.1 Wasmannia auropunctata
TAATCCCACCGCACCATTTGCCTGCCCCTTGGTTATCTGATGATATCAAGGTAAAAATGCATGAAAGAGATAGAGCCAGGAAAAAATGGAGAAGACAAAAAACGGCAGAGAATTATGAGTTATTTAAACGACTAAGAAATCAAGTGCAAAGTCTGGTACGCTCAGCCAAAGTGAAACATTATTGGACTACCTTTAACAACACGAAGGATGTGGACTCTATGTGGAAAGGGCTTAGATATTTAGGAATCATTAAGTCAAGGACATCTGATACGGGGTTAAAGTTCACGCTGGATGAGTTAAATGACTATTTTACTAGTCACACGCAGTCATCTCCTAACTCGGGACGGCCAATTTTTTTCGGGGACGAGGT
>NW_012026814.1:5038635-5039320 GCF_000956235.1 Wasmannia auropunctata
TTTAAAACTTTTTAGGATTGCAATAACATTCACTTCAAAATGAATATTTGTCTGAAATAAACATAAAATTTCTTACAAATTATTTAATACATAGATTAATAAATATATGTAAAATTAATAGATTCTTAAAACCTACACTTTCTTTTATAGTTCATTTTTTCAAAGTATTATTGCGCAAATTCAAAGGACCAGATCTGAAATATAAATACATATAAAATAAAAAACATTTCACAATTTTTACGACCGCTAACAAATTATTGATACAATTGAACAATAACCGTTACATAAACTAACTGTAAAAGGAAGTGTATGTTTAACAATCTATTTATTTTATATTTATTAATCTATGTTTTGTATAATTTGGAAGAAATTTTATGTTTATTTTGGACAAATATTCATTTAGAAGTGATTTTTATTACGATCCCAAAAGGAAAATACAAGTTTTAGGCATTTTCGTGACCGCTGGGGTATCGTTTTATTTTTACATTTGTACTGTTCTTTGAAGAAACAGAAAATTATCATTACAATAACGCCTTCCTTGGAAAAATGGATACATTGAAATAAGATGAATTGAATCCTTATTTCCATCGTTCAAATAGCTGTCAGAAAAACTTTAATAATTTACAAATTACTAATTCATAATTGGGCCAAATGCGAGTAATATGCAGGCATTCGCAATATACAT
>NW_012026814.1:5039370-5039714 GCF_000956235.1 Wasmannia auropunctata
TATTTATAAGTGTCTGAAAAACTTTGAATTTCGCTGAAATTAGAGATTTCAGTGATGTCTCTGAAAATTATACTTTCTATGGTTTTTCACTTTTCAGAGACTGTCAGCGATTTCTCTGAAAATCATTTATAAGTGTCTGAAAAACTTTGAATTTCGCTGAAATTAGAGATTTCAGTGATGTCTCCGAAAATTAAACTTTCATGGTTTCTCACTTTTCAGAAACTTTTAGCGATTTCTCTGAAAATTATTTCCAAGTGTCGGAAAGTCTTTGAATTTCGCTGAAATTCTGAAATTTAGAGATGTCTCTAAAAATTATATTTTCATCGTATAACTTCGTATAATGA
>NW_012026814.1:5039764-5041049 GCF_000956235.1 Wasmannia auropunctata
TGTCTACTATTCTCCATCCTGGGTACTGGGGAACCCTCTGAATTGTACAATGGCTTTACTTTTAGAGAAAATGTGGTCGCGCGAAATACTAGAGCCTTAGCTGATGCTTTGTTACTACCAGCATGTCGTACGGAATTTTATAAAAGATCCTTTAAAAGCGCAGCGGCGGAATTTTGGAATAGAGTACCTCCTGACATACGTAATGCATCCAGTGTGTATATCTTTAAGCGCAAATCGTACAATTATCTGTTTCTTGTGGGCTGAGAGTGGCATATATTTGTGTAGGGCGTGCACATTTTCGTGGATGTACTAGTCATTTACAAATCTGTTTATTTTGTTTTGTTTGATTGTTCAATTTATCTTGTTATTTTTATTTTTAATTTTTATTCTTATTTTCATTTTATTTTTGCTTTTTTTTTATATTGTATAAATTTATATGATCAACTCGTGTAATGATTATGATTGGTAATGTAAAATGAGGAAGCGCTTTAGGGGAATTTTCCCAGGGCGCTAAATAAATGATGATTTCTCTCTCTCTCTCTCTTATTACTTCCTTCTCCTTCCTATTTATTCGCTCACTCATTTATTCATAATTCTTATACACACACATCATTCATGTATTTATTTATTGTTATTTTTTAAATTTACAGTGCAACATCGCTCATTCCAGTCCAGCGTCTTGTTCAACCGCTGCAGTTTCTTCTGTAAGTTGCACATTTATATTGTAAATATTTATTACTGTATCTTTCTCTCTCTTGCACACGAACGCACCACACACATACACACACGCACGCGCACACGCACGCACACGCACACACACACCTTTGAGTATATAGACATGGAGGTGGAATGTTGGCTCAAAAATTGTGTCCAAGATGTGTGCGAGAAAGGTAGACGAGTAATATTCGTCCTCTCTGCGCATGCGTCGATCATTCGACAGAGAGAGGACGAAGTATCGCTCGAATACTTTTCTCTCTCGCACTCCTTACCACTTTTGGACTCACTTGCGGCCTACAAAGAACAAAGGCATTCTACCTCCATGTACTATATACTTAAAGACACACACACACACACACACACACACACACACACACACGCGCGCGCGCGCGCGCGCGCGCGCGCATTCATTTACGTTTGTTACCTCCTTTTTATACTCATATCACATTTATTTACTATAACACATTTATTAAATTTACATAAATTAAATTTTTTAAAATTAAATTTTCCTAACAGATACGTGTTTCTACCGCTTCTACAGCGGAGCTTAATCAAGCTACTGATGCAC
>NW_012026814.1:5041099-5049403 GCF_000956235.1 Wasmannia auropunctata
ATATTTAATTATTCTGCTTAAAATTTCCGATTAAAACTAATTGACAACCCTGCGTTAAAACTTCGATTAAAACCGATTTTCAAAATTGGAATCAGCTTTAATCAAATTAAAATTTTGCCATTCGATTTTATTATGTAGAGGAAATTTCTGAAAATCTCTAAACAATTCTCTGAAAAACTTTGAAAATCTATGAATATCTATGAAAATCTATAAACTGTTACCATGAAAATTTTTGAAAATCACTGAAATACTCTAATAATCTCTGAAATTTTACTAGAAAAAATCTCTGAAAAACTCTGAAACGTGTCCGAATTTCTAGAGTTTTTCAGGACAATTTTCAGACTTTTTCAGAGAAATTTTCAGAGAATTTCAGAAAAATTTTTTTACCAGGGAAGTGAGGTAGAAGAATACCTTGTTCAAAATACAAAACAATCGTGCACACGGTGCTGACAAGTCACATGCAAGTGTCCTGTGGAAGAGTATTACGCGATATAGAGAAACATGGAACGTTTCGAGCGAGAGGAAAACGAACTACTGGAGCAGAGTCGCCAGATCATCACTCTGGTAGAGTGTTTTGCGTGGTTGCAACGATGCGAGTGCATCGAGCGACTGGAAGAACTCTGTCGCGCCAAGTGTCCTCGGTTCGCCGTCGGAAGTAGATAGTCCACGGTGGCGAGGATCGCGCGACTTGCTAGTGAAAGAGTGCGCATGGAGAGACGATTCGTCCACGCGGGTGCCAGACACAGTGCGGGAGGATTTGTGTGGCAACAGATCGATACCGTGTTCAACAATCGCGTTCTGACCAGTGCGGTAATCAACACGGATTATATCGAGCCGCAGCGATTTTTGGAGGACGCGGGCGATACAGTACTCAAGCAAGTGTGAGACGCTACCGAGAGACACGGTAGCGTGAAAGTGAACACCGTGTTCAACGGGGAGTTTACGTCGAGTGACAAACGCACCACTATAAGTTTATACATGCGAAATGCAGAACTATATCAAACGTTCGTTCGTTTGTGTGAACATTCAAAGTGAAATAACACGATGTCGTACGGACAACAAGAAGAAATCTTTTGCAAGATTAACAACATTCCCGAGCAATATTATTTACTGTTTTTCACAACGTACCCACTCAATATTTCCAATACGAAGAAATTACACGTAGGATTGCAATCAACGGGGGAAGGTACTGTTACGTCCTGAGGACTCCACGATTCTTTTCTTTCGTGGAAAGTTCCGGAAGCGGCAAGTCGATATTAGCGGCGACTATTTTATTACGTGCTCAATTTAAGACTTCCTGCGTTTTAAGAAGCGGATGTGCAAGAGTCGTCAATAGAAAAATCTCTTGCCGATAACCCCATTGCCCTACAATTAAGTAAATAGAGAAGATCGCCGCCTGGTTCCAACGTGTGAGTTCTGAGAAAAGAGACTCTTCCGGTCCCAAAAGATAAAAATTCGTTAATAAATTCGGCACGCGCCAAACTAGACGAGAACCTTATCTATCGGCTGTCAATGTCGCACGAAACTCGCAATCGGATCGCTCTCGGATCTGAGCGATTGTCCACTCTAGATAAGGGTCATCGCGATAACTTTTTCCGGAAGTCGTATCTGCCGAAAAACAGAGGAGGTGAACCGGGGCTCCTGAGTATATATAGAGCTTCTCTAGGCGTTTCGCGATACATTCAGAATTCAGAATTTAGCATTCAGCATCCAGAACTTAGTATTCATCATTCGGCATTTAGTATTCGCCATTTAATAGATCGTCGCCCTGTCACTTTAACCGTCGCTGCCAGGGAGCGCGTAAGAACTTAGAGTCTGTGCGTGCTTAAAAATCGAGTGCCGAGGATCGCTCCATCAACCCTCCTGGAGAGATAGAGAAGCCTCAATCAACCAGCCCTCGAGATCCCCGGCTCCTACCCGACGTAGGCCCCCGCCAGCTTCCACAGCTCTCTCTCAATTTCAATCAACAAGTAGTAAGTCGTCACCTTTTATAATTTAAACCGGGGTTAACTCAGATAGCGACTTGTCTCTAATCAGTCTCGTCTTTAGTGCGTCGCGGACTAAATTTGAATTTTCCACCGCGGCCTCGCGACTTGCGATCAACTCATCGTCGCCGAAGGCAAGAAGCACGGAGACTTCTAGATCAAGCCTACCAGGAGTGGCTAAACTCCTTGGAGGATTCGACAGAGAGACCGGAGAATCCGAAAGCTGCTGACTCTCCGTCACCAGCCGCTCCTCCGGTTAACTCTCATCCCCCACTTCCCGAAGAAATTCTCGTCCCCACTCACCATCATCTGTTTTAACTTACAGAATCTTCCTAGACTCTCCCTCGCTAACCCCCTCACCAACATTTTCTTCGCCCTCTTACTCTCCTTCCTATTCCCCAGCTCCTATTTCCCCAGACGAAGCTCGCTTCCTCTCACCCGCGTGCTCCATCGAGACCGTGAACGTAGAGAACGACATACGAGTAAGGTAAATGTCCCTATTTGTGACCATGACCCTATTTGTGACCACTCGCGAATTTTTATTAAACTAATCAGAAATTTTAAGTAATTTACTTTCGAAAATAATATTCATCACGTTTAGCGATTAATAATCCACGATTTGATATAGGGTTTCAGTGAAATTTGACTAACAAATATTCATAAAAATGTGAAATAAGACGCTCGTGTCGCCATTAGTGACGATCGAGCGCAAGTTTGTCGTCACGTTAGTAGATGTGGCGTTTGTAGCATCACAATTGCGATCTCGCTTACGCTGTCAAGAAGTCAGAAGAAGAATAATTTTGTGTTAAAGTATTAATAAAGTGAAGTTTATAAGTTGTGATCTTTGTGAATTCTGGAAAAGGTTGGTAGTTTTGAATATATAAACGAATATTACAGATAGGTACAACAAAGCACGCATGTTTTCATTTGTGACTGGCTCAAGAAAATTAGCCGTAATAGTAAATTTCGCTGCTTTCAAAAAGAAAAGCGTTATTAATATTCATTTCCATACACTTCTAAACGGGTGTGAGTTGCATTTGTATATGAATAAACGAAAAAATATTCGAGTATGCTCCAAGGAAAACTTTAGTGACAACGTTATCACAAAGGTTAGCTTCAGGTTATTTACAAATTAGGACATCGTGCGTTTGTACCGATTTGTAACCACGGCTTTAAATTACTTATTTAATTACTTATAAAGTACTTATTAAGTGATTTTTTATTAAGTAATATCAAATATAAAAAAAGTATTTTATTTCAATGACGTTATTTTATTATTTATCGCTAATTAGAAAACAAGAAATGTAATAATAGATTACATATATAGAGTAAAAATGAGATAACACTAAAAATCTATTTTTAAAATTTTTATTATTTTTTATTATCGTTTTTTATTATTTTGCGTGAAAATTATAATAAAAAGTTTTTTTCTATTTCCGAAATTTTATAATATTCATGATTTTTATTTCTGATTTGTTGATTGAAGTTTCAATTTAACATTATGGATAAAATCCGAAAGAAATGGTCAGACGCAGAACTCGAAAAGGCACTTGCTGATGTTCGTTCTGAAAAGTCAGTAAATTATATTGGTAAATCGAGTAGTATCCCTAAATCAACGCTAATAGCAAAATTGAGAGGACATCGACCAATTGGAAAGAGATCAGGCCCTCCTACTGTATTATCTACTGATGAAGAGGCAATAATTGTGCGCTGGATGCTTCATCTCAGTTCACGAGGCTTCCCAGTCACAAAAACATAACTATTTTATAACGTTTCATATTTAATCAAACAATTGAATCGACAAACACCATTTACTGAGGGACAACCAGGGCGTCATTGAAATGAAGCGTTTTTACGTCGGCATCCGGAGATTTCTATTCGCGTAGCTCAACTTGTCTAAAAGTCGAGCGTCAGTGACAGAAAATAATCTGTGCGGTTGGTTCAAAGAGATTGAACAGCATTTAACTAAGAAACAGTTAATAGACATCAATGGCGACCGGATATTTAATTGCGACGAGTCTGCCTTCTATCTTTGTCTGAAAGGAAAACGTGTGTTAGTCAGAAAAGGAGATAAAGCAGTTTATAACTTTATGCAAAATGACGAGAAGGAATGCTTGACAGTCCTATTCATGACAAACGCTACGGGTGCATTGATTCCACCAATGATAGTTTTTCCGTATCAAAGAATTCCTTACAGCGTTTCGCAAAGTGTACCAATTAATTGGAGTATTGGAAAGTCAGAAAATGGATGGATGACAGCCGAAACTTTCTATGAATATATAAGTAACACTTTTGAGCCATGGTTGACAGCACAGAACATCGAGAGGCCGGTTATTCTGTATGTCGACGGACATTCTTCACACATGACGTTACCGATTGCTGAGTTTTGTATGGATCATCAAATAGAACTTATCGCATCTCGAACGCAACACATCTGATTCAGCCGCTTGATGTTGCTTTGTTTCGGACGGTTAAATCGAGCTGGAGAGACTGCGTAAACGATTGGCGAGTACAAAATCAAAGGAATTTACGAAGAGAAGATTTTGGTCCGCTCCTTAAAATCGCTATAAATGCATATAATAATCGCTTAATATAAATAATCGCTTAAATGCATAGAACTTCCAAGGGTGATGAGCAATGGTTTCAGGAAATGTGGTCTTTTCCCGTTTTCACCCGATGCACTTCAATACAGTGAACTGCTGCAGAAGACAAAAATGATACGACCAAAGAAGACTCAGGATCAGGACAAGAACAGAATATTGAAAATCATTTATTGTTTTTTGAGAGTAATATCGATGAAAATTTGTTGAGCACATTCAGACATGCTAATAAAACTGGGGTCTACAATGGCAACGTTGAAGACCTTTTCTTTTTTTGGCAAAAGATTTTGAAATTATCAAGTAATAACTTTTACAATTTTTAATTTTTTAAAATATTTTTAACTTTTTTTATATACATGTATATTTTTTAGGAATGATTACGATTATTCATGAATTTCAAATAAAATTATCATTGATGACACAACGAATTATTGGTCAATGTTTATCCAATCTGATTAGGTTTGACTGGTTCTTCTTTTTTTCAAGAATAAATAAAATTAAATTTCGCAACCCATTAATTTATAAATATAAATATATAAATTATAAATATATATATATATAAATATATATTTTTATAAATATATATATATATATATATATATATAATTCTGTACGTTTTAATTTATTATTGACACACTACTTTTGCATATACAATTAATAAATTGAATTATATTCCGCGTCTGATTTTAATCAATTTGCTTTACTTCAAAAAGTAATATTATTTTATAAAGCAACTTATTTAATCATAAATAAATATCAATTAGGCAGACATAAGCCTATCATAATGCTTTGATTTGATGGGATAAAAATTGAGTCAATGTGTGTTGTCTATCTGATTTGATTTTGAAATGAATTAATTTTTTTAATTCATATCTTAAATTGCTTTTTAAGGAGGCCATTCCAGTATTCCAAATACTAAAGACTCTAATTTTACGGATCAAATTGACATTATTGTCATAAATGACTCAAATCAGAATCTTGATTCCAGCACTAGTCGTGAAACTTGTGCCTTAGAATCTAATTTCAATGTTGCATTCGATCGATTAAATAATTCAATGCAAGATATAAAAAGAGAGAAAAACATTTCGTCACTGAAGAATCCTGAAAACAATTCGACGGACGTCTCAATCTTTCAAGAGCACCCTAGTCTTCAACTTGCAGACTCGATTGATGCCGAAGGAAATGAAGAAGGCTCCAATGATCTTATTGTTAGATCGAATGATTCTCATTGTCAGATCGTAATGAAAAACAATACAGCCCCTGCAAGATCCTCATAAACCAATACTGAGGATACGACAATGAATAAGTAAATGTTATAAAATTTTTAGCATAATTATTATCAATTGTTATACTCAATTGATAAAAAAAAATCGTTCTACTTTTTCAGAGCATCCAATGCTAATGTCAATACCATTAGAAATACACAATCAGTGTCTACTATCGTCAATGACGAAGGTAAATAATATAAGTACATGTTAAGTGATATTTTATTAAAAAGTTAAATATTTAATCTCTATCATTACTCAGATTGTTTGGATGTTCCTTCTGATATCCCAGATGTTTTCAAAAATACTATATTTTGGCCCCGCAAAAATAATTCAGCAAGGAAAAAACGTGATCTAAAAGTCAAAGTGCCTTCAGTGGCCACTTCGTTAGCCTGGCAAGAATATCATCGAACGAAAGAAATGGAAAAAAGTCAACGTCTAATTGCGATCGAAGAGAGGAAAAGAAAACGTCAAAAAACGGCTGAAAAGAAAAAGTAAGAAATAGAGGAGAAGAAAAGGCAAAAAATGTTGCAACAAGCCGAAAAAGCCAGCCAAAAAAGCAATAATAAATCAAGCAAGAAAAGTGGACGTAAGAAATAATATGCATACTATATTTTGTTTACAGCAAATAAAAGATTACTACGAATAAAAGATACTTTCTTATTTTATTTGAGTTCTTTTTATAATTTCTTATTCTATTTGTAAGTACTTATACATAAAACATAAAATATAGCTTTTTATTTTATTTTTAATAACATTTTAATTATTGAGATTATATTTTTCCTCAATTTCAGTCTTTACTTGTAAAACTAAACGTGTATCGAGAAAATTCATCCGCCGTTCACAAAATAGTACGTTATTTGATCTGGTGTACCGGTCACTAACCGGGACAGATGGGTGGTCATTAATAGAGCCAAATTAAAATCAAGCGGTCACTAATGCGTACATTTACATCATCTGCAATTTCTTTTTTATATTTATTAGATTATGTTTAAAACTCCAATAAAACGAGTTTTTCGATACAAAAATAAATAATCTTGAGTTTGGTATAACTATTTTTTTATTTTAATCACTTTAAAATATTTTCCTTTTTTATTAATGTGTGTCATTATTTTAGATGGTCAAAAATAGGGACATTTACCTTACCTTCTCCGGCAAGTTCCACGACTGACGTAGAATTTCTTGAAGAAATCCCCCCTCATCCTCGCTACTATTACTCTTGTGAAGAACATGACTCATTAGAATCGCTAATATCTTAATTCCCACAGCAACTCTCCTCAAACCTAACACCTATGCCATCGGTCCGAATGCCTTTAGCGTCAAAGAAATCCGTTCCGTAGTCAGATTACTTGCTCCCCATGACAGCATTCCGGTATATATGCACCACTCCCCTTTCCCCTATTTAGTTCCCGTTCTCTTCTTTTATAATTTCTTCCCTCCTTCTACCGCGACGCTGGAGGAGCTCTCCAAAGAGGAATAATAATAGCAATAATAAATAGAATATACCATAACTCATAAAAATGCTATATTTTATGAATTTCTACTTTTATTCCTCCCCCCGTATCCTCTTTATTTGAGTTTATAAAATGTCTATATATATATATAATTCCTATATAATATGAAATTTCCGAAACTTTAACCCTTGTAATTCTAAATGCGGTATCTTTGAATCTCTGATAGCGGGCGACTTGAATTGCAAACTCGACTTAACCTACAGTTAGTATTTTCGTAATTTTAAACAGTAATTGTTAACATGATATTAGTTAAGCTAGCACCTAAGCGTAATTGTAACCTTTACAGTTAATTTCAAATGAAATTAACCTACTAAATTCTTACGCTTAAACGGTCACACCCAAATTTGTTAGACATGAAATTTGTTAATTTATTGTTAGATAGTAATAAACCTAATTGTTACCCCCAATTGCCGCAAAAGGAGATTTCTTGCAGTCTTAATTATTTGCATTCTGTAGATAAATATAGCTAGACTAACTAGCTTATTTGCTATCTGCACACATACATACAGAGGCATACTAGTGGAGTGCAATTAGACAAAAACGGCTATCATTAAGGAATAATTACACGCAGCATGAATTTCAATGAAACCTTTTGAATTATTTTCTAATTGGTATTAGAAAAGAAGTTTACCTCCTAAAAATGTGCGCTTTTTGAAAATTGTTAAAAAATTTTATACACATACACATATACACATTTTATACATATACACATTCAGTCATAATTGTGTGTATTATGTACGTGTGTCCGAATATCGGGTTCATATACCTGCGCTCAAATTCCTGCGCACAGCTGCTGAGAGCATTCGAGCGGCATTTATACAGATATATATATATATATATATATATATATATATGCATACATACACTGTTTCACTTAGAATGTGTTGCTGTGATATACATCCATTACTTAAACATGTTTTAAAATATTAAATAACACTTA
>NW_012026814.1:5049453-5049878 GCF_000956235.1 Wasmannia auropunctata
TATTACCATATGACTTAAATTTAGTATTATGTATTTAGTATTATATATAGCATCATATTTATTTTTTTTTAAGTTCATAGTACGTACATTGTTCTTCTAAGTCTTTGAAGTGTAACATGTATACAAAGTGTATCGATGTTTTAGTTTTAAAAATTATTGTAGTATACGTGTTATGTTACTTGATTTATTACTTTTTTTATTACTTGATTTGTCATTTTATGTGTTATTATATTCAAATTTTAAATACACAAATAATCAATAAATATATGTGAAAATGTAGCTTTTCTATTTCATAAATATTTACCAGATTATCTACTACACAATTCTTACTAGACCATATTGACGTTTTTATATTTTGTATTATCAATATATGTATTCTTGAGTTAAGTATAGTACGAAAGAAAAATTGATATTTTTAAAGTATT
>NW_012026814.1:5049898-5050768 GCF_000956235.1 Wasmannia auropunctata
GTAGACGCCTTCGACGTCTAATAGACGTCTATCCGATCTCGCGTTTCTGCCTGGGTACGTAAATATACTAAATATATATTCGTATACTCGTTATATACAATATATTATTCATTTTTTAGCTTACATTTTCAAACTTTGTGGAAACATTAATTTTTTCTTCTAATGTCTCAGGAAATTTTATTATAGATTTTGCAATATCATTCAAAAAATCCATAACATTGTCACTAATACTGTGGAATGTAGATTCTGCTATACCAAATCTATTAGCTACGTTTCTGATAGCAACTTTGTTACCTGCAAACCTTTTACAAAATAAAGAGATATTATAAAAATTATATTATATTCTGTGCGATTAAAGCATATAATATGATTGAAGCATATATACATATATGTAATTTTTTAATACAAGTATATAATAAACAATGTAGAGTATTTTAAATTCATAATTTTATGTGTATTGTTCTTTGACAAATACATATTATATATATATATATATGTATAAATGTATATTATTAAATTTTACCATAAAAATGCCAATAATATTTGATCATTTGATATAATTCTTTTATATTTGCAAAATTTAGATTCCTCATATAATTGTTTTAATTTTATGTATGTGCTACGTTGTAATCGAAAGTTTCTCTGAAACTAAAAAAATATTATAATGTATTAACCTATTACTTGTAATAATTAAAATAGGACCCTAGCTTATGCAGTATAATGTGTGTATTTTTATATACACAATATATATACAATATATAAATACATTATATACAGTATTTTTATATTTTTATTAAATGAAATTATTTACCTCTGTATCAGAATAACGATTTACTACATCAATATAATTTTTTATTTTTGGAGATCGGA
>NW_012026814.1:5050788-5052297 GCF_000956235.1 Wasmannia auropunctata
AACGAAGATCTCTCTTGAGCGAACAGTTAGTTCTGTGTCGTCTCTCGTAGCGAATACACCTCGCCTTATAATTGTCCAGAATAAAGTATTTTATAAGTGAACAGTTCTGGATTTACTTCGTTATTATACCTTACGTGACTTTGGCTCGTAACAATTGGTGGCAGCGGTTACTCAAGTGTCCCGAAGACTGAAGGCCTTTATCAACGCTCTGCTCTGCTACATACGTAAAGTCAGAGGCATGATGATGAGGCACGGAGAAAGGGCATACAGCAAAGCCTAAGTCGAGTAAACCTCGCGACATTGAGGGAGAAGACAAAAGGCTACGATAATTGTTCCTGCTGGACAAGCGTAAATTGGCGTAATTATAATCTGTGAACCGGTCTACCTGCCGATAAAACCTCTTGACCGCCCAATATCTGAGGAAAAAGGCACCAGGAAACCGAGCTATCGCAGAAGTATAACAGTCAGACGAACGAGAGGAAAAGCACGAGATACCTGCACGAGTACGAAAATCAGAGTACTCCCTTAAGTCAATCGAAGGGCAACGACGGACCGACTCCGTGGACGGCAACGTCGGAACAACTCCGTGGACGACAACAACAACGCGACTCCGTGGACAGCCAACACGTAAAAAGGCTATACTATATTACATCGACGGACAACAGCATCTCGGACTAGTGATAATCATTTACCAGATAAACATGTTTTACGTTATTCTACTTCTGTAAGTTTTATGAATTATAGAAATAAAAAAGCAAATTATAATACAGGTAGTTCCGATAGCAATTCAACGAGTAGTAGCTTCGAATCCGAACATATATTTTTAAGAAAAAACGCGATAAGCATGGATAACGACCAGGCGTCACCGGCAGATATTCTTAGGCCAAGCAATTCTAATGATAACCAACGAAGTCGAAAGTCTTCCACCTCAACTAACGCCAGTTATTTCTCTGTCCGGCACAGTTTAAATCTTTTGCCAACTTTTATGGCACAAATATTCCAGTACATCAATTTGCGCCCGATTGCAAAGGAGTTATAGAATTAGTGAAACCGGATGAAAGAGAATTCTTTTTTAGAGCAATCTTACAAACAAAATTAACAGAAGACGCCGCATTAATTAAATCAATATACACAATAACGAATATCGATAAATTATGCAACGCGTTAAAAAGCAAATTCGGTAATTGTATGAGCATTGGGAATTAGAAGTAAATAATTTGAGGCAAAATAGAGACGAATCCATAGAGAATTATGTGACTAAAATAAGAAAATTTAACTCACAATCAGAGATGATCACTGCAATATCTAATTATCCTGATTCGGCAGCAAGAGCAGGACTGAGAGTTTTTGCAACCAATAAATTAATAAATCACTTTGTAGGCGATTTAAATAGAAATATCGGACAACATTTGTTAACACAGAAATTCAAAACATTAGAAGATGCAATAGAAAATACCGTTAGCTTCATAAAACAATTACAGTATCACACAAGATCGGAAGAGCACACGT
>NW_012026814.1:5052317-5054307 GCF_000956235.1 Wasmannia auropunctata
GCGTAAAATTCAACGCATCACGCAACACGCAAGTAGCGGCTGATGTCTCGCTTCGGAACTTGCCACACGGTATGCACGATGATCAAACGACCGACAAGTGACATTATTTGTTCCCTTTTTTTCGAAAACATCACTTGTTTGTTACTTGCTCGAACGGAAGTGCCGAGGCGAGATTTCAGTCGAAATGAGAGGGGTGAGAGGGGCGAGCCGGCGCTGATCGAGGCAGTCTTCTCGCAACCGACTCTCGCAGCACTTGCTAACGATTCGACACGCTTCTTTTGCGCTCCTTTTTTTGTAAGGCGGTTTGATAGGCAATGCGCATACTCGTGCGGCGCATCAGATCACGCTTATCCTTGTAAATAGTGTACATAGCTGAGTTTCGTGTTGAAATAAAAGTGTTCGTGTAAATGTGCTTTTAATTTCTTGTCAAACACTTATCTCCACGCTCGTTCTTATCTCTCGGCGTTTTTATTAAATCATCGCGTACACGGCTACTAAACAAAAGTATTGATAACTATATGAAAAAGATGTCATTTCTTATTGTAATTAGGTATGAAAATATTTCCTATTTAAAAATATTTTATATCATAATATATCAATATATATAAGAAACATCCCATAATGTCAAACTACTAATTTTTTAATAGCTTTACCTTGCTTTCATAACTTGAATAATTATGAGAATCATATGTAAGAAAATTACGTATGTAATTTCATTTAAAAAAATAACTATTATCTCTATATAAACTTAAAAAATAATTTTATTATTATTTATTGTCTCCTTCAAGCCAACTTTTGTATAAAACATTTTTTCATATAACAATTTACCAGAAATTGAAGATGGTCAAGTTAGATGCCTCACTCCCTAAATATAAATCATTTTCCAGTGGTATACTTATAATCTACTATGATAATCAGTGAGTATATATTTAATGCTTTCTTTAGTAACAATTAACATACTTTTTCAAACAGTGAAGATGATTGAAAGACAGAAAATTTCACTGTTTGAATTGATATATTCTTATAAAAGGAGATTGAATACTCACTGATTATTACGAGCATACTATTGGAAAATGATATACTGCATATCAGTGATAATTCCAGTAATTAACTTTTACAGAGCACTTTGTATATTTTCTTCAATATAAATTCTTAACTCTAAATAACTTTCATATAAATTTTTTTATGTGACAGCATTATTTGTAAAGGAATTATTTTATAAGATCTATCTAAATGAATAAAAGACAAATATAAATATGTCATATTATTATATCCTTCATTTGATTATACAAAATTTATGTAATATTAATGTAAAATGGATACAGATTTGTTACGTATCCACGTATCATTTATGATGGAAACGGAGTGAAATCAAAATTTATAAAATGCTATGCAAAAATTTGATTTATGGAGTTTGATTGTGAATTTATGATGGATTATGTAACCGAACTTATACATGCCAGAACTGCGTGTGCTTATGTGAAATCGCTCGCGGCGTGCTTTACGGTGGTGTGCGACTTGCTGTCAAATTTATCGATTTTAATGCCTAAATTGTCATCTGAACCTCTACACGTATTACCGGTATAGGGAAACAGCATGTGATTTTACGGTGGTTGTTCCGCGGTTTTGGTCGCCGATTCGACCAAAATACTATCTGTTACATACATCATATATATTACACGCACATTAGTGCAAAGCTTTAATTCGTCGTGCACGACATTCATATTATAGTGATCGAGATGAATCAGTTCACACACATGAGAGTTCATATAAAATAATTTCACCTTTATGATTTGTTGTCATGGCAATATTGATTTATAATTCAAAAAAGAACATTTAAAATATAATTTTATTATTCTCTCTTTGAACGGTTCTCGTGCATTACTCACATATTAATTCTTATAACTCACATGTGATTCGCGACTCAAGAATATTTGAATACTCCCAAGGCGTTGTCGCGATCCATCTCGATCAGCCTCAGGACGATTAC
>NW_012026814.1:5054327-5054765 GCF_000956235.1 Wasmannia auropunctata
ATGGAGGGGCCCATTCTATTTTATCTATATTCGAAATCCCATAACATGATTTTGAATAACTGTACGCTTAAAACATACAATGTACTGTAAATAGATTTGTAACTACAAATATATACACTACGCAAAAAAATTAGGGGAGCACTTTAAAAATTGCAAATTTTGTCGATTTTCAGAAACCAATATCTCGGCTTCCAGGTATCGCAGAACATTGTTCCTTAACGCGTTTTAAAGGGTAAGGCCTCTACTTTAAAATGGCATAAGTGAGATTTGTCGTCCCAATAAACTGTTTTTTTCACAAAAACCAAAAGCAGAAAGTGTTTGAGTCTTAAAAATGTCATGACATTGCAGTCTTTCATGGGCAAAGCAACAACGAGGCGAGAAACGTCACCACATTAGTTTTAAAGCCGAAAATATTCCCTTTAAAATGGCATAAAGAAA
>NW_012026814.1:5054785-5055266 GCF_000956235.1 Wasmannia auropunctata
TACCTCGCGAAATGTCATCTCTATCCCTTTCAGCCAACTCCGAAACCCATTAGATAAGTTTTTACTAGACACGGGAGCCGATATAAATATAATAAAAGCTAACGCTCTACACCCCGATACATTAGTATATCAAGACCGAAAAGTTGAAATCCAAGGCATAACAGAAAAAAAAAGAAACTTTCGGAACCGCATATTTAAATTCTGGAAACGGTACTCACGAATTTCACGTAGTATCGAGTAAATTTCCGTTAAAAGAACAGGGGATTATAGGCTCAACCTTTTTACGCTACGAAAACGCGAAAATAGATTTTGAAAAACAAACCGTTACAATCCAAAATAATAAAACATATCCTTTAGAATATAGCAATTTAATAACACTACCGGCTAGAAGCGTATGTTCATGTACAATTAGAAGTAAGCGAAACGATATTGATAACGGACTTATAAATCGAGAAGAGATTGTAGAAGGCGTTTTCCTGAT
>NW_012026814.1:5055316-5061639 GCF_000956235.1 Wasmannia auropunctata
TGAGGTTATTTTGTTAAATAAAAAAAAAGCGCACTACTTAAAGAGATAAACTATTTTTTTCTTTATTTCTGATAAGCTAATGAAGCGATATCCGCAAGGTTTACTTTGCGAGGAATTTTTCTGAAGTCAAAAAGTAATTGCACTCCACTATATACACTACACAGTTGAACACAAAGTGTAGAGTAAATACAATAATCACTCCAAAATTTACAGTATATATAAATAAAAAAGAAATGAGTTCATTATCTTACTCTTTAAAAGTGAATCAGTGCAATTATCACTGATTTTAGTTCTCATCAATACTGTTTGACAGTAAAATTCACTGTCTTTCAGTGATATTCATAATTGTTTAAATCAGTATATTACCACTAAAACAATATTGAAATATTATGAGTACATAGAAAATCAGTGATGATTCCATTGATTCACTTTTAAAGAGTAGATATATATGTATCATTATCAAAATTATATTAAATTTAAATGTTAATACTATCATATTTTTGAACTAATTTCAAAAGGTTTTATTAGTATTTCTTTATACAGTAACATATTCAAATTTTTACAGCGTAATATTTATGTATTTGTATATTAAAAATTTATTTTGTTTAAATTATGTATAGTGTGCACGACAAAGTAATATTAATGTAAGTAATTTCCAAACGTCATGCTAGGCAAATTGTTTCAAATGAAACTGCAATAGATATTGCAGCATCTTCCATATAAGACATAAAGTTTTCAAATTTTGTGAATACTTTTGTAGAAATAAATCCAGGTTTTAATGAAAATTTTGAGAAAATAAATGATCCAGATCTTAATGAAAATTTTGAAGATCTAAATAATAATTCAAATCTCAATAAGAATTGTGAAGAAAATAATATATACTCTGCAGTTTCACATAATAATCAATATGTTCATGTAAATAACAATATAGAAGAACATAATGATAATATATTATAGATTTCGAATGTAGATAATTTAAATAAATATAAATAAATAACAGTAAAAATAATGGAGAAGCTTTTAGAAATGCCATAGCTGAATGGAGTATAAAATATAACATTAGCCACAATGCATTATTAAAGATTTTATAGAAACATACATCCTATAATTTCTATAAAGATGCACGGACATTATTAAAAATTCTACGACAAACAGAAATTTTAAAAATATGTGGAGGCAAATATTTTTATTGGGGTTTAACTAACATAATTAAAACTATGTTATTAAAACATAATAATGAACATATTCATTTACTAATCAATATTGATGGTTTTCCTAAATCATCAAACGCATCTTTATGGCCTATTTTATGTTCAAATATAATGCATAATGATGTGTACCTTATTGGTGCATTTTTTGGATACAAGAAACCTGAAGATTCAAATGTTTTTCTACAACCTTTAATAAATGATTTAACTTATTTTATAAATGAAGATTATTCTCATAATAATAACGTTATAAAAATTAGTTTGTTTGGTTTAATATGCGATCCAGCAAAATCTTTCGTATTGTGTACAAAAGACCATACTGAATTTCATAGTTGTACAAAATGTATTGTTAAAGGAAAATATCTAAACGATAAAATCTGCTTTCCAAATGGAAAATTATATCCTTTAAGAACAGATGAACTATTTGCTATATAGACTTATACAGATTTTCAAATCGGTTACAGTATTTTGAACAATATTTCACGATTCTTACCTATAATTGGGACACCATTAGATTACATGCACTTAGTATGTTTAGGCGTTGTAAAAAATTGATTCTCCTTTGAATAAAAGGATCGCTGTGTGTACGTTTAAACAGGAAAGCAGTAAATAGAATATCACATTTATTGCTTTTAATTAAAAGTTCAAGGACAAAAAAATTTGTTAGGAAACCAAGACCTATTAGCGATATTAAACATTGGAAAACAGTAAAATATAGATGTTTTCTTTTATATACAGGCCTTGTAGTTACAACATATATTAAACAAAGATTTGTATGATCATTTTTTAATATTTCATGTAGCTATGACAATTATATTGTTAAATTTTGCTGAAGCTTTACTTCACAATTTTGTCACGTCTTTTGAGATACTATACGGCAAAGAATATGTATCACACAATGTCCATAACTTATTACATTTATGTTCTGACATTAGAACATTTGGCCCTGTAGTTGATAATTTTAGTGTTTTCCGATTTGAAAACTTTATTTCATGTATCAAAAAATAATTGAAGAAAAATGAAAAACCACTACAATAGTTAATAAAGAAATATAAAGAAACTAAATACGTATCATCATTGCTATTAGAAAATAATTCCAATAATAAAAAATTATATGTAATAGTTTGCATAATAATGGACCAATATATGATTATAATGTTAAATCACAACATCTGCAAATATTTAATGATAAATTTTATATAAATTGTAAAAATTTTGCTAATAATTGTTGTATTTTAAAAAATGGCCTGTATATTCTGGTTTTGAATATAATCACCGATGAAAATAATGATATATTTTTTATTGGTAAAAAGTTTACATACGTAAAAGATTTGTATGTTAAACTATGCGAATCAAGTCAATTCGGTATTAAAGTGATGACTTTAAGAAGCGATAATATATATTCCTGGCCAATTACAGATTTATTATATAAAGCGTGGAAAATTACGTATGAAAATGATTCAAGCACATTTACAATATTTCCCTTGAAGCATGCACTTTGATATAGTGCACTTTTATTTCAAAATATTTTTTATCAAACTTCTTTATACACACAAATACAATATGTTTTTTACGTCACTAGAAGAATGAGTTGTGGATATGTAATTGTGGAGTTTGCTGATGGGCTACAATTAGTACTATCAATATGGTATAACTCAGACAAATAATCATGTATTTGGTCATTATAAAACGAAACTTCGTATTAACACAGCAATAATAAGACAAAAAATACCAACAAATGAATCAGGAAGAATTACCCGTAATCAGATTTTTTAGCGTAGCAGGTAAACGAATAATATTTTTTAAATTATATATAGGTATATATATACAAGGTGTCCCATTTTATATTTGACAGTCAAATATTTGGAAATCGCGAGGTTTGAGAGAAAAATGTTTCTAACAAAAGTTGTAGGGTTTTGAGAAGGACATAAGATGATAACATTGGTTTGACCCTGAGTGACGTCGTCAAGGTCAGGACAAGATCACTAAATTAAATGTTTAAATGGAACCCCCCATTTTTCGTTGCATATTTCTTGTAGCTTATTTCGAGAGCTTTCCAAAACACATAGATAAAATGTTTTGGTTAAGTAAATCTCGAGTTATAAGGCTTGAAAGTTACAGTATCACCGGCATTAGCATTATCTAAGATGTCCGAACAATGGCTGAAATTGAATGTTGTTTAGGATCATGAGCTTTACAACATGTGTCAAGGCCATGATCATTGGAGATTGTTTCTCTTTTTTTTTTTAAATAAAAATAATGTTCAAAAATGAAAATAAAAGAAACAATCTCCAATGATCATGGCCTTGACACATGTTGTCAAGCTCATGATCCTGAACAACATTCAAAAGGTTTCAGCCATTGTTTGGACACCTTATATAATGCTAATGCCGGTGGTACTGTAACTTTCAAGCCTTATAACTCGAGATTTACTTAACCAAAACATTTTATCTATGTGGTTTGGAAAGCTGGTACTGTAACTTTCAAGCTTTATAACTCGAGATTTACTTAACCAAAAAACATTTTATCTATGTGTTTTGAAAAGTTCTCAAAATAAGCTACGAATATGCAACAAAAAATGGAGGGTTCCATTTTACCATTTAATTTAGTGACCTTGTCCTGACCTTAACGACGCCACTCAGGGTCAAACCAATGTTATCATCTTAAGTCCCCCTCGAAACCCAACTTTTGTCTGAAACATATTTCTCTCAAACCTTGCGATTTCCAAATATTTGACTGTCAAATATAAAATGGGACACTCTGTATATTTGTATGTTAGGTTATTTATTATATCTTTTTGTTTTAAATAAAGATACTTATGAAAACGGACTTAAAAATTAGTCACTGCGCAAGATACATCTAATATAGAGAATGAAAGTTTATCTGATGAGCTGAGAGAAAGAAAAAAATAAAAACAACGCATAAATGCAAAAAGACACTTTTCATCCTCTTCAGACGAAAAGAATAAAGAAAATCGACAGACATTTAAAAAAAAACCAATTACCTTCTCTTTCACAATTACAAGATTTTATATTAATTGTACCGATAGAAATTATGGAAAATATTGAGACATTATGTGAAGGAACTCCTGCTAATAAATCAAATAATATAAATAACAACGGTGAGAAATTATGAACTGTGCTATTTACTATTCGTAAATCATCTGTACTAACATCTATACTCTCTTCCTTTTTCTTTTGTATATAGATGTTTACAAATAATGTGTTCTAAGCGGTTTCAGATATTGTGCTGAAACAGTTATCATTGATGAAGAAAATAACATTTCTCATATATAGTATATGTCTTGTTAATCTTAATACTTGTTCGTATGTATTTGTAAAAGCAATGTAGACAAATGTATTTTATGTACAATATTTCAAAGCTCATGTACATATATTCACATATAAATAGTAAATACGTGCAATACTACAATCATAAAATAATTTATTCAATATAAAATATATCTTGTTTTCAGAGTTTCTGAAGCAACTTTTATTTAAAATGAATAAAGTTATATAAATTGGACATAATGCAAAATAAAATTAATTTGCTCGAAAAGAAAATGTCACAACCAATAAATATAAACGAAGATTTGAATATTTAATTATCAATATTAACACAAGAGGATTTACAATTATTTGAAGAGTAGTTGGACGAAGAAGGATTTAAAAACCAAGTGGTACAATATTTAATGTCTGCTACTTTTTGTACTATTATTAGTATACCCAAATACATAGTAATTTGACAGCAATTTTACTATATAGTGTAAAACTATACAGTAAAATAACTATACAGTGTACTATACAGTGTACAGTATACTATACAGTATACTATATAGTGTACGTTTTACTATACAGTGTAAAATAACATAGTGCATAAGCGATTAGAATCTTAAATATGTGACCTACACGTTTATATTTATTGGTTGTGACATTTTCTCTTTGAGCAAATTAATTTTATTTTGCATTATGTCCAATTTATATAACTTTATTCATTTTAAATAAAAGTTGCTTCTGAAACTCTGAAAACAAGATATTTTATATTGAATAAATTATTTTATGATTGTAGTATTGCACGTATTTACTATTTATATGTGAATATATGTACATGAGCTTTGAAATATTGTACATAAAATACATTTGTCTACATTGTCTACAAATTGTCTACATTTTACAAATACGTACGAACAAGTATTAAGATTAACAAGTCGTACATATAACATGTAATGGCAAAGTATATATACAATATGTTTTCTTATACTAATGCAGCAATAAATTTGCTAAAAATTATTAATGTAATAAATATCAGTTAAATTCTGATAAATTCTTACGTATATTTATTTCATCATTATATGTTGTACTATGACTGATGTGTTTGGCCTTTTCATAAGAACGTAACTTGTTGAATTTATGTTTAGTCTATCTGAGTATAAATATTCTGTATAATATTTTATTTAAAGCTGAATTTATTTTATAAAAATTATTTTTATGCTCATAATTTATATCTTTATTTGATACAAAGTCTGTATTATTACTTATATTACTTAAACATTTTATCTTTCTAGTTTAATATTTTTAAATTGGTAGGTGGAAGCAATCCATGTAATGATACGCAACATTCTAAAAAAAGTACTAACAAATACTTTAGTTCAACATTTCAGTTGGGCTGATAAAAAAGCTAAACGCAACTTTAAAGACTTAAACCTTGCAAACGTAATTATACGTACGTATTATTTTGTAATATTGTTTAAAAAATTGGTTTTAATTTAAATTAAATATTTTAAATATTAAGTTATATATATATATATATATATATATATATATACATTTTTACGATTGCAAAACTTTTCTATATTACTATTGCTAATCAAGAGCATATACATTTTAGTTAATATGTTTAATATATTGTATCGTATGTTTTTGCATTATAGAGGCCGTACAGTATATGTATAGTCAAGCAACTGATGTCGATATTGTTAACTCTATAAAAATGGCTTGCACAAGCTACCTTAAGATGTCATAGAGAGAAATATGTATAAATATTTATATGCACATATATTCAGGATGTTTCAGAAATAGTTGGCCAAACTTTAAGAGAGATCGGAAGAGCACACGT
>NW_012026814.1:5061689-5062546 GCF_000956235.1 Wasmannia auropunctata
TCCCGGTGAGACCTTTGTGTGTCCCAATTGTCTGTGTTCGTTCCGGACGAAAATCGGTCTAGGTGTACACAGGAAGAAGCGGCATCCCGTTGAATACAACGAGGAGATCCTCGTTGCCCGTTCCAGGCCGCGCTGGACTGAGGAGGAGATAAGATTACTCGCGTTTGAGGAGGCAAGTGCGCCCCCACATACTAGGACCATGAACACTTATCTGTACGACAAGATCGACCACGCAAAATCGATTGAGGCCATCAAAGGCATTGGCGTAGACCAAACTACAAGGAGATGGTCCGGGAGTACAAAGACCACTTTCTGAGGGTGGAGATGGATGCCTTGTTGGACGGCCCAGAGGCACGGGAGCAGCCTACTGTTGTGAGACCGGCCGATAGAACGGCTCTTGAGTGGCTTGCGGCCAAGCAAGAGGATATTATCCTAGAGATGAATGGAGGGATCTGGGTAAGAGCTGCGATAGCGCGGGTTAAGGAAGGCTTACCGCCGGACGAATGTTTAGACCAATGGTGGGTATCCGCGTTCCCGGATCTGGAGGCTGCGAGAGAGAGTAGATTGGCTCGTGGTCCACGTAGACGTCTGGCTTTATCGAAGCGGCGGGCTCGGCGAAGAGAATACTAGAGAATGCAGCAATTATGGAGAGCGAATATGACAAAGGCAGCCCACAAGGTTCTGGATGGGGATGTCGATGATCGGCCTCATCCCTCCCTACAAGAGCAAGAGAAGTTCTGGAGACCTATTCTAAAACACAGGTCAGAGGATGATGTCCAGGTAGATCCCCACTCTCGTGGTCCTCCGCTGCATGGTGTTTGGATGCCAATCACGGAGGCGAGGTCATCAACGTAAAG
>NW_012026814.1:5062566-5063165 GCF_000956235.1 Wasmannia auropunctata
TTCGCATGACCTTCGGCACATCTGGCCAGCAGAAGTTGTTTGTGCCAGTTGTTTGTTGGTCAGTGGAATGTTCCGGAAGATGGGGGCGGGAGGTCTTTGTTTGCGCGAGCTTGACCGTTTTTAGGCAAGCGCGCCAAATCGGCGAGCGCGGGCCATTTGAACGGCGATGTCGACACAGAATTGCGACTATTTTCGAACATCCCGCCCGCCTCGTCGTGGGGGGGGCGCCCCCGTCGACGATTGGTTGTGCGAATAATCTACGCGTGCCGTTCGGTCGACCCGTCGATAAGTGAGTGATGGTTGATACATTAACAATCGAAGTTATTTACACTATTTACATGTAGTTTAGCCAAGGCGGGCGGTTTACGGCGGAGAGATGGGCGGCGCATTGTCGCCGGCGAGAGGAAGCGGCACAATCTTGACAGCCGGGCGAGTGAACCGGCCAGTAGGGGTACGGACTTCAACCACCCTCACTCTCCCATCGTCCCCTGGATGTATGCGGATGATGCGGGCCAAGGGCCAGCGGGACGGTGGCGTGGCCTCGCCCCGCAGTAGGCACAGTTGACCTTCCTTGAGGTTGGTCGTCTCTCTCCACCACT
>NW_012026814.1:5063185-5067409 GCF_000956235.1 Wasmannia auropunctata
CTTGGCTAGATTAAAGGGTTTGGGCAGCTCCAACTACAACACAGCGCGGATGGTAGCCCGGAGCGTCTGGGCGGCTCAAAGAGCCCGATGGTGTGCGATGGCGAAGAGAAAAGACGAAGACTGGCCAAAAGAGCTCTACAAGACAGTAGACGAATATGAGTTGAAAGAGGCTGGCAGGGTGAGGGCTTCGACGGACTGGATTAGGGATCCGATGGTGCACATCCCATCGGCGGAGTGGCTAAATTATATCCGAGTCTGGATCAACGCCCTGCCAACCAGAATAAGGACAACACGAGGACCAAGAAGGTTACAGGAAGATGTGGGATGTCGCGGAGGATGCGATGTGCAGGAGACGGCGGCGCATGTAATCCAGCAGTGCTTCAGGACACATTGCGGAAGGGTGCTGCGACACGATGCAGTAGCAGCAACTTTGGCACAGGACCTCCATGGGCGTGGATTCGAGGTCAGACGTGAGCACGTATTCAGAACGACTGCGGGCGCCAGAAAGCCGGACATAGTGGCATCGAAGGACGGGAGAGCCTGCGTATTGGACGTTCAAATCGTATCTGGCGCGCGTCCAAAGCTTGGCTGAGACCCACGAAAGGAAGAAGGGGTACTATGCTGGAAATTGAGAGTTATTGGGGTCTGTTGCAGATATGTTCCAGGTTCCACAGCAGCGGATCATGGTATCCACGGCCACACTCACATGGCGGGGCATATGGGACGCAACGTCCGCTGCGAACCTATCAGGACTAGGTGTCTCGAGGACAGTCATGAGAAGCATAACAACGAGGGTCATCTCCGGCTCCCATAGAAACTTCACGAGGTTCAACCAGACGACAATGACGGCAAGGAAACATAGGTACGTCGGATGTCTGATTGGGGGCCGCCACGGTCATGAACCCTTTCTTTCAGCTGTATCCATGCAGCGCATTGTAAATTACTACTATATAAATACGATCTTATATTATATTATGTAAAACATGGAAAATAAATTAGTTAAATAGCCAAATGCCTCGTCATCTAATTAGTGACGCGCATGAATGGATTAACGAGATTCCCACTGTCCCTATCTACTATCTAGAGAAACCACTGCCAAGGGAACGGGCTTGGAAAAATTAGCGGGGAAAGAAGACCCTGTTGAACTTAACTCTAGTCTGGCACTGTAAGGAGACATGAGAGGTGTAGCATAAGTGGGAGATGGCAACATCGCCGGTGAAATACCACTACTTTCATCGTTTCCTTACTTACTCGGTTGGGCGGAGCGCGTGCCCCGAGGGCTTCGTGCCCCGGCGGTCACGGTGTTCCAGAGCCAAGTCGTGTCAGAGTGGCGTGAGGCCTCGGCCGATCGCCGTTTGTACTCCTGCGTGATCCGATTCGAGGACACTGCCAAGCGGGGAGTTTGACTGGGGCGGTACATCTGTCAAAGAATAACGCAGGTGTCCTAAGGCCAGCTCAGCGAGGACAGAAACCTCGCGTAGAGCAAAAGGGCAAAAGCTCGCTTGATCTCGATGTTCAGTACGCATAGAGACTGCGAAAACACGGCCTATCCTTTTGGCTTGAAGAGTTTTCAGCAAAAGATGTCAGAATAGTTACCACAAGGATGACTGGTTTGTGGCGGCCAAGCGTTCATAGCGACGTCGTTTTTTGATCCTTCGATATCGGCTCTTCCTATCATTGCGAAGCAGAATTCGCCAAGCGTCGGATTGTTCACCCGCCAACAGGGAACGTGAGCTGGGTTTAGACCGTCGTGAGACAGGTTAGTTTTACCCTACTGACTAGCCATTGCGATAGTAATCCTGCTCAGTACGAGAGAAACCGCAGGATTGGACATTTGGTTCACGCACTCGGTCGAGCGGCCGGTGGTGCGAAGCTACCATCTGTGGGATTATGCCTGAACGCCTCTAAGGCTGTATCCCCTCTAGTCAAAGGTGGCAATGATATCTCTAGGAGTTTTGTGAGTCGAAAGGCTCAAAACAATGTGACACTTACCTACTAAGCGGCCGGTCCACGGGCCGGTCGTCGCAGGAGCCCGGTTTGCCGTACGGCACCATCGCCCGTCGTCGGGATCTCACCGCTACGACGGCACGGCGTCCAACGGTCGAACATGAGTTTCGCGAGTCCGATGTCGAGACTCGGAATCGTCTGTAGACTACTTAGGTACTTGGCGGGGTGTTGTACTCGGTAGAGCAGTTATAACGGTGCGATCTGTTGAGACTCAGCCCTCGACTTGGGGATTCGTCTTGTCGGTTAGACGAGACCCCACGCGCGCCCAGACCCGTCGGCAATGGCAACGCGCCGCGCGAAAGCAACACGCCGCGAGGGACTTGGCCGCAGAGCGCGTCGATCCCGTTGGCGAAAGCAACACGCGGCGAGGAACTTAGCCGCGGAGCGCGCGCCAGGCCCGTCGGCGAAAGCAACACGCGGCGAGGGACTTGGCCGCAGAGCGCGTCGGTCCCGTCGGCGAAAGCAACACGCCGCGAGGGACTTGGCCGCGAACCGCTCGTCAGCCCCGTCGGCGAAAGCAACACGCGGCGAGGGACTTGGCTGTAGAGCGCGTCGGTCCCGTCGGCGAAAGCAACACGCCGCGAGGGACTTGGCCGCGGATCGCTCGTCAGCCCCGTCGGCGAAAGCAACACGCGGCGAGGGACTTGGCCGCAGAACGCGTCGGTCCCGTCTGCGAAAGCAACACTCAGCGCGGGACTTTGAAAATATTCGTGTCCAAAGGTAACTCTGGCGCCTCGACGCTTCCCCGCAAGTGCCCTTATTATTACGTCGATTCGCGTGCTTGCAGGTTTATTCGGCCTCACGCGTGCCCGTACACTCGTGTCGAGCGTTCGCGTCGAGAGCAGAGAATTTTCGGCGCCGGAGGTAAACGCGGCGAAAGCAACACGCCGCGGCGGTACCTCGCTTCCAGCGGCTAAGTCCCGCGCGCCTCGGTCTATCGACGTTCGCGCCCATAAGCGGCCGTGCATAAGACCGTGCGTCGCAGACCGCTTGTCCGTTCGGTTTGGTACTATAAGAGGTGCGGTGCGCTCGGCGAGCCGATCGGTACGTTGCGGTCGTACGTACGCGTTACACGTGTCTCGTACGGCTTCTCGAACGTCTATGAAACACGGACCGTGATCGTTGCGATGCACGTCGGTCGTTCTTCTCGCTATTGACGGAGAAGTCGTCGACTCTCGCACGGAGGGTGAGTTACATCGCTCGACAGGCGCCCAGCTCCGTCTGACGTCTTCAGCGACTCGTTCGACGAAACGTCCGGTGTTCGCTCGCGCTTGCCGAAGCGTGCCGTCCGAAATACACGATATAATATTATATACAAACACAGCATTGCCACGAGTCGGTGTCGCGAGACCGAATGGCTCTTATGTGGCGCGCACATAGTGTTGGTCGCGCGATCTTCCCTCGTTCTCAAACGAACGTGATCGGATGCATCGTGGCGCTTACTGAACATCAACTCCATGGATACGAGTGCGACGGAAGTGCGAGATCCCTGGCGATTTCTCTTCTCGCTTACTTGTACGCCTTAGCGAAATTTTTCAGCCGATCGCGGGCGCATCGTGCTTCGCACGTTGGCTCTGTGAGACCGGTCTGAGTACGCACGTTCCTCGACGTCTGAGTATCGCATCGTCGATCTAGCGTCAGGGCTGAGCGGCTACGCTCCGCTATCATGGGAGAAAGAGAACAGAAATATACATGATCTTTTTAACAAAACCCCCGACGTTGTGTGTACTCCTCGGAGTATATATACACGTTCGGTGAACATGGTTACGTATGTAACGATGAAGAAGCAGAGGGTCGCCGACCGGCTCGCGAGACCGGCGGCATGTATCGACACACGCACACGGCTCTCTGTGCTACGCTCGCTGGCTCGCTCGCTCGTTTGCTCCGGCGAACGGCGAGAGAGCGGTAGCACGAGAACGCACACACGAAGCTCCCTGGTTGATCCTGCCAGTAGTCATATGCTTGTCTCAGTGATTAAGCCATGCATGCTTTAGTGCATGCCAAATTAAGGTGAAAACCGCGAATATCTCATTAAATCAGTTATGGTTCATTAGATTGCATCCACATTTACTTGGATAACTGTGGTAATTCTAGAGCTAATACATGCAAAACAGAGTCCCGACCAGTGATGGAAGGGACGCTTTTATTAGATCAAAACCAATCGGTGGCGGGCGGTCTCCGTCCATCCTCCGTTTATTTGGTGACTCTGAATAACTT
>NW_012026814.1:5067429-5068732 GCF_000956235.1 Wasmannia auropunctata
CTGGAGGTACTCCTGGGCCCATCGTTGCCACAGGTGGTCCCTCAGCGCCTGGAGCAGCCGCCACCGACTTAAGCGATTCGTGGGAACGTCGATAAGCGATGGTTCCGGGATCGCGTTGAGTGGGCCTCCGATCAGGAAGTGCCCGGGAGTCAGGGCGTCCAGGTCTTCAGGGTCGTCAGTCAGGGCCTGCAGTGGACGGGAGTTGAGGCAGCCCTCCACTTCGGCGAGGAACGTAGCCATTTCCTCGAACGTTAGCTTCGTGTCACCGATTACCCTACGCAAGTGGTGCTTTAGGGATTTGACGGCCGCCTCCCATAGGCCACCAAAGTGAGGAGCAGCTGGAGGGTTAAAGTGCCATCGGATCCCATCAGTCGTCAAGCGCCCGACGATTCGGTGCATCTCCGGTCCGGAGGACTTGAAGAGGGCTCGAAGCTGTGAGTCAGCACCCACGAAATTTGTACCGCAGTCGCTGTAGACTGCCTGGCATATCCCTCTCCGTGAAATGAAGCGACGGAAGGCGGCGAGGAATGCATCGGCGGAGTAGTCGCTCACCGGCTCCAGGTGCACGGCCCGAGTGCTAAAACAGATGAAAACAGAGACAAAGGCCTTGTAAGCCTTGTAGCCACGTCCCTTCGTTGTCCGTAGGAGAATAGGGCCCGCGAAGTCCACTCCAGTGTGTAGGAAAGGCCGGCTCGGAGAGACCCTTGGCCTTGGTAGGCTGCCCATCAGCGGCTGTGGGGATTCCGCCCGCCATCGCGCGCACCGGATGCATCGATGGATGTGTCGGCGCACTAGCTGTCGCCCTCGCGGGATCCAGAACCGTTGCCTGATTGTCGCTAGCGTGACCTGCGTTCCGCCATGAAGAGTACGCCGATGGATAGCATCCACAATTAGGTGAGTCAAGTGCGACTCTGTAGGCAGGATCTTCGGATGCCTTTGGTCCGCGCTGAGTGTTGAATGTTTGAGGCGGCCGTCCACGCGCAGGGCCCCGTCGCTGTCGATGATCGGTGTGAGGCGGCGGAGTGGGCTGCGGTGAGATACCCCTCGCCCGGCAAGGACATCCTCAAGCTCAGCACGGAACGCCGAGCCCTGCACTACTCGGACCCAGCGGTTCAGGGCCAGATCCAGTTCTTCTGCGGTCAGGGTGCCAGCCGGGGCGCCCTTAGCAACACGCCGCGTTCGCCAGCGGCACATCCAAGCGGTGACGCGAAGCAGGCGTGCCAGGGAGGAGAACCGAACGAGCTCGTCCGGCTCCGGCTCTCGATTTCTTGGTGCGGCCACGCCCTGTGTGGCCCTCAGCTCC
>NW_012026814.1:5068752-5069519 GCF_000956235.1 Wasmannia auropunctata
CCCTCAGCTCCGGAAGCTCCCTAGTCGGAACGGCGGTTACATCCCCAGGCCATTGAGACTCGTCTTTCCCGAGGAACTCTGGTCCCCGCCACCACAGGGTATGTGATCGCAGCTCGCGGGGGGCCATCCCTCGGGAAGCGCAGTCGGCAGGGTTGTCCTTCCCGGGTACATGATGCCAGCGGGCGTCTGGCGCCGCTCGCTGAATCTCGGCGACTCGATTGGCGACGTAAGTCGTCCACTTGGTGGGGTGCCCTCGGATCCATCCAAGCGTTACCGTCGAATCTGTCCATAAGTGGACGGGAGCGGTCGATAGAGCCAAGGTGGTGCGCAGGTGGGCGACCAGCTTGGTTAGGAGAGCGGCGGCGCAAAGCTCCAAGCGCGGGATCGACACCTGGCGCAGCGGTGCGACCTTGGTCTTAGCTAGCACCAAGGACGTGCGGACTCCATCCTCGTCCGAAGCCCGCAAGTAGACGACCGCAGCGTAAGCGCGCTCGGAGGCATCGGAGAAGCCGTGAAACTCGACGTGGGTCCCCGGGGCGTCGCAATGCATCCATCGAGGCACCTGAACCTCCTCCAACAAGGGAAGCTCTCTCTCTAAGGTTGCCCAGGCGGCAGCCTCCTCGTCGCCCAGGGGGGCGTCCCACTCCAGATGCTGCAACCAGGTCGTCTGGATCAGTAGTTTCGCGCGTACAGTTACAGGTGCTAGCCAACCCAAGGGGTCGAAGAGTCGAGCCGTGCCGGAGAGCAGCGATCGTTTAGCGCAGCCT
>NW_012026814.1:5069539-5072217 GCF_000956235.1 Wasmannia auropunctata
TGGCTTCTGTGGTCCAGCGATATGCCTTGAAGCACGGCATCGTGATTCGCTGACCATTTACGCAGCGGGAAACCGCCCGCCGTACACAGCCGAGATAGCTGCTGCTGTAGGCGGAGAGCCTCGTCCAGAGTAGAGGCACCGGAAAGGACGTCATCGACGTACGTGTCCCGCTGGAGCGCCTGAGCGCCCAGGGGGAAGCACTTGCCCTCGTCTTCAGCCAACTGGTGCAGCGTGCGGATCGCAAGGTAGGGGGCACACGCGAGACCGTAGGTCACCGTGTTCAAGCGGTACTCACCGACCGCGTCCCCCCCCCACAGAATGCGCTGAAGGTCGCGGTCGTCCGGGTGCACCAGGATCTGCCGATACATCTTCTCAATATCGGTAGCTAACACGTATCGGTGCAAGCGCCAGCGGGTGAGAACGTCAGCAAGGGCAGGCAGCAAGTTCGGCCCCGCGAGCAGCCAGGCATTCAACGAAGTGTCGGAAAGCACCCGGGATGAGCCATTGAAGACTACTCGTATCTTCGCGCCACTGCCCTCTCCCTTCATGACGCCGTGGTGGGGTAGGTAGCATACCCGACCAGGCGTTACAGCTTCAAGAGGAGAGGCGACCGACATGTGGCCTAGCTCGTGATATTCGACCATGAACCGATGATAGCGATCGCGGAAGTCCGGGTCGCGAGAGAAGCGGCGTTCCATCACGCTCAACAATCGGGCGGCCGCACGGCGCGTTGCGGAAAGATCCGGGGCACTCGGCCGGAGAGGAAGGCGCACCTGGTAGCGGCCAGTAGCGTCCCGAGAGTGCGTGCGGGCGAAGTGCGCCTCGCACTCCTGATCATCAGGCGAAAGCGGTAGAGGGGCAAGAGGGGCCTCCTCCTGCTCCCAGAAGCGGCGCACCAAGCTGCTCAGCTCATCCGCGGACGAGCATTGCAACGACGTGATGGCGCAGGTTGAGTGTCCGGTGCCTGCAGCACCAAGAATGATCCAGCCAAGCTGCGTCTGCTGGGCGATGGGCTCGAGAGGTCCTCCGCGGCGCAGGCCCGGAAGCATGATGTGAGCGAAGACGTCCGCTCCAAGGAGAAGCTCCACGGCGTCATGGCCCAGGAACTCCGGGTCCGCCAGCTCGAGACCCTCCAGGTGCGGCCACACGCGCGTGACCCGTTCGATAGCACCGCCGTACACTGTTAGCCGCGGAAACACCAGGGCGGACATCTCGAAGGACGTCTGCGCGGTTCGAGACGCGAGCGTGAAGGTGACACGACCGCGCGAGACGCCACTCTGCTGACCCCCAATCCCGAAGATCGCGACGGACGTGGGAGTACGCGGCAGGCGCAGGCGTTGCGCCAGCGACTCGGCGATCATCGACGTCTCGGACCCAGAGTCCACCAGCGCGCGGACGGGATGTCGCACTCCATGCTGATCGAACAGGACGACCCGTGCGGTCGCGAGCAGCACTTGAGCGCACTCCACGGGCGGTTTCGCGACGTGCACGGAGGCCGCGGGGCCGGGCCCCGAAATGGCCGCGGAAGACGTTACGAAGGCCTCATGTAGGGACGTGTGATGACGCGCCCCACACTTACCACAGGTCTTCATGGACGGGCATCCTTCCACCGGATGTCGCCCGAGGCAGTTCCGGCACAGCTGATGGGTGTCCACTAGCTCCCGCCGCTCCTGCGGCGTTTTCCTCTTGTACTGCTCACACATCATGACGAAGTGGTTTTGCTTGCAGGCTGGGCAGCCCCGACTAGGCTCGGATCCCCGCTTCTTGGTATGGTGCGCGCGGGTGGTGCGAGACGATTTTTCACTCTTTTCGGGGGAGGCAGAGTCCACCTTCACGACCCGGAGCACTTCCTGCGTTATAAGTTGCTCTTGCAGAAAGTCCCGCAGCTCCTCGTACGACGGTGGGACGGCCGATCGGCCGAGGGAGTTCTCCCATTCCCGACGCGTCTTCGTGTCGAGCAACTCGACAACGAGGTGCACAAAGAGGTCCATGCAATCGGTGATCGGGCGGCCTATGCCTTCCAGGGCACCCACGGTGGACACTACGCCATGGAAGATCCGTCTTAGATCGTCCACGGAGTCTGGCCTCATCTTCGGTAAGGAAGTGAAGGCAGTGAGGTAGGACCTCACCAGCAGCCGCTTGTTCTCGAAGTGCTCAGCCAGTATTGACCAGGCGCGGTCGAAATTGTCCTCCGTCGTGGGCAAGTTTCTGACGAGCTGCTCGGCGTCGCCCTTGACGCTCGTCTTCAGGTAGTGCAGCTTTTCTACCTTCGACAGGGATGCTTCCACGGAGACGATGGACCGGAATAGGTCCCTAAAGGCCGGCCAATCCTCGAACTTTCCCGAGAACTGCGGCAGCTGAATCCGAGGTAGCGCTCGGCGTGAGGGCGCCGCCTCCATTTTGATCAGGCGACTCTCGTCGAGGGAGCTTGAGGCGGTCAGCGCCTGCTCAATCTCCAGCAGCCTGGCTCGTTGATCGATGTAAGTGCCTTCGATCTCGCCAATGAAGTCATCGACGATGTAGTCGTGCGTTTGGAGCTCGGCTCCGTGCGAGGATAGCAGCGCATGATGCTGCTCTTCCGCCCTCATCCATTTACCGTCGAGTATGGTCATGGCTGAGCGAACGAGGGAAGCGGAAAGCTTAGTCGAACCTACCTTTTTTAGGTTCTCGTACGTACG
>NW_012026814.1:5072237-5073106 GCF_000956235.1 Wasmannia auropunctata
TATACTTTAAATCCTTTAACGAGGATTCATTGGAGGGTAAGTCTGGTGCCAGCAGCTGCGGTAATTCCAGCTACAATAGCGTATATTAAAGTTGTTGCGAATAAAAAACTCGTAGTTGAATCTGTGTCGCACACCGTCGGTTCACCGCTCGCGGTGTTTAACTGGCGTGATGTGGGACGTCCTACCGGTGGGCTTAGCTCCGCGAGGGGCGGCCCAACTAATATCCCGTCGCGGTGCTCTTTACTGAGTGTCGAGTCATGCCGGTACGTTTACTTTGAACATATTAGAGTGCTTAAAGCTGGCTATCCTCGCCTGAATACTGCGTGCATGGAATAATGGAATAGGACCTCGGTTCTATTTTGTTGGTTTTCGGAACCCCGAGGTAATGATTAATAGGGACAGATAGGGGCATTCGTATTGCGACGTTAGAGGTGAAATTCTTGGATCGTCGCAAGACGGACAGAAGCAAAAGCATTTGCCAAAAATGTTTTTATTAATCAAGAACGAAAGTTAGAGGTTCGACGGCGATCAGATACTGCCCTAGTTCTAACCATAAACGATGCCAGCTAGCGATCCGCCGAAGTTCCTCCGATGACTCGGCGGGCAGCTTCCGGAAACCAAGCTTTGGGTTCCTGAGGAGTATTGTTGCAAAGCTGAAACTTAAGGAATTGACGGAAGGGCACCACCAGGAATGGAGCCTGCGGCTTAATTTGGCTCAACACGGGAAACCTCACCTGGCCCAGACACCGGAAGGTATTGACAGATTGATAGCTCTTTCTTGATTCGGTGGGTAGTGGGTGCATGGCCGTTCTTAGTTGGTGGAGCGATTTGTCTTGGTTAAACTGAGTCGACAAGGCACACAGGGGATA
>NW_012026814.1:5073126-5074941 GCF_000956235.1 Wasmannia auropunctata
TATTGCAAAGTGCCCCGGCGGCGCTGACGCTCCTGGTTTTAAAGCCCCTGATCTTCCGGAAGATTCGCATGATATTCGGCACATCTGGCCTGCAGAAGTTGTTTGTTCCAGTTGTTTGTTGGGCAGTGGAATGTTCCGGAAGATAGGGGCGGTAGGTCTTTGTTTGCGCGAGCTCGACTGCGTCGCCTTTGAATCTCATAGGGAGATCGGCGCCGCGGCCGAGCCCCGCGATTCGTCGAGACGTTTCCAGGCGAGAGCGCCAAATCGGCGAGCGCGGGCCATTTGAACGGCGACGTCGACACAAAGTCGCGACCATTTTCGAACACCATGGATTTCCATATGGATTTCCATACACTATATGGATTTCCACATGGATTCCCATACATTGTATGGATTCCCATATAGGATTTTTAATATCCTATAAGGATTCCTAGGCATTCCCATGGGTTCCCATCCACCTGGTTTTTTCAACAGGGGAACCTATCTTAAAATACCCGGATTTCAATAAAGAATTTATATTAACTACTGACGCGAGCAACAAAGGAATCGGCGCAGTTTTATCTCAGGGTGAAATCGGAAACGATCTCCCGATTGCGTACGCTTCCCGAACCCTCAATAAAGCAGAACGTAATTATGATACTACAGAAAAAGAACTTCTAGTTATTGTTTGGTCGACAAAACATTTCCGACCTTATCTATACGGTAGAAGGTTTAAAATAGTCACAGACCGTAAACCATTAGTTTGGCTCTTCGTAAAAGATCCATTGTCACGATTAATGAGATGGAGGTTAAAATTAAAAGAATTCGATTATGAAGTTTTATACACTGCTCAAAAAAATTATGGCATAGAAAAATTTTGAGCAAAAATTGGTCAACTTTGGTTAACGGTAACTCCGCGAAAAATCATCATAAAATGATGAATTTTTTTTCAAATAAAAGCTTGAAATCTCTATTTTAAAATACCGTGAGTTGATTTTAAATTTAATGCACCCCTGTGGCTGTAAACTCTTACATCTGAGAGCATGTTTGCCACACTGAAAATTGCAAAGTTTGAACGAGTGCACGGACTTGCTAAAATTTTTTCCGCGAGGGATGCGGTTTCCAGCGTCATAAAGTTGGAATCTTTCTCTTTAATTTGAAAAAAAAACAAGTCGCTACGATTTTTTTTCACAAAGTTACAGCATTTTGAAGTAACCCTTGTATTTTTGTCATGTATGTTTGGCATTGTCCGATGTGCACTATAGGGAGTTAGCAATCGGATTTTGCACATTGTGTGAGTGCGGGCGTGTGTAAAATATACACACACGGTGTGCAAAATCCGATCATCAACCTACTTATAGTGCACATCGGGTAATGTTGATCATACATGAGAAAAATACAAGGGTTACTTCAAAATGCTGTAACTTTGTGAAAAAAAATCGTAGCGACTTGTTTTTTTTTTCAAATTAAAGAGAAATATTCCAACTTTATGACACTGGAAACCGCATCCCCGAGAAAAATTTTAGCAAGTCCGTGCATTCTGTCAAACTTTGCAATTTTTTCATGTATGATTGGCATTATCCGGTGTGCACTATAGGTAGGTTGGCGATCGGGTTTTGCACATCGTGTATGTATGTGTGTATGTTTTACACACGCCCGCACTCACACAATGTGCAAAATCCGTTTGCCAACCTCCCTATAGTGCACATCGGATAATGCCGAACATACATGAGAAAAATACAAGGGTTACTTCAAAATGCTGTAACTTTGTGAAAAAAAATCGTAGCGACTTGTTTTTTTTTTCAAATTAAAGAGAAAGATTCCAACTTTATGACA
>NW_012026814.1:5074961-5078888 GCF_000956235.1 Wasmannia auropunctata
TCGGACTGGTGCGCGGCAATGCGTCGGCATTGCCGATGTTGCCGGGAAGATGACCAAACTGGATCATTTAAAGGAAGTAAAAGTTGTAACAAGATTTCCGTAGGTGAACCTGCGGAAGGATCATTAACGTTCCGGAGGTCCTGCTCTTTGCGCCCTTCTCGTGAGCGCGCGCGGAGTCGGCGACTGTAAGGACACAGAGACATCAGTGGAATTGAGGATGGAGAGCGCGTGTGTGACACATGCACGCACTCCGAGCTAGCGGAGCGCGCGCCTATCTCTATGTTCTCGCGTTTTTGCCGTGCGTCGATGCCGAAGCGAGTAGAGGTTAATCTCGTTCGGCGCCGCGTTCCGCTCGCGCGAGTCACACTCCGTGAGCCGCGACACGCGCGCCGCTTCGCGCAACGCACGTACAAGAGATTGCACGCGAGAGATAGGATAGAGCGATTATACCTGTATATTGGAGAGAGGAATCGTGTCGAACGGTAGGTGACGATCCGCGCGCCGCTCTCTCTTTCTCGATCGACCACGCCACAACGTTTGTTGCAACGTTGCGTCTGGGACCGTGGACGAGGAAAGAGAGATCGACCGCATGCGAGATCCCCTCCAGTCACACCGCCCAGGCGCGTACACGCACGCCGGCGGTGCTCTGCGAGCGAGGAGCGAGTCGTTGGCGCGCCAACGATCGAAGGAAGCTTGCGGCCGGTGTTCAGCACCGTGCTTGTGCCTTTTCGGTTTCGGCGGCGTCGGCCGGCGCGAACCGGTGGTAACCTACAACGTCGCGGCGACTCGCGAGAATCGCTCGCGCGCTGGGGGGCCCGAAAACACCGGGACGAAACCCCCCCCCAACCGACTTGTTTCTCAATCGGTGGCGGGTGTTTCTATCGTCTTCGTCGCCCGATGGTTTTTCAAAGATTTCCGCCCCGGCTCTCGTCTCATTTCCCCGCGCGATCGCGCGCCGGTTGGACGAGAGACGCTCCGCTCGCGCGACGATGTCGTCTCACGTTGTGCCGTAGCCCCCTGCAAACGGGGCGGCGGTCCGCGCGTGCTCGGACGCGCGGCCAGGCTGATCGAAGGGCCCCCTCTTTTGAGTGGCGTTGATCCCGGAGGATCCCACTCTCCCGTCGTCCCCGTGCCTTCTCGCGCGCTGCCCGCGCGCCGAGAGAGTGGCCGAGAGGAAGAGGAGGAGAGAATGGTGACGCCCCGGCGAGAGATGGCCACGAGAGAGAGAGAAGCAAATACGGAACGTTGACAGCGTTGCGAAAGCACGCAAGATGAACGATTAACCTGAACGGTGGATCACTTGGCTCGTGGGTCGATGAAGAACGCAGCTAATTGCGCGTCAACTTGTGAACTGCAGGACACATGAACATCGACATTTCGAACGCACATTGCGGTCCACGGATACAATTCCCGGACCACGCCTGGCTGAGGGTCGTTTTAGTACCAACAGACTGCTTGCGCCCACTCGCCGTCGCGCACCCGCTGCACTTTGGTGGTGTGTGCGATATAGAGAGAGCGTACGAGCGATCGTTGGACATTCGCCGAGATAAGCGAGACGCGCTCCCTCCCATCTTTTGGGGCCGTGCTGGCCCCGAGGAGGAGAAAGAAGTCAGTCTTCCCTGGGCGTCGTCCGAAATGACACACACGAGAGGAGGAGGGTTGTTGACCGAGGCGTCAACGAGATCTGCGCGCGCGCGCGACAAAGGTGTTGCGCCGCCGCCGCCGCCCGGAGACCAAAAGCGCCCCGGTACAAGTGGAGAAATAAGATACGTTCGCCCGAGGAGAAGAGCGCGACGACGGGACCGCGAGAGTCACGTCGCGCCGCTCCGCGTCACCGCCCTACGTAGGCGCCCCGCCGTACTCTCAGTGGGCGCCTCGAGAGAGGTGCGCGCGCGTGCAAAAATGGAGCCGCCTGCCGCGCGGGCTCCAGCCTCGGAGATATATCTCTCCTCTGTCTTGCGGGTTCGGTCTCTCGGAGCCGTCGCGATCTTCGCGAGGAGCCTGGTTTGTGGATCGCGCGAGCCGACCGCGCTTGTCCAAGTCCACGAAAGCGATTCTCTCGCGAGCGCGCGAGAAACATCCTTAGGACCGGCACGGCGCGTTTGTCGTGTACTCGTCGCGTATCCGGCCGGGCACACTCGATTGTGCCCCACCCCCTGGTGTTTTGCGCCAACGCTCACTCTCGTGTCTCTCGACGTGTTGTCGCCGCCGCCGCCGTCGTCGTAGCAACCGCGACCGATCGACGATTCCTCGCTCGTCTCTACTGAAGTTCGTCTCGCGTCACGTCGGACACTGACGCGCGCGCGCGAAGAGAGAGAGAGAAAGGGAGAGCGTTGTCGTTTCGCATAACTTTGACGACCTCAGAGCAGGCAGATCACCCGCTGAATTTAAGCATATTATTAAGCGGAGGAAAAGAAACTAACTAGGATTTCCTTAGTAGCGGCGAGCGAACAGGAAAGAGCCCAGCGCTAAATCTTGCGGTTCCGCCCCAGGGAAATGTGGTGTTTGGGAGGGTCCGTTTATCCCGAAGTGCCGCGTCGCGTCCAAGTCCATCTTGAATGGGGCCACTTACCCGCAGAGGGTGCCAGGCCCGTAGCGACCGGTACGCGTCTCGGGAGGATCTCTCCTTAGAGTCGGGTTGCTTGAGAGTGCAGCTCTAAGTGGGTGGTAAACTCTATCTAAGGCTAAATACAACCACGAGACCGATAGCGAACAAGTACCGTGAGGGAAAGTTGAAAAGAACTTTGAAGAGAGAGTACGTGAAACCATTCAGGGGTAAACCTAAGAAACCCAAAACATCGAACGGGGAGATTCATCGTCAGCGACGCTGGCTTCGCGTCGGTGGGCGATGTCCCGCGGGGCCTCGCGGCTCGCGCGCGGACACGCTGCCGTTGCGTCGATGTCCGGCGTTATGCCGTCGTGCACTTCTCCCCTAGTAGAACGTCGCGACCCGCTGGGTGTTGGTCTACGGCCCGGGAGCAGTAAAACGGCGCGCGTCAAACCCCCGGCCGACTGCCCGGCGGTACACGCAAGGTATCAGGCCGCAGCTCTCTGTCGCGCCGCGAGTCTCTCCGTTATCTCGGGAGCGAGAGGGACGCGTGCGCGCGCGCGAGTGTGCGTCGAGGCCGTCGCAAGCGCGCGCCACGGTACACGGACGTTCACGGACCTAGCGCCGTCGCCGTGCCTGGCCCACTGTTGGTCGTGCGGTAAATATCTTAACCTTCGACAGGCCTGCAAAACGTTCGCCGCGCGCGCGCCTCTTCGCGGGGGTCACGCGTGGCTACGGATACCGGTCGGTGACGCTACTGCTTTGGGTACTCTTAGGACTCGTCTTGAAACACGGACCAAGGAGTCTAACATGTACGCGAGTCATTGGGACTCAGCGGATACCTAAAGACGCAATGAAAGTGAAGGTCGGCCCTGGTTGTCGACCAAGGGAGGATGGGCCGCGTCGCGATGCGGCTCCGCACTCCCGGGGCGTCTCGTTCTCATCGCGAGAAGAGGCGCACCCAGAGCGTACACGTTGGGACCCGAAAGATGGTGAACTATGCCTGGTCAGGACGAAGTCAGGGGAAACCCTGATGGAGGTCCGTAGCGATTCAGACGTGCAAATCGATCGTCGGAACTGGGTATAGGGGCGAAAGACTAATCGAACCATCTAGTAGCTGCTTCCCTCCGAAGTTTCCCTCAGGATAGCTGGCACTCGGCCGTTCCGCACGGAACGCGCGCGAGTCTCATCTGGTAAAGCGAATGATTAGAGGCCTTGGGGCCGAAACGACCTCAACCTATTCTCAAACTTTAAATGGGTGAGATCTCTGGCTTTCTTGAACTATGAAGCCACGAGAATCTCTCTATCGGATCAAGATCGGAAGAGCACACGTCTGAACTCCAGTCACTTAGGCATCTCGTATGCCGTCTTCTGCTTGA
>NW_012026814.1:5078908-5079314 GCF_000956235.1 Wasmannia auropunctata
AATTAAAGAGGTAACAGTATAAAATTAAAAAATTTAATTTTAATAAAATAATTTTTTATGTGTTAAAACACTTGGCGCTGCTAGAAAATATAACGTAGTAAAAAAAATATATATATATAATAGAAACTGAATAACGAAAATAAGAACAATGTCATACAGGAGTAATCAGGAGACGGTAGTGTCTTGGTGTAAAAAAGTAACGAGCATATACAGGGTGTCCCGTAATGACCGGACTAACGCTTAAGGGTAGATTCCTGAGATCATTTTAAGACAAAAGTTCCAATACCAAAATGTTGAGACTATAATAGTTTTTGAATTATAAATGTTTAAAGTTAACTAATCAGATCGTCTAAAGTTGGCGCGCTCAGGTACGGCACGCGCAACTCCTAAAAACAAAAGCTGACTA
>NW_012026814.1:5079364-5079795 GCF_000956235.1 Wasmannia auropunctata
AACTTTGCTTGTGCCGAGAATCCGAAATTACACCGCCCGCTCGATTACGCTGGTTTCGAGTCGTTACGATTGTCGCCGTTGCGTTCGCCCTCGCCCGGCCGAGTCATCGCGTGCTTGTATCGTGTAATTGTAAGTCGCGAGAGCGTGCGTTTTGCCGTTCTGTGTGTGTCGGATTTGTTAGAGTCTCCGTGTATCGTGAATTATATTCGGGGTCGAGAGCGTTAACTTTCTTGTGTCGCGATAAACGGGCTTCGCCGCCGGTCTCGGGCCACGCGCCCGTGCACGCCGCGAACGCGTGAACCGCGTGCGCCCGCGCGCCGATCGCCGTCCTCGCGCCCGCCGTACCTCGGACATCCGGATTGTCTCGGGCAAGTACTTGGAATTGTGATCTCGGACGGGGAGACAGAATCAATGATAATCCCTCATTGCAA
>NW_012026814.1:5079845-5081885 GCF_000956235.1 Wasmannia auropunctata
CTGGAGTTCAGACGTGTGCTCTTCCGATCTGCGCGAGTCTCATCTGGTAAAGCGAATGATTAGAGGCCTTGGGGCCGAAACGACCTCAACCTATTCTCAAACTTTAAATGGGTGAGATCTCTGGCTTTCTTGAACTATGAAGCCACGAGAATCTCTCTATCGGATCAGAGTGCCAAGTGGGCCATTTTTGGTAAGCAGAACTGGCGCTGTGGGATGAACCAAACGCAGAGTTAAGGCGCCCAACTCGACGCTCATGGGACACCATGAAAGGCGTTGGTTGCTTAAGACAGCAGGACGGTGGCCATGGAAGTCGGAATCCGCTAAGGAGTATGTAACAACTCACCTGCCGAAGCAACTAGCCCTGAAAATGGATGGCGCTGAAGCGTCGAGCCTATACTTTGCCGTCAGCGGCAAGTGGGGCGGCCGTGCGGGGCGTTCACGCGCGCCGTACGCGCCGCCACGAAGCCCTGACGAGTAGGAGGGTCGCGGCGGTGTGCGCAGAAGGGTCTGGGCGCGAGCCTGCCTGGAGCCGCCGTCGGTGCAGATCTTGGTGGTAGTAGCAAATACTCCAGCGAGGCCCTGGAGGACTGACGTGGAGAAGGGTTTCGTGTGAACAGCCGCACACGAGTCAGTCGATTCTAAGCCCTAGGAGAAATTCTATGTCAATAACGGCGTACTATACTCTAGTGTTGTCCTAGCCAATGATGATCGATTACTGTAAAAAGTAAGAAAGAGTGAGAGAGCGAACGACACACACCCGTCGGGCGAAAGGGATTCCGGTTCCTATTCCGGAACCCGGCAGCGGAACCGCATACAATTCGGGCCCTCGTAAGAGTGTTCGTCGGGGTAACCCAAAATGACCTGGAGACGCCGTCGGGAAATCCGGGAAGAGTTTTCTTTTCTGTATAAACGTTCGAGTTCCTTGGAAACTCTAGCAGGGAGATAGGGTTTGGAACGCGAAGAGCACCGCAGTTGCGGCGTTGTCCGGATCTTCCCCTCGGACCTTGAAAATCCAGGAGAGAACCACGTGGAGGTGTCGCGCCGGTTCGTACCCATATCCGCAGCAGGTCTCCAAGGTAAAGAGCCTTTAGTCGATAGACTAATGTAGGTAAGGGAAGTCGGCAAATTGGATCCGTAACTTCGGAATAAGGATTGACTCTGAGGAGCGGGGCGTGTCGGGCTTGGTCGGGAACCGGGTCTGGCTGACGTGCCGGGCCTGGGAGAGGTGAACGCTCGGCGTTCTCGCGCCGAACACGGGATCCGAGCTCGGTCCCGTGGCTTGGCCTCCCGCGGATCTTCCTTGCTGCGAGGCTTCCGTGGCGGCGCGAGCCGTCGTCCTTTTCGGCCGTCATTCAACGCTCAGCTCAGAACTGGCACGGACTAGGGAAATCCGACTGTCTAATTAAAACAAAGCATTGCGATGGCCCTCGCGGGTGTTGACGCAATGTGATTTCTGCCCAGTGCTCTGAATGTCAACGTGAAGAAATTCAAGCAAGCGCGGGTAAACGGGAGTATCTATAACTCTCTTAAGGCCAGTAGAATATATAGAATGTATAGAATAGAATGTATAGATATATTAAATACTTTACCTGTTTTTTAAAACTTTCGACATTTTCGCCTTTTAAACTTTCGCTTTTTTTCACGTTGTCTTGGGAATCTCGTTTCGTAATTTGATTCGTAATCTTGATAGATTTGCTCTTCTGTCATTACATAATAAGTATATTCACATATAAATTAATTATTGATATTGATGATGGATAGGTATCAAAATATATTGTTATTATACACTAAAATTATTATACACTAACAGTATTATACACTAAAATATTATACTATATTACACTAAAATATATTATATTACATACAAAATGAGAGTATATTTACACATAAATTAATTAATAACATTGATGATTGATAAATATTTGAAGAATAACATTATTGAAATGAATTTATTTTTATTTATTCAATCAATATTCCGTTAATATTACAGATTATTTATTTTTTATGTGCAGTAACACCACGGGGCGGGATTGTTTTTTT
>NW_012026814.1:5081935-5084698 GCF_000956235.1 Wasmannia auropunctata
AATTTCTGAAAATCTCTAAACAATTCTCTGAAAAACTTTGAAAATCTATGAATATCTATGAAAATCTATAAACTGTTACCATGAAAATTTTTGAAAATCACTGAAATACTCTAATAATCTCTGAAATTTTACTGAAAAAATCTCTGAAAAACTCTGAAACGTGTCCGAATTTCTAGAGTTTTTCAGGACAATTTTCAGACTTTTTCAGAGAAATTTTCAGAGAATTTCAGAAAAATTTTTTTACCAGGGCGGTATCTCTGCAAGTTCAGATGGCTAGAAATGTCCCATGTGTATGTACATGTGGAAGTACATATACAAATGCAAATTGTAGCTGAAATAAATACCTTTAATTTTTTTTTCCTCTCTTTGTCTTCCTCATTTTCTTCTACATCTGACATATCATCAAATATTTCATTAGTATCTGCTTTGGTAAATTTCAGTCTGCCTTTATTCGACTTCTCCTGTACGTCCGTAATGCTTGCTATATAAATACACATACATAAATACATATATACACACACATATATTCATTAATTGTTATACACGCTTTTACTTGCAATTTACTTGCAAAAATTCATAAGCAGGGGCTTAGCTCTGAAAAAGTACATTTCAATTAATGTGCGGAACAACGACAACCAAATGACAAAGACTGGGATTATTGCAATATGAAAATAATTAAATGAATGAATTACCTATTTTTTGGTACACTTACTTCCCAGGAAGAGAATCTGTGCCATGAAATATTTTCCATTATTGTGATCATTTTCATCACCATCCGTCCATTTCACATCATAGAGGTTACGTTTGTTAAAATCGTTAACATTTTTTGGATGAAAATTACGAATAGCGCTGGTTTTAACTATCACTATCTTCTTGTCGTCAAAAAAACGTACTTGGGCGTGTGAAATTTTCATTATTATACACTTTTTTTCACTGCAAAATGTAATATTGGATCAGCCACTCAATCGTGTGATCGATGAGTTAATTGTTGACTGTTCATTGTTTTACGGATTCTCGTTTCGTTTTAAGTGCGAACGCCAGTTGCACTTGAGCAATTCTCTCGACTGGTGTACACAAACACGCACTGTAGTATATCAGCGCCATACCACACACACTGGTATAAAATACGAGAACTGCGAGAGACACGAAACATATACGCCATATCAGATCATATCAAGTGGACTTGGAGAAAGTGGTTTAATTGGAAAATCGTTTATTTGTGAAAAGAATTTCCATACACACATCGTCGATTTGTATGTAAGCCGAATTGCAGAAAAATAAAACTGGACATTGGATGTAATTCGTAAGTGCACGCGCCACGCGATAATACATAATAACACGGAATTCAACGTAGTACGTATGTGATTCGAGAGTACGTTTCTTAACTTTAAAGGTAAGAATATTTCAAACATACATTCGATAATTAATTTGTTAAAATTAAAAATTATTAATTTGCCAGTGAATAGTCAATATTTAATGGCAAAATTTTGTTATAAAAGGCGTTGACTCCAACAGAGTACGTAACCTTACCGAAGTATAAGAATATATATACATATATATATATATATATATATATATATATATATGTATAGACATTTTATATATATATAATTTTGTATCATATATAGAATTTAATTATACCATTCAGAAAAAGAATTACAGATTTTTTGGTATACAGTTTAAGGTCGATTTACTATAGAAATATATGTCAGAAAACCAATAGCGAATTTCCAATACATTTTAATCAGTTGATATATGTAATAATAAATAAAAATACATGCGTATATAACATTTTATTTTAAATTATTCATACAATTACAAGTCATTTATTCATAACAAAAGGGTAATTGATTATTGTATTCTTGATTTTATAAAAATTTTTTCGCTCTTATTATCGAACAACGAAGCATTGCTTTCCGATATTTTATATAATAAACGTAAAATATTATGCCAAAAAATTTTAAACTGTATATGCTTTATTAGGTCCATGATGAATCATCTATAAGCTTACAAAATTTTCCAACATTTCTATCAAATTATATTCTGCTTAAAATTAAGAGAATATATATAATATATATATTCCTACTATTATATTTTATATATTTTTATATATCATGTGATTAAAATTATACGAATTCTTGTCATATGTTTAGGTTTTCTTGCAATAAACGTTTTGTATATGTAAAATGAATGAGGATAATCAGAATCATAAATACAAGTCTTGGCTACAACCATTGCCTGCATGCGAAAAGATGCCACGCAAGACAATGTATCGTCATAATCTTTTAAAGAAACGAAAAGTAGCTGAAAGTGAAGCTGCATGCAACAGTGCGGTTGTACCCGGAACACATGATGAGGTAAAATTCAAAATAATACTATAATCTTAAATTCACTTATATTTAGTATGTATATATGAATAATAATGATATTTTCTACTCCTTTTTTTAAGAATTTGACACATAATGCAATCGGTATGGAAAATGAAAATAACGTTCAAAATACTTTCGAAATTGAAGAGCGAATCACAGAAGAGAACAGCGAAGAGAGCATGGAAGAAAATGAAGAAAATATCGAAGATAATATCGAAGTGAATAGCGTAGGCGAAGAAGAATCAATCGAAGATGATGATATTTATAATATAAGTAATCGTTCGTATGATTTATCCGAAAATGAAATGCAAAACGAAAATGAAGAATGTCTATATCTTGCCGAAGAACAATTACTTTTAAATGAAAGTAATGTAACTTTTCGAAATTTAATTGA
>NW_012026814.1:5086674-5092576 GCF_000956235.1 Wasmannia auropunctata
AATACTTGTTTGATTCAGATAAAATTTTGGAAAAAGTATCTATGTTACAAAAGAGATATTTTATGATAATTTTTTCATTATTTCTTTTGTCATAAATATATAAACGGAACACATTGCCAACTTGCCTCTTGTGCCAACGAGCCCCGGTCTCCCCTACACTATATGTACAATACATTTTTTTCACATTATGGATATTCTATGTATATACATAAGATGGATGTTTACTGGGCATTGGAGATATCAAATTTATATTATACTTTTTTCTTCTTAACATAAACTACATAACATAATATTACTTAAAAAAAAATAAAATTGTCACTTTTTAAACATGTCTTAATATTATTATTAACTTCTTTACTAGTATCACTTTGTAAATTATACTTTGAAAGACTCAGTTTTTTTTAAAATCAGTACCCCATAAAATTAATCAATACTATAAAAATTCTAACATAACCACATAAAATATTCTGATTTGAGCAAAAAAAATTTTATCGATTTCGTAGAAAAAATATTGTTGGAAAGAGTACTTAAATTGATAGTTTATTAATAAAAAAAAAACGAAATAAAATACTTAAGTATACAGATTAATTTATAATTTTTCCTATAGTTTACTCATTATACAATTTCTTATACGTGTTTAAAGTTTCTTGTTGCTCAAGTTTTTCCTTATGCCTTCTTTCTCGTGCTTCTTTATTTTTCTGTATATATTCTGTCAAAACATTTATCTGCTTGTCCACTTTACTTTTTTTCGAAGGTGGTGTACTATTATCCTCAAAACATTCTTGTCCATCATCTGTCGAAGAAGGCATATCTTTCTGTGATAGATTTGACGCAAGAGCCATAGGTTGTACGATGTGGGATGTTCCAAATATTTCATCCATTTCTTCATAACATTTACACTTTTTAAGTGATGCTCCAGACTAAGAGTTGTTATCTTTAATTTTAATGTAATTCTTTCGTAAGTTTTTTCATTTATTTTCAACTTGTTTCGCTGTAAATGTATAACTTTTCTCTTTCAAACAATCAGTAATTTTTTTCCACACAACTTTGTTTCTTATTTTATCACTCTTAAATAAGTAAGTATAATCTTTCCATAAACAAAAGAGAAGCTTAACCGCTGAATCCTCCCACATAGCTGTAAGAAAAATAAAGATTATAAGAATCACGTGCGATGATAAACATATAAAAACGAAAATAATGGATGTTTTCCATTTAGTAAAAATTAACACACAATGTCGTTCTTTCTTGATATTCACTCACAATCAGTAACAAAGACATAATGACACTTGTGTCAACTTGAGTTACTGAAAAGCACCCAATATTATTGTGTCCAGATTGATATGAATCTTAACATAGGTATACCAATTTATGTCGACATTTGACGTTTATTTTTAGACGTTTATTATAAATATGTCATATAATCTAAGTGGACATAGCTAGTCAATAATGAAATATGAAAAGCTTCTTTTGTGATCTATTTAGATGCTAAAAATGGGGATCGAGCGTCAATATGAAAAGACATCTTTAAATTCATGTCAAATTAAGCGAATAGAAAAGACGCAAAATATTTTTTAGCACCACTTTAAAAAGCATATTGAGTTTTTTTGTCACTGGTTATTTAATTCGGCATGAACTTAAGGATTAATGTAATACTTTTATTTATTTATTATTTAATATTAATAATTAATGATAATAGTTAACATATATTGTATTTAGTTTCTTACCATGACTATCCTTTTCAGATGGAGGAATATTTTTATCATATTCTGTAGAATTATCATGAATCGCGTCTACATTTAAGTCTACAAATTCACAATAACGTTATTAAATCTCATAAACAATACTTAATAAATAAAGAATAAACAAAGATATATAACATATTAAAAATAGCTAATAACAATTTTATAATAAAGAATCAGTATTATTTCTTTAAAAATTAATATGTACAATAATTAAGAAATTAACCTCTTTCTTGATGCTCTTCAAATATACTTTCAGACTGTAAATTAAAAAACTTCCGTATTATTGGAGAATCTGGGACTGTAAATTTGCTATTATCTATAAAAATATATATACAAATTAAGTTAAAAAGAATAAAAATATGTTAAATATAATATACATATTCTTCCCACCTAAAATCTATCTTAATAAAAATTATATTTTCTATTTACATCCATTACCAGAAATGATCCATTTTCTTGCAATGGAAATCCATTGGTGTTTGTAATGAGTATATGCGTATTTAGTATAAATTCATGGATTTGAGCCATTATTATTATTATTATTATTATTATTATTATTATATATTGTTTTTATTCTTATGATATTGTATTGATCGTATATTTGGCGCTTAACCTTAGAGTTTACTATTCCAACCCACCTCGCAAGCGGGGTTTATAGAGTTAACTTAGGGAATACTCTACTCTCAATTTTGGAACGAACAGACTCCGCCCATAGAGTATGTTACTTCGTATTTCGGAACGATCATGAGTTGACTCTCCTACTTAGAGTAGATCGAGTTTTGAAACGTAGCCCAGGACCGCGGTAGTCGCGGGCCTCGTGATAACGGGCACGAAATTCTAATTTCTAGTGGCTGGGAAGTCCTTCCGCCCTCGCGATTTCGGAGCGAGTCCTGGCGATCAGCTCTCCCGCGCCCTTTTTCCACCGGGTTCTTAGCAGGGCTGGTGGCTCACTCCGTCGACTCTGTAAAGCGAATTGCAGTAAGAGGGTTCACCATGACAAAGAAAAAAAGTAGTAATTAACGTGACCTGTGCTCCTGTCTCGTGCTGAGTGGATGTCCAGGTGGCCGCTGATCCTCCGGTCGGAGTCTCGTGGAGCCGGTGAGACGACGCCTTGTTATCATAATCTCCTCCAGACAGTCGCCGTCCCTCATTTAATATGGTCTATGGATAACCTAAATACTTAAATCTACGACAAAAATGAGTCGCGTAACACGGCAAAATCGAGAGTGCACTTGCCTTCGAAAATCGGAGAACGCAGGATTCATTCTACCTTCGCGATCGGGCTAATAAGCCCTTGTGACGGACGTTGCCAAAAAACGTCATGTCACAGCACATAAAATCAAAATACATATATTTGTATCAATGTATAGGCGTTTCGTCTGCAAGAAGTATACCTGTTTTTCAAATGCTATCTGCCGATCATACTGTAATTGCAATAACAACTTGGCTTTTGACGATTTTAAGTGAAAAAGTTGCGATTCCTAAAATGATTGTTTGTGATTTGGCTCTATTAATATCTATTGCAATTGCATTTGGCAAGAAAGCAGATTTAAAAGATTATATGAACACTTGCTTCGACATTATAATAAACAAAAAAGAGACATTCCTTACAACATATATTCGTATAAGTCATCTAGTGGTACTAGTACGTGGATGGTCCTGTATAAAAAAGTATCCATTTGTAAAAATGCGCCAATTTTTTATAAGATCGATTTGTCATGCATATTAAATAAAAACAATTGAGAACTTAGAGTATTTTTTCGAATCAATTTTAGTAGTAGCACTCAGTCACACATTATCTGATTCTGGCAAATTATTCCTATCTCAGATACGATTTGAATATGTCAATTCTATTATCAAAGAAATGCCAGTTGCTGAAATTGAAAATAACAAAATAGAGCAAGCGGAAATGTCTGAAAATGAAAAAACTAAAGACAAATATAAAGATTTTGAACAACAATGCTCAGATTCATGGGATAGATGGGCTAAAAAAATTTATGAACAAGCTTTAAATATTGCATCGCAATGTCGTAATGGTGAAACATTAAATGCTTATTATAATGCTGCTGAAAGTATACTACGTTTAATATCTTATCTTCCTATTTGGACTGGTATTGTGATACCATTTTTTGGAATAGGACAGCGCGTTGCAACATCTTGCAGCGTTGAAACGGAATTTGCTAATATTAAAACACGAGTTTTTCAAAATGAATTGCCTCAAAGAGTTGATAAATTCATTTTTTGTCACGTAGATTATTTAAATGGACGGATTAAAGAAGCTTCAGCAACATCGACATTTTCAAATACTGCTTCAATTGAACAAAAAATTTACAATAATATACAAAATAGTATGGATAATATAGATTGCATGTTTGAGCAAAGTATGAAAATATATAAAACAATAGATAATAAAAGTTTAAATAAAGACAAAACGAATCCGATTGCAATTATGTACAAGATGTCAGTATGGAAAACGTAGATAACATAATTCAAGAAAACATGAAAATATATAAAGCGATAAGTGATAAAAGCTTAGAAGAAGACACGAACGAATCTGATTGCAATAATGTACAAGATATAAGTACGGAAAATGTAGACACTATTAAAACGAGCATGATAATGAATATAGCGATAAGACAGAAGCTCGGAAAAAAGCGCGAATAAATCCGATTGCAATGTACAAGATAACAGTATGGAAAATGTTGATAACACAATTCATGAAAATACGAAAATAATTAAACCAATTCGAGTGATAAAAGTTTATTATTAGAAGAAAATGCAAACAAATCCGATGTAGAGTCTGAACATAATCTTAATACTAACGAAAATTGGGGCGGAAAAATTATAGCTAATAAAAAAACAAAGCGAGTTATTTGGATCCTTTTCTAAACTGGGATTTTGTACAATCACATAAATTTGTAAACATACCAATATTAAGAAATGGCAATTTATGCGAAAGCATTAAATTTAAGAATAAACGTGTATGTAAGAAATACATGTGCGATTGATTCTTTAATACAAATGTTAATACATGCGATAGGCAAAGAGAAATAGTTTTTATAAAAACTGCATTGAAGATTTTCAGTTTCCAATATTAAAAAACGCAACAGATTTTAATCCGCGGAAAAATAATAACAAATGATTATAAAACTCGTATGAAAATATTACAAGAAACAAATTTATGTAATATTTTAGATACTTGACAAATACATTTTCTTAATGCTAACTGTAATATTGATCATAAAATACAAATATTGTCTACAGATTTACCAAGTGTGATTAGGTTTTTAAAATGCTCTGTCTGTAATTACTTACAACAAAGAAATTTACCTACTTTATGTATTAACGTTAAAATACTCTTTAAAAAAGGATTTGATTGTATAAGATGCTATTGACGATAAAGAAAACATAAACGTTAGCCAAGCGTTATGCAAAAAATGTAATTCTAATTTAGAAAGAACACATGATTATGATCCTCATATATTTCTCGATACAAGTGTGATCTCAGATCTAAATTTTAATGTCAAATGCACAAAAAAAACATATTACTTGAGAGTTTCACGAAAATGATCAAACTTGGGGAAAAAAGTTATACATTATTCGACATTATAGTGTTACGTGAGGACTCCACGATTCTTTTCTTTCGTGGAGAGCTCCGGAAACGGGAAGTCGATTAGCGGCAATTATTTTATTACGTGTTAGATTTAAGACTTTCTGCGTTTTAAGAAGCGGACGCGCGAGAGCCGTCAATTAGAGAAATCTTTTGCCGATAACCCCATTGCCCTACAATTAAGTAAATAGAAAAGATCGCCGCCTGGTCCCACGTGTGAGTTCTTAAAAAAGAGACCCTTCCGGTCTCAAAAGATAAAATTCATTAATAAATTCGGCACACGCCAAACTAGGCGAGGACCTTATCTATCGGCTGTCAACACCGCGTGAAACTCGCCAGCTCCGGATCTGAAGGGTCACCCCGATAACCCTTTTTCCGGAAGCTGCGGCTCCCGAAAAACAAAGGAGCCGAACCGGGCTCCTAGGTATACAGGGTGTCCCATAATAACCGCACCACACCTCGTGGGCAGGTAGAGCAGATGAAACTGAACAGAAAAGTCCTGTACCGTTTTGCAAAATTCGCAATCGTTAAAGCGATATTAATTTTTGAA
>NW_012026814.1:5092596-5093001 GCF_000956235.1 Wasmannia auropunctata
ATTTATGTATATATATATGTATGTATATATATAATATATATATATATATATTGCGACCGCACTCACGATCGTGGTGCAACTTCGTCACTCGTCCGACCCGCGTAATTCCGCGAAAACGATAAAAGGGAATCTAATGCGCGATTAACCGTAACTCAGGCATCTCGCCTATCGAAAACGGGAATAAAGGGCGCCAGGCACGTTATAGAGAGTGCCTCTCTACTGAAAAATCTCGTTGTTCGGAAATCTAATGACTTGGGAGAAAATTAATCACGCGATCAGGTGCGAATTCGATACAGCGGTCGGACAAGGACGGCGATAACCGGTGGCTCAGTTACGATAATGGTAAAGGGGGTGATTCGAGGGGAAGCGGTCAAGGTTCGGGAAGCGAGAATAGGCTGAAAGAAT
>NW_012026814.1:5093021-5093339 GCF_000956235.1 Wasmannia auropunctata
TGGAGTTCAGACGTGTGCTCTTCCGATCTCTCAACAAAAAAGCAAATTGAAGGTAAAGATTCACTCTTTCGAAAGCAGTAAACTGCATTTGCATGCGACTTTTTATTCGCGCCATGGAACTTGTCAAATTTCGTAAAAAATTTTGAGATTCGAGTCTCCTTTTTTATCCGTGTAATTCTATGAAAGATCAGTAGGATCGTTTTCTTAAGTATCGATTTGGAAAGTAGAGATTTCAAGCTGTAAAATGCTTTTTTGATCATCTCGGTACGATCATTTTTGACGAAGTTACAACTGAGTCGACAAGGCACACAGGGGATA
>NW_012026814.1:5093359-5093895 GCF_000956235.1 Wasmannia auropunctata
TCATACATTTTATTTTATTTTATTGAAAAAATGAATCGTATAACATCACTAAGATCGACGACGACGACGTATGCATTCACTTCCTTATTATATTTTAACATTTATTTCTTATTTATTTTTTACATTTTATTTTTGTTTTATTCTCTATTTGTTTATTTATTTGATATATAGTTTACTTATATCGTTCCTTATTTTTTTTAAATTCATATCATGTTCTATTTTATTTTATTTTTTACTTGATTTGATTTATATTTCATATAATATTTGTTTATTTATTTGACTTTATTTATTTTACTTAAATCATTACTTATTTTTTTATTTAATTCATATCATGTTCTACTTCATTTTATTTTTTATTTGATTCACATTTTATATAATATAATATTTGTTTATTTATTTGATTTTATTTATTATTTATTTGATTTTATTTATTTTACTTATATCATTCCTTATTTTTTATTTAATTCATGTCATGGTTTATTTTATTTTATTTTTTATTTGATTTGATTCATATTTTATATAATTTATATATATAA
>NW_012026814.1:5093915-5094359 GCF_000956235.1 Wasmannia auropunctata
AAACGGGGTAATTTCGAGTCATTAAGAAAGAGTAGAACCGGGTAATTAAAATTATTCGGGGGTTTTTATAAATCAAAAGACCAAAAAGCTTTCAGGGCTTAGGCCTAGGGGAAGCTCTGCTCAAATTTTTCAAAATTCCGCGATACTTGAAAAATTTTTACGCAATTTGAAAACTACCTTACGGAAATACACTAAGCTAAAAATAAAATTGGCTTAGGCCTAAGGGAATCTCTGCTCAAATTTTCTTTAACTCTGTTGAACTTAGAAATATTTTGAGAAAAATTAAGGGTATTCTATAGAAACGACCAAGCTAAATTTTAAATTGGCTTAGGCCTAGGGGAACCTCTGCTCAAAATTTCAAATCTCCAAAAAACTTAGAATTTTTCGGGGAAAAATAAATTCACTCTACGGTAATCAACTAAGCTAAATCTTAAATTGGCTTAG
>NW_012026814.1:5094965-5095699 GCF_000956235.1 Wasmannia auropunctata
GCCAGCCCGCTCAGAGATGTGTATAAGAGACAGATATATAACTGGTGGTCACACCATTAAATAAACAATAAAATGTATAATATTTTAATCAATAAAATGTGAAATTTTTAAAATTATGTTTCTTTCCTTTTCCTTCGTACATGTATATGGCGCTACTACTACACTGAGCTGTGTGCGAGACACGTTCATTTTTGACGCGGATCAAATTTCTACCTGACGATGGTTGCGAACGAATAAGATTTCTATGCTGTTAGGAACGATAGTGATAGAATAGGTTCAATAGACGGTTCGACAGGCTGTTTTTTGGACAGACAGGCAGTTCAACAGACAGTTCGACAGGCGGTTCAACAGGTGGTTTAATTGAACTGACGGGCAGTTTGACAGATCAGCAGTATCGGTTCGACTGACGGTTCAATAGAACAGGGGTATCGGTTTGATAGAACAGCGGTATCAGTTTGATAGAACAGGGGTATCGGTTCGATTGGCAGTATGATGATGGTTTCATATTACGCGTCTTCGTGACTTTGCCATGACATTGAGATGCGGCGAATGCTGACACGGTCATTTTTTATCTTGACCCATATAATATATCTAACTAATGAAGGTCGCGAAAGAAATATAATTTTCTATGTAGTTGAACTAATAGCTGTTTAATAGAACAGACAGGTGGTTTGACAGACTGTTCGACAGGCGGTTCGACAGATCAGGGGTATCAGTTCGACAGGCGGTTTGAC
>NW_012026814.1:5096435-5097396 GCF_000956235.1 Wasmannia auropunctata
TGAACGTCAGCTATAATAACAATAGTAATCCTCTTAAGTTGCCTTATATTGCTTTACCTACGTTTTCGGGAGATTATCAAGAGTGGAAAAGCTTCCGTGACTTATTCACTGCATTAATAGATTCGAACCCGTCGCTTACCGGTGTTCAAAAGTTGCATTATCTAAAAACAAGTATAAAAGGCGAAGCCGGGTTGATCTTAAAGAATTTTACAATTACTGAAGCAAATTACCAAACAGCTTGGACTCTGTTGCGAAAACGTTATGATAATTCCAAGTTAATCGTGCATTCATATCTAAGTTCATCCATAAACTTGCCAACCGTCAAAACTTCTTCTAACAAAGAATTGCGAAATTTGCGTGATAAAGCGAATGACATTCGCACAGCGCTAATAAATCTTAATCGACCGGTGGATGCATGGGAAGATTTATTTAACTATATAATTATTTCGAAACTCGATCGCGAGTCGCTGAGCGAATGGGAATTAAAGCAAGGTAATGCAACTGAACTACCGACGTTCTCGGATCTCGATGAATTCTTAACAACCCGTATACGCGCCTTTGATGCGGTTGAATCGACTTTGCAAACGAAATCGAATGAGAAACAAAAACGTTCCGAAAATTCAAAAGATAAACGGTTGAGTGCCTCTTCTCATCAAACTAGTTTATCCGAATGCGTTCTTTGCCATGCGAGCCATTCGCTCTCTTATTGTCCCAAATTCAAAAACAAAACGGTGAATGAGAGACGCTCCTTCTTATTCGAAAATTTCTTATGCTTTTGTTGCTTGAAAAAGGGGCATTCAACTGGTAATTGTCTTTCAAAAAATACGTGTCATCATTGTAAGCGTAAGCATCACACACTGGTGCACATTAAAAAATGCGCCAATGCTACGGTCATAAAAAACGAAGAAAAGAAAGAGGAATCTGGCGCGGAAAATGAAGAGAACGGAAGTTCTAGCCAAAT
>NW_012026814.1:5097622-5098815 GCF_000956235.1 Wasmannia auropunctata
TTTTTTAACGTTTTACAATGGTTTTTATTTTAGTTTCATAAAAATCAAATAGATATTTAATAAATATTATTATTCTGTGCGGATTAAGTTAATAATGAACAATGTTGAATTGCAATGTCTTACAGATGTTCTAACAACATCAATTTCAACGGACATTAGACGTTTCTGCAATATCTTTTCAACATTGAATCTACATTTCGCGATGTTGCTGCAATATTCGCAATCTTGCAATTCAACGTTTCTGAGATGTTGATTCAACATTAGTGTGCTGTATGAGTTTGTTGTTCACCAAATGTTAAAGATAAAAAAAAAATCATGCGTGAAATAAAACGCAGCCTCAATCATCTTTGACTAATCAATTTTAGGTTATAGTTTCATGTTAGGCTTGGGAAAATAATGCATATCTGCAAGCAAACCGATTAAAGCATACCATTTGTGCTTTTTTCCGTCCTCGCTGCCATGCGTAGTATTAACCGTGTAAAATTTCGTTTTATCAAAATCCGTTAGACTTTGGATTGAATGCTTCTCGTTCATCTTTTTTGAGTTTGATTTTAATTTTATGCACTAGTAGTACTTCAGTTGTATTGCCACTTTTATATTTCACCAACGCATACCACCCAGAATTATCTATTTTGCTCAGAAAAATAAAAAAATATTTATACTTGAGACTATATGGCTGTTTTTATACATATAGGCTGCGATCCGATTGACTTCACACCAGCGATGTTGGCGCCAAAAAGGATGCTTAATAATAAAATTCTTCTAACAAGAGTAAAGCTGGTATCAGACTACGCATTGGCGATTGAGATTAAGATTGAGATTAAGATTGAGATTGAAGATTGTCCAATCACATTATAGATTGTGATCTGCATTGCAATTGACAATATTGCTGCGTTCAGCAAACAAAGCAGCTCGGTTTATATACATATTTGCATATATTATTAAAATAATTTATTAAATTTTGTTTATAACAATACTTACCTGTGCATTAAATTTAATTGCACGTTTATTATTGTACGAACTTAACCTCCGAAGTTAGGAAAGTGCTACCAACTGAGAAAAGTAAAATTATTTAGCGTTGGCAAGTTGGTCGCGCTAAGTCTATTGTTCTTGTTTCACGCGTTTCCTTAGATCATCGGAATCTCTCTTTCTATTGTCTGCGACTTGCTCTCTTTACTTTTCTATAGTGCCCT
>NW_012026814.1:5099101-5102287 GCF_000956235.1 Wasmannia auropunctata
CCTTTCACTTTTTGGAATGATCTTTGAAGCGAACGCGATTGGGCGTTCCTCGCCGTTCGCGTACCGATGTGATAAGATTGCCGATAGTCCGTGGTTACTCGCGTCACACGCCAGTACTAGTTTTTCGTTTGGATTGAATAAAGCTAACACGTTATCCGAAGTTATTTGACTTTTGATCCAATCAAAGCCTCTTTGGCATTCTTTATTCCATTCAAAATTTTTACTTTTGCATAAATCATAAAGTGGTTTTACGTAATCAGCTCTGTTTTTTAAGAATCTTTCATAGAAATTGACTAAGCCTAGGAAGGCTTCTAGTTCTTCGATATTTTTTGGAATTGGTACATTTTTTATTGCATTAATTTTAGACTCGCTTGGCTGTAGCCCACGATTATTAATAACAAAACCTAATATCTCTATCTCATCTTTAAAAAAATCACACTTATCGAGATTAACTCTTAGGCCAGCTTTTTCTAATTTATCAAATATTTCTGTTAGTATTTCGAGATGCTCCTGATCAGTTGCGCCTGTACAATAAATATTGTCAATATATATCTCGGTATTTTTTACACCTTTAAGTATTTCTTCTATAATGTCCTGGCATTCCGCGGGACTTGAGGCTATTCCTTCGCCTAATTTAGTGTATCGATATAACCCTTCGTGAGTAATAATAGTTAGAGCTTCTCTAGACTCGTTATCTACTACTAATTGCATAAACGCATGGCGTAAATCTACTTGAGACCATTTATTTCCGATTCTAAGAGTATTAAATATTTTTTCCTTCAAAGGAATAGGGTGTCTTTTAATTACAAGCTGTGGATTAACTGTTACTTTAAAGTTTCCGCATATGCGAACATCACCGGTTTTCTTAAGAACAGGGATAATCGGGGTCGCCCATTTACTGCAAGATACTTTTTCTAGATTACCCAAATCTACTAGTCTTTGAAGTTCTTTGGAAATTTTAGGTAATATAGCAAAGGGTGCATGGTACGGCTTCAATTGAATTGGCTTGGTGCCTTCTTTAAACACTAAATGAATTTTCCGCCCTTTATAGCATCCTTGAGTATTAGAAAATAAGTCTGGAAACTTTTCCAGCATCTTTTGCTTTACTCCTTCGCTTGTTAGAATATTATGAATATTAGATTTTTGAGGATTTTTCATAAGTGAATTGATGGGCCATAAGTCGAATGCTTTTAGCCACTGTCTACCTAAGAGCATTGGGCCTTTACCTTTGATTACATATATGTCCAAGATTTTCTCAATATTGTTAAATTTTACTTTCAAGTTTTTTAATTTACCTAGTGGTTCTAAAACATTACCACCGTAGCTTGTTAGTACAAGTTCGACTTTGTCAAGTGTTAAGTTTGAAAAATATTTGTGCTTGTCTTGCTCTGAGATGGCAGTGACATACGTGCCCGTATCTAGTTCCATTTTTACCGTACGATTGTTTACTTCAATATCGATAAACATAGGTTCGGCTTTAATCTTATAGCATTGACAGTTATTGAATTCGTTTTCGCTTTCGATGGAGTAAAATTCTGTATCAAACTTTAAACTTTTTATAGATTGAATTTTTGAATGATTTTTACAATTACAGCCGCAAATCGATTCTGTTTGTGAATCAGAATCTTCGCTTTCATCTCTAAGTAAGTGAAGATTTTTATCTTTTTTCTTATAAAATTTATTACCTTGGCTGTTTGATGCAGGTTTTTCTCCTTTTTTTATAAGACATGCTACTTCGTAATGCCCTTGTTTTTTACAAAATTTGCAGAATGCGCGTTCTTTGAAAAAACAGTCTCTTGACAAGTGGTTATTTCTACCACAGCAGTAACAGTACAAATTAGGGTTTGCCGAAAAGTTTGAACGTTTTTTATTAGAGTCTTTATTACCGCTGTATTTTGCCTCTGCCTGCTTAGCACCGTACGAAGTCGTCTTCTTGCCGCCTCGCTGCTGCTGGTGTCCCATGTGTTGAATGGAGCTGGGCCCGGACTGCTTCTGCGTCTTGTTGGCATTTTTTACAGCTGCTTCTCTGGTTTTTGCAATCTCCAGCGCTCTGGAAAAGGTGAGATTCTGCTCGCTGAAGAGCGCAATCCGTGTTTCCTGGTCCACAACGCCGCAGATGAATCTATCACAGAGAGCATCATCTGGCTTGTCGAACTTGCAGTTTAACGATAAGTCTTTTAATTTTGCTACGAATTCGCTTATCGATTCGCTTGGTTTTTGTACTGCTTGGCTGAAAGTATATCGTTCCATTTTTGTGTTTTTTGTTGAAGCTATATGATCTCCTAGTATCTTAGTTAATTGTGCAAAAGTTTTTGTATTAGGTTTTTCTGGTGCACATAAATCAATTGCTAGTTTCAAAATTTCATGACCAGCTTTTGTCAGAAATAATGGAGTTTTTCGCTCCTCTTTTGTGTCATAACCTGCGAAAAATAATTCCCATTTCATTATGTATTCATCCCACGTATAGAGATTCTTGTTGTACTCCATGTTATCATGTTTCTCCATGGTAGTTTCGTCTTCTTGATTTTCTTCGTCAGTCTCTACAGATGTTTCAGTATTTTGTTTATTTTGTTCCTGTGCTTGCGGGACTGTCGCACTTGATATTGGTTTTTCTTCTTGTGGCACAATAGATTTGGAATTGTCAGCTACTACTGACTCGCTTTCATTCTCACTTTCATCTGTCGTTCCTGGATCGACGAATTTTTGATTTTGTGCGTCCCGTAATTTTCGTAAAATTTTACGTAAGTCTTCTAAAGTACCCGCTTTAGCAATGTCTTCACTTGAAAACTGTGACAGTAGTTGTTCAGCTTGATCCTTAGATAGTGATTGAATAGTTATCTTGGATAAATCGACTTCATCCATCGATTAGCGTTGATTGTCGACAAGCTAAGCGCTGTGACTGTAGGTCGCCTACGAGTGCGAGAAAGACGGGTAGAGTCGTGCCCACCTGTCTGGCATGCTCCGTCTGAGTGCTAGAGATAGACCGATACTGTATGCGCGATCTTGATGCGCAGATAATCACTCGCCTCGTGGTCGTAATTTTGCCGGAAACGATCGACCTCGTGCTTAATGGCGTCGTGTCGACCCACTTCTCGTTCAAATTTACCCACTAAGTTTTGGAGCCTTAACGACAATCTGCCTATATGCACTATGCACACTTTTTTCTTTCTGCAGTCTCTTCTTCGG
>NW_012026814.1:5102337-5102955 GCF_000956235.1 Wasmannia auropunctata
TACGTACATGAGTACGTACATGAGTACGTACTCCCTACGGGACTAGTTCCCCATTCAGAGAAACAATGAGAGTTTCCCGCCAATATGAAACTAGGATCAGCGGGGTGAGGCATATGCGATAACGAGTGGGGATAGCAAGACAGAAAGTAGCGACATCTTGTGGCATACTACCTCATTGGAAGTAGCGACATCTTGTGGCATGCTACCTCCCGTCTTACCTCCCTCCCTTCACCCGCACACGTCGCACCCTCGCTGGCCCCCGTTCATTGATCGGGAAACCCTTCTGCCTATCTACTACTCGCAATTCGCGTATTTCACGATCGTAATGTGGGATCGTAATATCTCAGAAAACGGAAAATTAAGAGCGGTTTCCCTTCGGCGGTACGACTCGCAGATTACATGCCCCTCGCATCCGCGTAACATGCGAAATCGGAAATCATGCAGTGCGGGCGTGATATTCGCTAGTACGCCGGCGCTGAGCGCTCGGCGTACACGGGCAAGCGTGATCGACACAGCGGAATCGAAACTCGGGGACGAATACGTTCCGCGGGATCCCGTGATCCCGGAAACTCTCTGAAATCCCGTATCAGTGGCGTAAGGCCTTTTCGGAAACGCGAA
>NW_012026814.1:5104371-5105108 GCF_000956235.1 Wasmannia auropunctata
GACCAATCACAGTCGATTATTCTTCTCATATTCGACTGTGATTGATCAATTTCTTACAGCTTACGACTTACTACTCTCTCTCATTGTAGATGGACCTTATACAGGCAACGTTCTAAAATTCATAAGTACTGACTTTACAGGTGACATACATTATCTGTACTTGCAGTGAATTTCAGAATACAGTCATATTACCAGACAAATTTGCATATTTGCATAACCATATGCATAAAAAAAATAATCGAGTCGCATTTAACGTATGTCTTGTAATTATAGAAATGCAATTGGATTATTTTCTTCATGCATATATTATGCAATTATGTAAGTTTGTCTGGATCGATAGAACATGGATTGCAAACTGCAAATCATTGATTAATCAATAAGAAATGCGGAGTTTTTTAAGATACTATAAAACATACAGTTTCTATTGAGAATTATAGCTTTCGAATTATCATAAAATAAATGCATATCATATTATTTATTATAGAAAAAAATGAATTTTTCACACAAATTTTCATACTTGTTATTGAATTATGATAGAGCATTATAAACACTACAATTTTCACATTAAGTGTTATATAGCTTCCAAAATTTGTGTTAAAATAATGTTATTACAAAAATAAGTCTTAAAATAAAAAATACAGTATAAATGTTTATGATAGAAAAAGATAAACTTATTGTACAAATTTTTATGTTAAATCTTCTTCAATTTTGATAAAGTATTATAGAAAGTACACTTT
>NW_012026814.1:5105777-5108440 GCF_000956235.1 Wasmannia auropunctata
GTAGGGAGGCTGCTCCAATGATCTTGCCCTTTATATATGTTGTCAAGGGCATAACCTCAAGTAACCTTCAGGTGGTTTTAGCCGTCGCTCGTTATTCGTTAAAAAATTATTAACAAAAAAAGTAACAAAAAAAATAATACCAATGGAGGGTTGGGGAGGCGAAGCCCTCCCCCCCCCAGTGGGTAGTATGGGCGCAGGCGGGGTGGGGGGGTGCAGGGGGTTGAGGCGGAGCCCCTCCTCCCGCCTATTACATAGATAATATTTATTGTAAAAATACGTGCTTTAATGCTTCTATTTTTTTAGTAAGGCGAAGATTTAATAGATATTCAATTTAATATACATTCTACCTTGCGTAGGGGTCTGTCTAATCTTTTCGATATCTATTATTTTTGGTATATTGTAGACTCATTTATTTAGTAAGGCAAAGATTTAATAAATATTTTTACCTTGCGTAGGGGTCTGTCTAATCTTTTCGATATCTATTATTTTTAGTATATCGTAGACTCATTTATTTAGTAAGGCAAAGATTTAATAAATATTTTTACCTTGCGTAGGGGTCTGTTTAATCTTTTCAATCGTTCGTTTTCGACACTTAATCGTTCGTTTAATTATATTATTATTACAAAGGTAAGCAACTAACTCTCCATGATTGAAAGTTAAACGTAAAAAGTCGTGAAACCGCATGTTCACGTATTGAAACTTCCGTTACTACTAAATACAAAGACTATAGACACAACCTCATTCCTCACTGAGAAGCGTCTGCGTGTTTATATTTGTATCATCACATTTAAAGTCATATAAGATCAAAGTTATATTTCGCCTTATACAATATATGAGTCTACAATATACTAAAAATAATAGATATCGAAAAGATTAGACAGATCCCTACGCAAGGTAAAAATATTTATTAAATCTTTGCCTTACTAAATACATGAGTCTGCAATATACCAAAAATAATAGATACCGAAAAGATTAGACAGATCCAAAAATATTCAATTTAATATACTTTCTACCTTGTAGGGGTCTGTCTAATCTTTTCAGTATCTATTATTTTTGGTGTATTGTAGACTCATCTATTTAGTAAGGCGAAGATTTAATAGTTATTCAATTTAATAATTTTCCCCAATCCTCCCACCAACCCCCCCATTGATATTATTTCTTTTGTTACTTTTTTCGTTAATAACTTTTTAACGAATAACAAGCGACGGCTAAAACCACCTGAAGGTTACTTGGGGTCATGCCCTTGACAACATATATAAAGGGCAAGATCATTGGAGCAGCCTCCCTTCATCGATATATTTACCCAATATTTTACTTCTTTTATAGTTACTTCTTTTATAGATTTTTTAAAATATTAAATTTACAAAAAGTTTATAAGTTAAAATTTTTGGGTTTAAAAACATTACTAGTTGAACTTAAAATTTAAGCATGTAAAATTAATAAAATTACATAACAATGATCTTTTCTTTTTATTAACTTTTTTACTATTTATTATTCAATCCTGGGTAATAATAATATTATTTAATATAATAATATGTAAAAAAAGGGTATTAATAATATTTTAACGTTGAACATTTGTTACATTAAGTTACTTTTTACAGTTATAATTTGCGACCGCACGCGTAGGTGCGAGGCAATACAATCGTGAGTTCGCGCGTCCGGATCGAGCAGAGTTTCGCGTCCCGATCGGAGATATAAGTAATTTACAGATGGTACAATAATCGTCTCCGCGGATGTAAGCGGAGTTTTGGCGCCAGGCCCGCGTGAGCTAACCGAATTTATATAATGTCCAAGCTATCTCCGATTCTCGACGCACAGCCCGATAGGTCGAAGTAACTTAGATTTTCGCGAAAGGCCCGGACGGTCGAACAACGACGGCGCGGAAGGCCGGCTAACCAGCTCCGACAATGGTAGAGGGGCGGTTCGTTAGACTTGAGGCTTAGGAGAGCGACAAGGAAAAGAAATGACTGTTCCAGACTTTAGTAATAATGAAGAGAATATGTATTTTAGTAGTCTCGGGGGGCAAAAGAATACAGAGGCGAGTACCTCACGTGGTACTCGCGTGACGCGCGGGACGGAGCGCGCAACGAGCCCCGGGAAACGCGTATTCCGGTGCCGATCCTTGGCGGACTAACGCCACACCAGGACATCTATGCGAATTACAGGTAGTCACGGGCGAAATAAGGGACACGGGTGTGTCGGATAGCGAACCGGGGTGACGAGAACCGAACGAGCTCCTTTAAGTAATCACGCAATGCGTCGCGGCGGAGCCGCGATACGCCCTGCGGTGTTACTCCGCGGCGCTCAACTAGTTCCCTCGCGCACGAGGCCGAGGATCTGCAATCGCTTTTCGTAGGCGGTACAATGGGTGGCTATCGTTCGATTCCGTCTCCCCGTCTGTAATTGCATGTGGAAAGAATTTCCCGAGACAATCCTGACTTCCGATATACGGCGGGTGCGATGACGGCAATCGGCGCGCGGGCGCACGCGGTTCACGCGTTCGCGGCGCGCAGGGGCGCGTGGCTCGAGATCTACGGCGAAATTCGCTTCTCGCGACACGAGGGAGTTAAACGCTCTCGACACAGAACGCGATTCCCGATACGCGGAGATTCTAATATCCGACACACTCGGAACGGCAGGATGGACGCTCTCGCGATTTACAA
>NW_012026814.1:5108538-5108874 GCF_000956235.1 Wasmannia auropunctata
CGTATCCCGAATGCCCTCATTTAATTCGCGATAAAATTGCGTGCGCGTAATTCGTTTCCGCGTTATCTGACGGATTTGTAAAGAGGGCTCTACAATTAGAAGGAGTAACGTCTTTGAGAGTAGCAGTCGAGAGGGCGAAAGCTGTAAAATTGATACAAGAAAATTGTTCAGTATATCAATACCACAACTCTCATTGTCGTATTGTAGTTTCGTTTATTTGTCACTTGTTTATATAATACACGTATACGACTATAAAAGTTCGCACAAGTTTATTTATCGCGTATCGATAGTTTCAACGCGTAGGGGCTTATGCCCTGCCGAGACTTGACCGCGTAG
>NW_012026814.1:5108924-5113779 GCF_000956235.1 Wasmannia auropunctata
TGTCGACGAACGTCGCCAGCCCTTTGTTACTCATTTACTATTGTCGCCAAAAAAAAATTATTAATCCTGCAATTATTCTCACAATACGTGGCCGGAGCAGCTTGCGGCGCGAGCGAGCAGTTATTTAGTGAGCCTCTCGAAAAGCTCGGGGCTGCAGTCCCCGAGTATAGCCATTCGGGCTACTCCCAAGAGGAAACGGCTTTCTCCAAAAAAAACGAAACGGTACTCCCGCGATCAGTCCGGTTGCACCGCTCAGTGGCCTGGAGGAGATGGCTCCCCTGGCGGGCCCCCAACCTCTGAGCATTCCTCATCCACGGCCCAACCTGTGCCCGCGCCTCCAGACTGGGCATCTTCCGTCGCAGCTGGCAGTGACAGGGAGCGAATGGCTCGCAGTCGGAGCTCATCCGACTCCCACGGCCCGTCCAGCGAGCGTCCGACTCCAACGCAACTCGCAACTTCCTCGTCACTACTTTAACGCACAAGAAAAAAAATTATTAGGCACTCTACTGAACAGCTCGCTCGCGTTCCCCTCCCCTCCTACCGGAAGTGCACGGCCGCACCCTGGCACTTCTCTCGCTTCCCCCCCCCCGGTCGCCCTGCTTTTCGTCGCCCCCCCCCCACCGAGTCTTGCTTCTCCTCCCCCTTGTTTTCGCTATTCACTCTAATTTCGATATTCTTCGAATAGGACAGCACAAGAACGACAATACAATGACAGGAATGATGGGAATCCCTACGACTGAGTATAATGTGGGGTGGACACCGCTGGGTGGAAGGAGAAAAGAAAAAAAAAGAAGTGGATACAGAATAATTCTCGGTACCTCTTTATTCCCTGTCCAATGCAACAAACCAGTGGGGACGAAAAAGAAAGAAAAAGAGACCACGAATAATCGAAAGAAAAGGAAAAAAAATATAATAAAAAAAGAAAAAAACGAAAAAAAAGAACAGGGTTTAGTTCCCGGCGGAACGGGTCGAGAGTGCTCGCGGCTTCGGACGCTTGGCTACAGGTGCTTGAAGGGGTTCTCCTTCCTTCGTCGCTCTTCCTCCTCCCACTTATCCCTACAGTTTGGGCAGGTTCGCCAGGTTCTTCCTTCCCTTGCGCACGCCATGCAGAAGCGGCGTTCGTCCTTCTCTCTCCCTACCTCCTCCCACTGGTCTCGGCACTGGGAGCAGTTCCCTAGAGTCACTCCTGACGCTCCGCATCCGTAGCAGACCGGGTCGTGCACCGGACGCCGGGGTTTGGGGCATTGTGAGTAGCGGTGTCCCGTCCTGTTGCAATTCCAGCACATGAGCGTCTGCAGGAAGGGGTGGATGTTCTCGTGTAGGGAGCGGGTCGGTGGCGGCGTCGGCGAACGTCGGCTGCTGATGGGCCTCTCCGGTTCCGCGGTCCCCCGCCCTCGGGCCTGCTCGGGTGATGGTAAGGGCGTCGATCCCCGGATGCGAGGAGGGCTCGTCGGGGCTGGTTCTGGTCTCGTCGCGGTGTTGTGAGGGGACCGCTTTCCGGTCCCTCGGAGGGGGCTCCACTGGTTGGATTAAGCGTCTGCGGCCTCGGGCGCCCCAGGGTCCCGGGGGCAATGGTTGCGATCGGGCGAGTCATTGCCGCTCGCCACCAGTCAAGAAAGTCTTCCCCCGGGGGCCGGTTCGCTGTTAAGACTGTCTGGGCGTCGGCAGAGAGGAACTTGAGAGCGGCCACGCCGGCTTTTTGGGTGGGACGGGCGATCTCCCCCGTACAGTAGCGCCCCACGTCCACGTTTTCAAAGAGGGAACTACGTACCACGTGAATCTTAACATTGTCGATCAAATTATAGCTTGAGAACGTGATTCGTATCCGTGCTAATCGTACGACGTGCACAAATTGTAAATAAATAGATCACGTTTATATTTTGCGACAGCCAAGAGTAACATTGATATTAATATAGAAATTAAGTAATATAGCCTTTTTATATGTATATTTGTCTGTATATATATATACATATATATAAGCGCATATAATTACAGAAAAGGAAATTTCTTAATTTCGATAACAATTAAATTAATTATATACATGTGTATAATTAATATGTAAATAATTAATTTAATTGTTATCGAAATTAAGAAATTTCCTTTTTTCTATATAATTATGCGCTTATGTGTATATATACATATATATACATATAAAAAAGCTATATTATTTAATTTTTATATTAATATCAATGTTACTCTTGGCTGTCGCAAAATGAACGTGATCTATTTATTTACAATTACAATTTGTGCACAAATATAATTGTAAGAATTCTAAAGCAATCTTCAAGCGGTTTTGCGACAATTTAAAAAATTTTGTGCTTGAACGTAGCAGCTCCACTATAATTTCGACTCTACTAACAATTTCAGTATAAACATTATGAGTAGCACAATTGTGTATTTTTAACAGGATCGTGTCAAAAATTTAGAGATGTCAAATCATTTTTCGAAGTCTTTTGCATTAGAAACCTCTAAAGATCCAATAATCGAGATATATTTATACGAAAAAATGCATCATCATTATGCAACAGTCAAGTACTCTGAAGTGAGCTGCATCGGATCGACGGGATACGTCGTTAGAACGCGGACCTTCTGTCTATTCTGCGTCGTGAATTTGATTGCTTGTTCACCATCCGCGAATTCAGCGTGCTCAATATTCCTCAGCTGATTGATCATCGCAATGGCCGTTGCATCGGTATCATTGTCGTATAATAATAAAATTACGAATACGGCCAATAACAACGATGAGCAGTCAAAAATGGAATTATCGAAATCGGATTTGCAGTTGCAGGTAAGAAAGACGAATGTTATTATTTTTATTATACCAGAAACTGCTTATTTATTTTGCTGCTATCTTTATCTAAATGTTCATTAAGAGATATAATTCAATATTTATATTATATTATAACAAAATAGCGTTATATATGTATAAGAACAAGATGCACGAAAGACTAAAAAATAAAATTTTCTTCCTTAGTCTTTGTCCTCTTTTTTTCTTTAAGTTGACGACGTAACATCTGTAACATTAAATTAAAAACGAATAATTAAGAAAAGATCTATAAACTTATTCAGTTAAATGAAGAAAGAATGTTAAAAAAATAATTTAACTTCAAGCACTTTAAATTATTTAAAATATGTAAAATATAATAAAAATTTCAAATCATTTTAAATGTTAATAAAAAGCAGGATCGGTAGCAAATTTTAAAAATTATGTAGGTATATGTACGACAGACTTAATAATTTAATAATTAAAAGAAAGTCTTAAAACATAAAATATTGAAAATATTAGCATAACTCTAATGATTAAAAATATATGTAGGGCCTCCGCACGAATTTTCCCGCCAACTTTGATGTCTTTGCTGCGATGAGAAGTATCGGCGATAGCCTCGGCAGTTGCAACTGCAGCACTCATTATCGCAATCACGGCTCCTGGCGTTCTCGTGGCTCCTAGCGTTCCCGTAGCTCCTGGAGTTCCCGTGGCTCCTGGCGTTCCCGCGCCACCAGCTCTGTGCGTTTCCGCGCCATGCATATATTTTTCTATTTCTATTACATCCTGGGCCTCGACAGTCTCGACATCCGTGGTTTCTGTCATGTGAATCTTGCCATTGCCTTGTATTAACGTGACGAAGACAAGAATCGTGACAGGAATATGTTTGTCCGTATCTAAATCATATAAAACACACAAATAAATAATACGGTGTCGTAATATAATATAAAGTATAATAATTAAAAATTCTATAAGATTTTGTGTGAGATGATTGGCATATGTATTTATAAAACATACGTATAAAAGAATTTGACTTACATTTGATTTCGTTCTTTTAGAAATCTCCCTCCTCTCCTTTTCCTTTCTGGCTGTTTCGTCTCTCTATCTCTAGTTTCTTCTTTCTCCACTGATAATTTTCTTTTTCTTTCTGGATGTTTCTTTTCTCTATTTTCTGCTTCTTTCTCTGACAATCTCTTTTTCCTTTCTGACTGTTTTTTCTCTCTAATATTTTCTACTTTTTCTTCTGATAACGTCATTTCGTCAATTTCTCGTTCAATCTGCTTAATATATTTCTCATCTGTTCTCTTCCGTATCCGTCTCTCTTCTTTCTTCTCTTCCTTTTCCTCTTTTTTCTTTTCTTTTTCTTTTGCCTTGCAATCTGACCTGTATCACATATTAAATTAATGTGCGTGCGTGCGTGCGTGCGTGCGTGCGTGCGTGCGTGCGTGCGTGCGTGCGTGCGTGCGTGCGTGCGTGCGTGCGTGCGTGCGTGCATTTTACTTTCTTTCTTTTGTAAAACTTTTGTTTAATAGAAGAAAAATAGTAATAATAATGACAAGACATAAAAAATAATTTTAAAAAATAATTTTTGCATTGTTTCTCTTACAAACAGTTAAAAATTTGAAGAAATGAGAAAAAATTACTTACATATATAATAACTTCCAATTATATAAATATATATATATATATACATATATGATTATATGAATGTGTAGATAATTTTTTCTTATTGCACATCTTGAAACTTTTTGTAAAAGAAAATAAACGATTCTCTGTCAAGCTAGAAAATACTATATAACAATGAGCCCAAATGAAGGGGATATAGAGGAATGGGTAAATCGTAATAATGGGTAATTAATATAATGGGTAAATTGTAATATTTACAATATAATTATAGTACGATGTATTATATTGCAATATTTGTACATTATAATAATTGTACATAATAATTATAATATCACAGTACATCTTATTGCAATATTTACACAATATGTGAATAATATTACAGTATGGTATCCCTTGTTGCAAGATTTGCATGATATTGCAATGATATTGCACTATAATATATCACGTTGCAATTTGTACGATATT
>NW_012026814.1:5113829-5117183 GCF_000956235.1 Wasmannia auropunctata
AAGGAAGTAATTGCCTCCCAATAATATATATGTATTTTGAAGTTTAATAAAATTAACCGATTCAATAATTGTTCCATCTATTAGTAAACAGCATCCATTTTTATCGTCATCAGAATTAATGAAAAAATTATTTGTACGCATAATTTTATATTGTTTTACGTATAAGCTATTGCAATGTACATCTAAAGGACCATCATGATGATATTTTTCGAGTAAATACTTAGAGCTTATCTTTTCATTTGTTAAAGGTAAATCATATTCTACCATCCGCCGTGCTATTTGTTGCAAAGGTTTTTCTCTCTTTCTAACATATTTTGTCAATATATTAATGTAATTTTCGAAACGAAAAGCATTAAAATTATCTAACGATCCGTATTGTCTAACATCTGTTGCAAGATGCAATAAATTATGCACATTGTGGCTAATATATTGCACTCCATATAGTATCTCAAATTGTTCAACAAAATGCTGCAGCAAATTTTCTGCATATGTGATATTTAAAGAATCAGAGGAAATAGTTGGACTTGCTAAAATTGTGATTGCAACATGTAAGATTAAAAAATGCTCATATAACTCTTTTTTTAATATATTTTTCAAAACTACTGGTCCTAAATATAAAAGAAACGTGCGGAATTCTGTTGCTTTCCATAATTTAATATACTTTAGCGTTCGTGGTTTTCTATTGAAATCAGAAGGTATGATTTTCCTTAAGTCGATTAATGCATCAGATATCTTCTTTACATCATTCGCAGAGAGCCTTACAGTAAGCGGTCCATTCAGCCATAAAAATAATAATTTTCTCACTACTCCTAAACATACCAAATGCATATAATCGAGTGGAACGTTTTTTACAAAATCAAAATTAGGAATTTTCGTTAAAATTGTTTCACCTAACTGATAATCAAAATTATAAGCATTATCTCGGAACAGTTCATTCGTTCTTAAAGTTTTATTCGTACCTCCGTAAAAACTTACTCTGTTGTTGATATATTCACCTTCGGCAGTGCATTTCGTACAGCTATTAAACCCGGTATGATTTTTTACTTGCAATACATATGCTTTTGCAGGAGCATCACATATCAATGCTTCAATGTTAACGTTATAATAATAATTATTAAAATTAATACCATTATTAATTAAGTCAATTGCTTCATGTACAAACTTATGAAGAAATTCATTACAATTACCAGGTTTTCCTTCTCCGTAAAATATACCGATTACAGCAACGTTTTTTGAAACAGTATCAGAGCACAAAATTGGCCACAAGCTTTTTTCTGAACATTTTCCTAATACTGCTCCGTCAATATTTATCAAAAGATCAATATTTCTATTTTCTAAATAATCTGTTTGTACACAGTTTATTAATAGACGTATAACTGCTTTTTCTAATCCATAATGCCAATATTGACCTTTGTCAATAAGATCTACTTCAGTACATGTAGGAGTTTTAAGAAGAGTCCTAGAATCTTTTGGGAAAGTCACATTTGTATGTCTTCTTAAAACTTGCAAAAGAGAATTGACAGACTTTGCTGGAGGTTTATACTGTTTGATCCATGTGATAATATCTGTCACAAAAGTATCGTTATGTAATTGTTCAGTATCGTTACATTTAATGTCTAATATTTCAGATTGTTCATCTTCGCTTAAAAATTTATCATCATTTGATGAAATATATGGATATTCATTATTACTTAATAAGCTAATATTATTGACGTAATTTTCTATTGTAGGATTAAGTAAATCTGTCGAAATATAACCAGAAGAAATTTCTTCACCGGAATAATAATTTGTTTCTTCTAAAAACAATCCAGAACAATCTACTTGTTCTTCATTATTGAAAACTTTATTACGAAGTAATTCTCTTTCTGAGACAATTAACGATTCATTGACAATTCTTTGTAAATCAGAATCAGTTCTTTTTTTTATTAAACGACGGATATGTCTATCCGAGTATAGCCGATCGATTTTCTTACCTGCACCATCCATAATCTAAAAATTGATTTATACCTGCAATACTAAATTATTTTTAGTGCTATACATGAATAATATAATTTATAAATTAGACTTCTTTCTTACACTAAAGGATTCATTATATTTTCGATCACTATTTTGTGCATAAAAGCATATATTATTATGAAAGATATATATATTATATATAGTATAATAACCAAAAAATATAAATATTTTATATCAATGTGTCAGAATGAAGTAGAAAATATCTCGTAAAATATAATGATTCGTCTCTTTTAAAGTCGAATGTGCCGACGATTAACTGGCTTCTATGTTTTCTTTTATAAAGAAGAAGAAGAAGAAAGAATTACTATGTCGTTGATCGCGGCGAAATCAGCTTCAGTGGACATCAAGCCTTATACATACATATAAGATGCAACTTTTCTAATTCTTTCAAAAGATACTTACGATATGATGTAGCTAAAGTTGTTAGAGAAACGATTGATATGTGTGTAAAGACTCGTATAACGTTTATTTCGACTAAAAATCTTCACTATTCACCGTCACCTTCCCAGTTTCACAGTACAAGACGCCTGTTCTCTGATAATGAGAACAATGTATGGCAGTCGTTACTAGAAGATGCGCGCGCACGTGTGCACTAGAGTCCCTAGCTAAGAGTTGAGCCATCTCGTCATAAATCCTATTGAGGCTGATATAAGATAGCGGAACCAATAAGATGTCTCATTTGCATGCAGTATTACACACCCATCTATATAATAATACACACATAACAGTAACACACCACACCACATTTACTACGACGCCATGTTTTATCAGATTTCAGTAAAATGTCATATAATATTTTGCCACGATTGGTGTATTGTCTCTAGACTAAAAATGGTAAACCAATTGTGGCCAAACATTAGTGAGTTCCGAAATCGATCAAACATAAAGTGTCGCAACTACTCAGTGATCCGCACAAGTGTATTTTGGTATAATTAGGTGCAGATGAGCACGCCATCCCATGGATTGGTCAATCACGACCGCAATCGTCTTATAGAACATATATAAATGGAAGGAGAATGGGGAATCAAAAAGCGTCCGATGGAAGTGAGAAAGGAAATCATATACCTCTCTTGCTCTTTCTCTTGTGAGTGCTTTTTCAAAAATGCGCATGTACGTCGTTTGGCGGGTTTGGCCGCGCGCACTTTCGAAAAAGCACTCACAAGAGAAAGAGCAAGAGAAAGAGGTATATCGGACGTGGACCTTTCTGTTCATCTTATGGGCATTCTTCTTCCATTTATATATGTTCTAAGATTCGTCTGCAACTATCGATCTACTCGGGAAAAAAAGTTCCATATATAATTATATATAATTATATGCAAAATATGTCCATATATGTTA
>NW_012026814.1:5117233-5120140 GCF_000956235.1 Wasmannia auropunctata
CGTGCGTGCGTGCGTGCGTGCGTGCGTCATTTTATATATATGCATATTATAAATTATTAGCACAATAATTTATAATATGCATATATATGTATATATATATATATATATATATATATATATATAATGATTTATTGTAATGTACATATATATGTTATATAAAACGCGAGCGTGTACTCACGCGCGCGTTAATAAAACGTGTAATAAAAATCAGAGATACTTACATTATTACGCACACTCGGCTTTCTGTTTTTTTTCGTCGGACCGTTCGAACACACCGAACAATATACACAGCATGCGACTTGCGAGTGATGTGAGCCGTAAGGTTGATGCGTGAATTGTAAAGCCGTGAAACAGCACTCAAAACAATAGACAAACGGCAGGGCGCAGGCGATGGGCGCGTGCTAGGCAAGGCAGGCGGGGCAGGAGGGACTTCGTGCAAAGTATCGAGAAAGCGAGAACTGTAAGCAAGTTGGTTGGCTGGCAATATCGTTCGTGATGGTAGTGTATGAGCTGGCACACATACACACTCACACACATATTTACTTGAGCTCACGTCTGTGTGCGTTCCGTCTCTCGGCATCATCGTTTGTTGCTCGACATAATTATTACACTCATGCGTAACTTTGATATATATACATCTTATAATTTGTATAAATCCTAGTAAATAAAAATGATTTAAAATAGATAGAAATAAATTCATTTTAACATTTCCAAATTGACGCTTCTGATTTTTCGAATCCATTTGAATCTAAAAATAATATAATACGGACATGAATACATATGAATTTAACATGATGAATAGCTCTTTTCATATTACAATTTATTTGAATCTAAAAATAATATATAATATACATAATAGGAACATGAATACATATCCGGATTCTAAAGCATTCTCTGATTAATAAAAATAAATTAAAATTTTCAATTTATTTGAATTAATTTTCGTTTGCTGGGAATATATTTATAAGCTGTAGGACGATGCTCGAAAATAAAATCATAATCTGTCTTCTTTTGCGTTCTGCACAGTATATTATAACAAAAACGTGCATTTAACACTTCATCCAGTTAAATGTACTACAAAAGCATTCTGTACTATTAAATATATTAATATAATATAATTAAATATATTAATATAAGTACTATTAAATATATTATATTTATGAGTACTGTTTTATAAGTACTATTGAATATATTATATTTAATATAAGTACTATTAAATATATTAATATAATATAATTAAATATATTAATAGAATATAAAAACATTCTGCGCTGATTAAATATGAAATTTTAAAAGGCATTCTTCGCTGTTCGCAATGAAACTAAGTAAAGCGTCCTTCTGCGTTGCGCGCAGTGAAAAAAGTAAGGCGTCCTGCGCTGTGCGCAGTGAAAATAAGTAAAACATCCTTCTGCGTTGCACGCAGTGAAATAAGTAAGGCGTCCTGCGCTGTGCGCAGTGAAAATAAGTAAGGCGTCCTTCTGCGTTGCACGCAGTGAAATAAGTAAGGCGTCCTTCTGCGTTGCACGCAGTGAAATAAGTAAGGCGTCCTGCGCTGTGCGCAGTGAAAATAAGTAAGGCGTCCTTCTGCGTTGCACGCAGTGAAATAAGTAAGGCGTCCTGCGCTGTGCGCAGTAAAAATAAGTAAGGCGTCCTTCTGCGTTGCACGCAGTGAAATAAGTAAGGCGTCCTGCGCTGTGCGCAGTGAAAATAAGTAAAACATCCTTCTGCGTTGCACGCAGTGAAATAAGTAAGGCGTCCTGCGCTGTGCGCAGTGAAAATAAGTAAGGCGTCCTTTTGTGCTCTGTGCAGTAAATCAAGCGCATTCTATTTATTAAAATGTTCTTTCACTTTTCTGTAGGCTTCTAGAAATATCTGTTTTCTATCTTTATCTTTTTTTCTTGATATTTTATTATATTACTTTTATTCATATCTATACATCATTAATTACTCTTCTTTATTATAAAATGGTGCAAGGTTTTTATTATTCCATTTTTTTTACACATTCGTTCTTATTATTTACTATAATGTTTTTATTTGTTCAATAGATTTTTCATTTTTTTATTCGAAGTTTTATTTCTTTTGTTTGCATCTCTTTTTCTCTGTTCTTGATTGTTGTATCTTGTCTGAGCGTATATTTTTACAGTTATTATATATTTCAATGTTTCCATTCGATGATTATAACACTTATGATTAATATCAAACCATTCAGCATGGGTTTTATTCGTGGCGTCTACACATTCACTGAAAATATTTTTTAAAACATTGTTGGATGCCCAATGATATTTCCACGTACGATTAAATGTCATTAACTGCGTTTTTACGATATTGATAAAAGTAGTAGTGGGTCTTATTAATTTTGTCACTATTGGAGCATCTTCGTCTTCATTTGGATACTCACAAAATTCAATATATTTTTCATTTGCTGTTGCATTATCCATTGGTGTTTTTGTTATATCATCGCGGCAATTCTCACATTTGCTTTTATTAATACTTCGACGTGCTACAAATCCAGCAAAGAATGTGATAGCATTTTCATCATAATTAGTAAGTGGATTTGTATTTTCTTCAATATTAACATATTCCTCAATAAATATTGCATCTTCCGTAAACAATTGGCTTTCAGAGTCTTCATGCACATATTCTGTAGAACAATCACTTATACATTCGTTCATATATTTTTCAACTGTTTTTATGATAGGACTCGGTTGAGTAATAAGAGCCTCGCTTTCTGGACATTGAACGTTACCTTTGTCACTCGTATAAATATATCCTGTAGAAAGAATGTGTCTAAGAAAATATCGGATTAATCTTGCAGTTGGATTTGCATTAAATCCCCCACGTTGTCTAAGTTTAGAGAATAAATGCTCCACTGAATCTTGATTACATAATGCCTGTCTCTTATACACA
>NW_012026814.1:5120190-5121919 GCF_000956235.1 Wasmannia auropunctata
ACGTGTGCTCTTCCGATCTAAAATAAAGGTCATTATCAAAAGGAAAGCTGGCAAAATTATGAACACTTTGGTTTTTTATTGAAGATCGTACGATCAATACTTTCCGAGATAGAATTTTTTTAAGGAAGTTGTATTTTTGGTCGTTTCGAAAATACACGTTTCGATTTTTTACACTTTGTTCGTAAATATCTCGAATTCGGCTATCCCTACGTAGAAAGTTGTAGTATCGAGTAATATTACTACGCGCGGCATTGAGCACGGGATACGAGAGAGGGCGCGGACACGGACACGCGGTCACTGTAATGAGAGACACACGTCACACGAGTGAATCGTATATTTCAATATATTGTATTTCCCGACTCTTAAATATATCTATATTCTTTTAAAGAAACTTCCGAGTGTTTATTAAAGACGAACATAACATTTGGCGACGAGTATTCACCGAAATCCACAAGGAAGTGTGCTAAGTGAGGTTAGCTATTGTTCGTCACAATGCCGGTTAGAAAAATAACGAACTTCAATCCAGATGCAGAGGATTTTGAATCCTGGGCAGGAGTCCTCACCAACTATCTTTTAGCAAACGACATTGATACAGCTAGTGGAGAGGATACGACAAAGAAGAAAGCAGTGGCGATTTTATTATCGTCAATAGGCGTGTCAACGTATAGTCTTCTTCAAAGTCTTATTTCGTCAGCCAAGCCAGAACAGAAAACATTCGGAGAACTTATTAGTGTGCTCACAAATCATTATAAGCCTGCACCAAAAGCAATTGCAGAAAGATATAAATTCTACAAACGTGTCCAACAGCCAGGAGAATCAATAAATGTTTACTTATCGGAATTGCGGAAATTAGGCGTAACATGTAAGTTCACAGATTTAAATATGTCACTAAGAGATCAACTTGTTGTAGGTATCCGCTCTGAGACGGCACAGAAATGTCTGTTTCTTGAAGATAATAACTTGACCTTAGACAATGCTGTCAAGATTGCCACAAGTCAGGAAGCTGCGGATAGCAGTACTCAATTAATTCGGCAAAATAATAGTCATATTGTTGCCACAAATCAAACTAATAAAGTGAAATTATCATCATCTAAGCAGTTTCATCCGAACAAGTCAAAACAGAATAAATTTAAGTGCATCGGCTGTGGAGGAAAGCATTAAAAAAAGGATTGCCCACACAAAGAAGTTGTCTGTCACCGTTGTAATAAATCTGGTCACTTTGCGAATCGATGTCTATCACAGCTTAAAGGTGAAGGTGCAGAAGGAAAATATAAAACTACTCAAATCAAGAATGTCAAGCAAGTACCATACAATAGTTCTATTAGAATAAATGTTCGTTTGAATGGAATTTCAACGGATTTAGAATTAGATACTGCTTCGGGCACTAGTTTTATTAAACTTAATATATGGAAGAAACTGAGATGCCCCAAACTCAGTCCTAGCAACAAGAGATTCAGAACATATACAGGACAAAAGTTTGAATCAAGAGGAATATTTCTTTGTACTGTCGAGTATAATCAGCAAACAGTTAAACATCAGATACATGTTTCTGAGGGATCTTGCCTTTTCGGTCGTGATCTGTTGAGGAAAATTCAAATTGATTGGACATTGATAAAGAAACAATGTTCTCAGGTAAGCCGTATTAGCAATGAAACGTCATTGAACACATTGTTAACAGCTTACAACGATGTTTTTGATCAGCCTGTAGGAGTCATTCAAGGTTTTAAAG
>NW_012026814.1:5121939-5122518 GCF_000956235.1 Wasmannia auropunctata
TTCACAATATTGCAGCAATATTATGATACGGTATATCTCATTACAATATTTGCACGATATTGTGGTAATATTACACTATAATACATCATAGTACAATATTTTTACAATATTACTGTAATATTGCAGAGTAATATTAGGGTTTAAATATTTTCACAATATTGCGATATTACAAAACGGTACATTTTATTGCAATATATGTACAATATTGTGGTAACATTACAGTATGGTATATTTCGTTTATATATTTGCACAATATTGCGATAATACTTGTAGTAGCGAGTAATATTATTACGCGCGGCATTTAGCTAGAGATACGCGAGAGGGCGCGAGAGAGAGGACACGCGAGGGACACGAGAGAGACACGTCACGTTACACAAGTGAATCGTATCAGTATATTTCAATATATTGTATTTCTCGACTCTTAAATATATCTATATCCTTTTAAAGAAACTTCCGAGTGTTTATTAAAGACGAACATAATATTTGGCGACGAGTATTCACCGAAATCCACAAGGAAGTGTGCTAAGTGAGGTTAGCTATTGTTCGTCACAATGCCGGAGATCGGAAGAGCACACGTCT
>NW_012026814.1:5123227-5125003 GCF_000956235.1 Wasmannia auropunctata
CGTGTGCTCTTCCGATCTTTTGACCTCGAGTCAATTTTTTTCCTTAAACCGGAACGATGGGGAACTTTGAGAAATTGTTTTTTATTGTGTTTTGAACAATTTTACCGATTTTCAGCTGACAGCGAATTTATGTAACTTCAAATGCCAAATTGACCGGACTAATATTATTCTCAACGACTTGGGATTGCTCCATCACATTGGTCTCTTTTATTAAAAGTATTTGTTCATTATCATTTATTCGTTTTCTGTTTGATTGTTCAGAATTGTTTGGGCTAACATTTAAATCAAATGAGATTGGCACTGCATCACGTTTTAATGTTTTTCTTGCACTATTAATATTAAATGATTTTGGGGTAAAATGATCTTCGCACAAACCGGCACGGCGAAGAACATTAGGGGACCAGTTTTTTAACTTAGTATTTCCTATAATAGTAATAAAAAAATATTGAGAATAACAATAATATATTTAAAACATTTTTTAATATAAATTATTATTATATCAAACTCAACGCGCCTGAAAAGATATATGTGTATTATAAACGTCTATATACAATAACATTATCCAACTCTGTTAAAAACAATCGATACAAAACGATAAAAATGATATAATTGTTTTTAATCGTAGTTATGAACCGTAAAAGAATTATCATGTATAAATAATTCATTACGATAATGTTTTAATCTTTTATTTGAGATAAATTTCATAAAAACAATAAAATACAAGTTTACTTTAGAAATTTTATTTCACCCATTAAAATTGTTTTTATCAGATAATAATAGAAAACGATAACAAACAATAACATTTCGTTTGGAATAGAAAAAGTGGACGATAGATACGATAGGATACGATAAAATATTTAGCAGATACTATCAGTTCCTATTGTTTTCTATTGATTTTTTTTAACAGAGAAGTGTGACAATAATTTCTTATCATAGTCAAGAATTTATATAAGATTAATTGAAATTATCTAATATGTATACATATAAAAATATTTTAATATGCGTACTATATTTCAATAACTTTTAATATTAAATAATCTTAAAATCTCTACAGCGATAAGAAATTGTCATACCACGCTTACATTATTCTAATATTTCTAATATACATGGTCTGTCCCAAAAGTAATGAAACTATTTTTGAAGGCCTAATCAGAATTGTCGGGAAGTGGATCCATTGGACAGAGTCTTTGGTACGGGATGTCAGGTATACAATCTGACCCTTGTCATGGATTCATCCTCCGACAATTGATTGGAACGCCAAAAATAGTCTCATTACTTTTGAAACAGACCATGTATATGCAGGATATTTATTGTTATGGTCCGAACGATCTTATAGATATTTGCGAGGGTCAAATAAGATAAACCTAAAAACAAAATTTTTCTTTGCTACGTACAAATTACAACTTGCAGTCTACAAATTTCAGATGATTTTGAAATTTCTATAATACATATGCTATTTGTTTCATATCAATATGTTTCATATCAATATTGTAGAACACATCAATGTACAATTTATCAATGTACAATTTGTTTCATATCAATATTGTAGAACACATATTTAAAACCAATACAATGCATTATTAAATACGTGAATATTAAATAAAAACACAAAAGGCCCGTGATTAAATAAAGAATATTTCAAAATCATGTTATATTTTTTGTTTAATAAAAAATGTATATAATATTTCAAACTAATAAATTTGAATAATGTCATTCAAATGTTAGGCAGATAATGCACAAATAATTTTTTATATCGCTCATTGAGATCGGAAGAGC
>NW_012026814.1:5125053-5125952 GCF_000956235.1 Wasmannia auropunctata
TCTTCTGTTGGCGTTGGAGTAGTCTTATTTCATCGATATGAAGATGGAAGTGAACGTCCAATTGCTTTTGCTTCTAAGACATTATCAGCGGCTGAACGGAATTATTCTCAAGTGGAGAAAGAAGCGCTGAGCATTATATTTGGAATAGAATAAAACGCTTCATTCAATACTTATACGGATGTCGTTTTATACTAGTTATGGATCATATTATCTCGGCATCTGTCCAGAAGCCATTAGAAACTAATTCTAACGACATTATCATTAATCCAGAGGAATTGTCTAATTCAACGGAACCAGAAATCGTCGAAGAGCAAAATCCAGAACCAGGATCCAGTTCCAGTGCTGAACCAACGAAGTCCTCTCGTCCTAAGCGTAATACGCACCCTCCGGATCGTTTAGAATACTCGAGTCTTGGTAAACAAAATCTAAAGGGGGGAGGAAAATGTAGTATCGAGTAATATTACTACGCGCGGCATTTAGCTAGAGATACGCGAGAGGGCGCGAGAGAGAGGACACGCGAGGGACACGCGAGAGACACGTCACGTTACACCAGTGAATCGTATCAGTATATTTCAATCCGTGGAAAAGACATTAAAAATGTAAAAAAACCACCAAGTATATTTTTTAATGTTTTTATCTCGAAAAAATTGTATTAGATTGAAAAAAATGAGACCTTTGTATCATCTTAAATATATAATACAACTTTGAAAAAAAACTATTGTTAAATCATAAAAAAAACTTAAGTGGCATTATCTTCAATATATAACAATCACGGAAAATTATTTTGTAATTAATATACCCCGAAAATACTATTGTATCAAATTAAACAAACAAAATCCAAGTTGTATTATCTCTATTCATGATTTAAAAAAAATTTAATAGATCGGAAGAGCACACGT
>NW_012026814.1:5125972-5126358 GCF_000956235.1 Wasmannia auropunctata
GAATTATATAATATAATTATTTATGATAGAAAGAGATAAACTTATTGTACAAATTTTCACGTTTAATGGTTGTCGAGGTGTTATAGGATATTATAGAAACATAGATTTTATAGGATACTATAGCTTTCCAAATTGTGAAAATATATTATGTTAAATATTACATAAAATAAGAATTATATAATATAATACAACTTTGAAAAAAAAACTATTGTTAAATCATAAAAAAAAACTTAAGTGGCATTATCTTCAATATATAACAATCACGGAAAATTATTTTGTAATTAATATACCACGAAAATACTATTGTATCAAATTAAACAAACAAAATCCAAGTTGTATTATCTCTAACATATTCATGATTTAAAAAATTTAATTTAATAAATTAA
>NW_012026814.1:5126378-5127163 GCF_000956235.1 Wasmannia auropunctata
GGGCTATGACACTTTGTCTTTATTTAATGCATAACTCTCGGCCACTGTTGATATATCAGCCACTTGCTGTTTCTGCTCTCTGATCTTTTTTGGCCCGCGGGCAACCCCCCACTGCTGCTACTCTACCGCTGCTGCGCACGCATACTCTGCTCACGCATTCTCACGCACACTCATGCTCATACTTCGCATACATTACAATATCAAAATAAATATTTTCTCTAAAATTAAAAAGCTGTGAGAAATTAATTCTCCACATGTATATATCACGTTGTTGTTGCCACAGCAATTAGGGTCCATTATCGGCGAGAAAATCTAAAAAAATAAATCATACTAAAGGATCATATTCAGTGAAAAAAAAGAATGCATACTGGCCTGTTTACTTTTTTAAAAGGATCGTGCATGCCGGCATAACTCTTAAAGTTTTCATTAATGAAGATCGTCATGATCATCATGATTACGAGCCGCTGCAATTAAATCGCGTAAATCTTGATCTTTAGGGACAGCAAAGTAAACAATGTCATCGTTAACCTTCATGTCGCTCTTCTCGTCCATGTTACGTGTTTTGCGCGTTATAATCTTGTCGCAGGCGTTCCTCTTATCTTGGAAGCTGCTCTATAGTCATTCAGACAGGGCAGACAGGCAAATTTGTTGCTCTTGCCAATCAGAATGGCCGCCGGAGAACTAGAAAACCGTTCAAATAAATCGGAAACTGTGACCGAAAAAGACTTATCAACCGATTTCGAATGCTGATGGACTGGCATATACGCTAATCTCATCTCTCCCAA
>NW_012026814.1:5127213-5128562 GCF_000956235.1 Wasmannia auropunctata
TGCTCTTCCGATCTATTATTTTTCCATCACAGTAAAGGTTGGTATATTTCCTGAAGAAACTTGTCAATCTTTTTACAAGATGTGGGAAATCAAATGAAGCATAATATTTTTTACCATTATGTATAAAAAATGAGTTGTCGGAATTAATACCGAGTAAAGTATATGCACTTTGGTTACTTGTGCCTTGATCACATGTTAAAAGTTGCACATCAGCACCTGTTTCGCTTACTTTATCAATACATTCTTTTAATAGTGTAACTATGTCTTCTGCTTTCATACATTTTTCCGGGTGGAAATATGCTAAAGGTTGCCGCCATGGATTACGTGAATTAATACTGTCTAGACAAAATACAAAGACACATTTTGTTCTTTCTGATGTTTTTCCCAAAAATCCAAGATCAACCAGACCTTCCATTTTATCTAATTGTTTAGAATATTCCTCATAATTTTTTATGGACATTTCGTCCCATTTTAAAGCACACACTCTTTCCTCCGGTGGTAATTGCAAAATTTTTTCTTTTAATTTGTCAAATATAAAATCACAAAATCCCGGTTTAATGTCATATTCTTGTAACCATCTTCTAATAGTTCTTTGTCCGGGAAAATTACAACCTGCTTTTCTTAAGCGACAAAATGTACTAGGTGAATAATAATAAAATTGTTTCGACAAGTTTTTTTCTTCTTCTGTGTATGGCGCATTTGGTGTATGTAGTTGCAAATTAATCATAGCTTTTGCGACTGGAGGCAGATCTTCTTGCTCATGTATCAATTTCTTTAAACTCTTTTTCTTTAAACTCTTTTTCTTTTGTTTCTGTCCTGTTGGCTTTCCACATTTTCGAGCTGTACTTATGCGATACTTTAAACGCCTTATTATATTTCGCAATCTAATATTCTCAGCTTTTAAAGATTTAATCATCATTTCTGAATCATTAACTTTTTCTATTATCTTCTGTTTTGCATTTTTTCCTTTATTTTCTTTACTTTCTTTGTTATTATTAGCATTATTATGCAAAACAGGTATCGAAATTTCATGTGTTGGTGGCTCTATATGTACCCATTCCATCACATCTTCTTCCGTTGGGATATCAAAGTGTAATTGTGCTGGCTTATAAGTTTTCAATGGAGGCTCTTGAAATGGTTGCTCATCTATTATAATATTATCGGAAATAGGTGCAAATGACATAAAGCCCGGTCAAGTTAGACCAAAAAATAAGAGTGAAGTTACATAAATTCGCTGTCAGCTGAAAATCGGTAAAATTGTTCAAAACACAATAAAAAACAATTTCTCAAAGTTCCCCATCGTTCCGGTTTAAGGAAAAAAATTGACTCGAGGTCAAAAGTCAAAAAAA
>NW_012026814.1:5128582-5129267 GCF_000956235.1 Wasmannia auropunctata
CAGCCCGCTCAGAGATGTGTATAAGAGACTACCACTAAAAATTTTTTTTGAATTTTTTGAATTATTTTTTTTACCAAATTAAAGGTTATTTTAATACGAATTCAACCATGTGTGACAAAGTTGTTTTCCGGAACACCATTTTTGAGAAATAATTATAAACGCCGAAATAATTATACGCACACCATCCGTGCTCATTTACGCGGCGCGCACGCAGTAATTCTTCACGCAGCACGTTCTGTTCGCATTTTTGCATTTAACAAGGGATAACGATAAAAGCAAATTTATTTCCGCAATATTCTGCGGATGACTATGAATCGTTTTTATCGCGCACGGTTGAACAACGCTTACGATGCATTTGAGTGTCATATAAGTGTCAAGTTAAATCGATATAAACAAATCTATTGCGGAAACAGTCTGTTTACGTCTAATCACAGAAATATTTTCGTTCGAGTAGTTACTCTGTTAAAAAAAATCGATAAGAACTAATATAGGATCTGACAAATATTTTATCGTGTCCTATCGTATCTATCGTTCCACTTTCTCTGTTCCAAAAGAAATTGTTATTGTTTCCTATTGTTTTCTATCATTAGCTGATAAAAACAATTTTAATCGTTGAAATATCGATAGAATATCTATTCTATGTCCTTCTTTCTAGTCTACCCTATTCCTGTCTCTTATACACATC
>NW_012026814.1:5141096-5141506 GCF_000956235.1 Wasmannia auropunctata
TGTGCTCTTCCGATCTTTAATATTAATCATTATTGTAATTTGTAATTGTAGAGAGCGTTAGAATTAAAATCTGGTGATGCAACGTTTCTTTATATGCGTGTATGCTTAAAAAGAGACAAAATATTTACAATTTTAATTACTCGATTCGCTACTCTGCTAAAAGATTATTTTTAGTAAAATTCTTAAAGTAGTAGAATGTATAATGTGCTTTACTCTTCTCTACATCCTTTATGTATCTTATAGGATTAATATCGTACGATAATTTGCGAGATCATTTTCATATTTTTTACAAAATATATCTCAATATTTGAATTGCAAATTAATAAATATTAAATATTAAAAATAGATATTATAATACTCATTTGACATAACGTGGAAGAGAACCTCGATGAATTATAACCTCACGTACA
>NW_012026814.1:5141526-5142048 GCF_000956235.1 Wasmannia auropunctata
TCATGACATTTTTTTTACCAGTTTGCATAGCAAAGATAACATATCGCGGTTTTTCTAGCTGAGGCGTAGTCTTGACAGCCCAGGAATGTTTCGTCGTGGCAGGCAATAGCGGATACTCGTACAAATCCCATGAACGGAAAGTCATATTCAGATATCGTCCGCTTTCCAAAGCTCGCAGCATGGATAGTTTATTGACTTCGTTCAACGTAACGTGCGGCATTCGCCACTGTATTTTGAATAACTCAAGTTTCGGTTCCGTTGCAGGATCTCCCGTAAGACAATTATTGTCGTTGCGCGCTCGTATCAAAATCAATTCGTGACGAGCATTAACAACCACACGTGTGTAATCCTCACAAAAACCAAACAGGCTCCAGAGTGGTACGCAAAAACTAAAGTAACCATCTTTTGTGATGAGAGTGGCATTAACTAAGTTAAGTCCAGCATTACCCATCATATATACATTGTCTGATGATAGCGATACATAGTTTTATTAGAGTGGTAGTTAGTCCAACGTTTCTACTG
>NW_012026814.1:5142068-5142638 GCF_000956235.1 Wasmannia auropunctata
GTGTGTGTGTGTGTGTGTGGGAGGGGGGGGTGGATCGTTTTAATTGAGATTTTAAAGTCAATTTCATTTTTTTCAATAAAATTGTATTATGTTTTTACATTAATTAAAATAATTCTTCAAATTCGATCTGCATATGGGGAATTTTCGTTATTAACAATTTTGTAAAAAAAATATATATAATTTTTTTTATTTTTCAATCGTGCACAATAAAATTTATTTTTTTTTACACATTACACAATATTACAATTTCTAGAATGCATATATATGTATATATATATATTGTGACCGCACTTTTCTCTGGTGTCGGACTACAAGATCGGTCGTGGACCGACACTAATCCGGCTCAATGCAACGATTACATTAAAAATTCACATTTGCAAATACACAATAGCCAGAAACGCGAAGTTGGGCGCCAGGCACGAGCGGGCGTGCCACCCTTCGAATTATCACGCGGAATTGAAATCTAGAACGCGGTAGAGGGGCGGTTCGTAGGGTGCGGAGGAATGTGGAAGAGCAAGGGCGAGATAGAACACTCAAAATTTCTGTAACAGTAACAATGATTAACAAATA
>NW_012026814.1:5144820-5145859 GCF_000956235.1 Wasmannia auropunctata
AACTCTTCCAAGGTGGCGTTCTCCTGAGACTGGTCCCGAAGTGCATCCTCCAGGGGATGACCAATCCCCAAGATGCCGGCGGCCATCCCACGCGCACCCTCCAGGAAGCGGAGAGTCTGCCGTCGACTTGAACACTGCCTCCTGCCCGCTTCTTGCCTCTTTTCTGTCGTCTTGATCTTGAGACTTGGGCTCTTCTTTCTTGTTTCTTCGAACAAGGGGTGGGATTAACTTTCCATGGTACCACACGTGCATCAGCACTCCCCTTGTCCCCACCTCGGCATTCGCCCTGAGTCCCGCGGGAAAACCACGGATCAAAAACCGCGGGCGAGGTAGCCTTCTTAAAATTAACTTTATCTCTCTAATAGTAACACGTTTCCTTCTTAAAATTCTCTCTTCTTACTGAACTCGGAATACTCTAGAACGAAAAACAATAAAAACTAGAATCTTTACTTAGAATAATTTCTTAAATCCCTTCCGCGTAATCTAAATCCTCTATGTTCTGCACAAAATCCAAAATCGAACGCGCTTTTCCTCTCAAACAAGAGACCAAAGCCAGCGTTTTCGCATCTTCCCCCCAACCATTCGCCCGGGCAATAAGTTTGAATTGAGAAAGAAATTCTCGTAGCGGAACACTTCCGTCGTAAGTATCCGGTTTTAATTTTAAACCCAACCCTCTACAAGATCTTTCGCGCGCATCCCCCGAACTATTTCCGTTTGTACAATCGAAACACGTTACGCACGTTCTTTCGTTCTCCGCACGAGAAGAAATATTATTGGAAAGACTTATCTGTGCTCTTAATCGCTCAAGCTCAACGTCGCGTTCCGTCTCCCTGCGCGCTTGCTCCTCCCGCAACTGACGGATCTCGCGCATCACTGACAGCAACGTCGCCTCTTCCTCTGTCTCCGGAGAAGCGTTTCTCGTTCTTTTTCTGGTAGTTGCCATCGCTGTCCTTTTATTCAATCCGTACGTCAATCCTATCTGCTCGTCCGTTCGATCCGCTCGATCGTTCTATCCGTTCGTCCGTTCGATCCCGGACGA
>NW_012026814.1:5150056-5150826 GCF_000956235.1 Wasmannia auropunctata
TTCGGACGCGGCCTGTTGTTGCTGTCGCAGCGCGCGCTCCTCTCGTATCTCACGCAATTCCTCCAGCGTAGAGCGGAGGACCTCCGCCAGAGTCGGTGTCTCTTCGCCTCCCGCCGTACGCTCGCATGCCCTCTTTCTCGTCGTCGCCATCTCAACACTGTTCACTGATCGTTTTTTTTACGATCCGCTCGTCCGTTCGATCCCGGACGAGCCCCCAAAATGTTACGCCCGGGGCAACGTATCTCGCGATCACGCACTCGCCCGCGTAACGTTCGCACTTCCGTACCCGCGTTCGCGCACGCGCACCGGAAGGTCGCGGAGAAATAAAAGGAATACCAAATTAAGAAAACAAGGAACACTCTCTTTATTGTAACTGTAAGAACAGAGAACGTGGCGAAAAGATAGAACAGAGTACGGCACGACGGCTCGTCTTCAAATCTAATATGACGTCCGTTTGACAGACGACAACGCATCGTCAGGGAAACATCTGACAGCTGGACCGGCTCGCTGGTCGAACGACGCGGGCGTAGACACGGGCGTAACAATATAAAAGATCTTTCTAGAAGAAATCAGATTCTCCATGAATTTTCGCATTTTTGCTGGAACTCCCAAGTCTTTAAGGTCCTTAATAATTATTTCCGGAAGAACATTATCGAAGGCACCAACAATATCTAAGAACACTGCAACCGTGTAGGCGTTTTTTTGGAATCCTGCCTGAATGCGAGTGGTTAGTGCCGTGAGGTTATCCGTGCATGATCTTCCTGGGCGAA
>NW_012026814.1:5153165-5154361 GCF_000956235.1 Wasmannia auropunctata
ACGTGTGCTCTTCCGATCTAAAAAAATTTTTGCCTACATTTGGTATTAATCGCTTCTTAATCCAATACAGTTTTATGTGATGTTGTACTTATTTGTATTTTAATTATCGATCATGTTATTTTATGTTAACATTTATAAAAAAATAGATATTTCATAACTTTATTGATCTGATCTATCACCGATATGTATACATTAACATCAAGTAATCATGGATCATCACGAAGTGTCTGCAGTTCCCGATCACAGAAGTTAAGCAGCGTTGAGGGCAGTCGTGTGGCTTGGATGGGTGACCGTCGTTTAGAACATAATTGTAGATTGGTGTAGTTTTACGTACGAATTTGTAGATTAAATGTAATCACAAATTTTGACGACAATCTACAAAAGTGTTCCAATTCTAGCATTTTTATGTAGATTTTTGTATCATTTTTTAAATTCGTGTAGAATTTTATAAATTCTGACAATTATTTTTCTGCAATTTTTTGTAATATATTTTTATTTTTTTTAGAATTTTGTAGAATTATGTAGAATTTGTCCGTCTGAGAATGCAATAAAAAACTACAAAAATTGACAAAAGTGTTCCAATTCTAGCATTTTTATGTAGATTTTTGTAGTATTTTTTAAAATCGTGTAAAATTTTATAGATTTTCTGAGTTATTTTCTGTAGTTTTTCATAGAATATTTTAATTTTTTTTAAAAATTTGTAGAAATTCTTCCGCCAGGGTAATCAAGCTTCAGCTGACAATACTTGTGAGATTACAATTAAACCGTCTGAATTTAATCTCAATAACCCAGACCCTGCCGCGAATTCCCATAGGTATATTCCTATATCGGTCATGTCCCATGGGAAATTGACCCAGGTGCTCTATAGGTAACCTACATGGGACTTATATGGGACCTTCATCTCAAGTAGAAAATAAACTAGAAATTAGCCAGTAACTGGCCAGTAATTGGCTAATTGCATTGGCTAGATACTGATCAGTTTAAGCGACGCTTGTTTGGGCAATAACTGGACAGCAAATTTAGTCAGTTTCTAGCTAGTTATTGGTCAGTTTTTAACTGGATTTTCCAAAATATTTTTTGAAAAAATTTTTTAAATAATTAAAATTAGAACTTTTTTTTCTACTTATTATCATTTTTTAACTAAGTATTTATAAACTTCAAATAACTTTTATCAAACACTCATAATTTTAAATATA
>NW_012026814.1:5161881-5165077 GCF_000956235.1 Wasmannia auropunctata
ACGTGTGCTCTTCCGATACTGATGCACTTTACTGACGCAGCTTAGTCATGGACGTAAAAATAATTAAGAACGAAACGTGGACCCTAAAATCGGATCCCAGGCATTAATGGCACGAACTGTACATGCCTTTAAAGACTCCACAGTAGTCAAAATTGAATTTAACTCTATATGCTATTACCAGAGTTTTTATATATTTATTGGGTCAGATTCAAGGTTTACCCGTTCATTGGAAACGTCAGGAAATGTATGAATTGTTTACACTGGGGACATTCCTCAAGCTATCATCGTGGCAAAACAGCGTGCTCTAACTGCGGGGAAGATCATGATTTCAACGCATGCACAAATACTGTTACCACGTACATTAACTGTAAAGGCGACCATTATTCCCTGAACTTTAACTGCCCAGTCTATTACAAATTTAAGATCATTAACTCGGTAATGGCATACTGTAAACCAATTTAAGGCAAAAAAATTGATGAAGAAATTTAATATTATTAATCTTAATTGTATCCCGACAACATTCAAAAGCTACACCTATCTTGCGTGGAATTTGAACGTATTTTAATCGGATTCTAGCTCGTTTGATCACAAGGATAATTCTAGGCACTTACGCCATATTACACCTACCCATAAACCTCAACAGAAATCTCGACACCGCTCTCGTTATAGGGAATCTATCAGTAAACAACTTACTGACCAAGAATCTATACCCTCTGTGGACTATTTCGATCGCACTTTAATCCCACAAACTAGAGATAATAGCTACTCTGATCTGAGCCTTGAGCCGAATAGACCTAGATCTAAGGAGTCACTAATACCGGATGAGGATTCTCGTCGCCCTTCTGAACTTTTGGTAAGATCGCGGATCTTAAACCGATCAACCAGATTCCTATCAGCTTCTTTTCCAAATTTGAATTCTAGTCCTCGCGGATCAAGCTCAACTATGTCAGAAATCAAAACTATCCTAGGTGCATTCGACTCGGAAGAGTCAAGGTCACTTGCCATGTATGAATATATCAATATTTTATTAGAATCAAAAAACAGTATAAATAATTAATATTACTTCGACGTCAGTCATTGTAATTTAAATTTGTGATTTTGCGGTTTGGCTATCGTTTGGGGTCTCCTACTTTTTTCTTCTTTTCGTGATGATCTCACTTTGTCAATGGAATTGCAGAGGTTTCTCTAATAAGAAACAAGAATTTATTAATTCAATGTCTGATTACGATATCATTTGTCTGCAGGAGATGGTTTAATCCTTTAACTAACCTTAATTTTAATAATTACAGCTGCTTTAGATATGACAGACCCAGAGAAAGGGTTGGCGGGGGTTCGGCCATCATCTGTAAAAACTCCTTCGATCCAGTGACGGCGGACATATTTCCACCTAACTTTCTAGGTTTAGAAATCTCATCTATCTTTGCCTCATATCCGAACTTACGCTCCAGAAGATTGTTAATCATTTCTATTTACAGACCACCAGAACCTAATGTAAATTACAATACTTAGAAAGCCTTTTTTGAAAGAATTATCTTATACCATAATAATTTCGACATAATTGTATGTGGCGATTTCAATGCCCAACACCCCTCTTGAGGATCCCCTAGAAGTAATGCGGCGGGTAACTCCCTTTCCGAATATATTGTAAATTCTCCATTCAGTTTTCTAAATAACGGATAAGGCACAAGAATCTCAGGTAACTCCGATTATATCAGTGTCCCAGACCTAACGTTTGTTATCGCACATGATTTAATCTTCAATTGGTCTACTTCAGAGGACGCTATGGGAAGCGACCATATACCTATTATAGTGAATTTCGATTTTGTTACTCCATCATGTTCGAACACTCTCGATCCTAACCTTCGACGAAGAGGCAAATTGATTCTAGACAAATGTGTAAAAAGCTATTTTCGGATCTGATTAGCCACAGTTTAAGTTCTGCGGATATAGTGGAAAGAACAGGAGCCGACCAATATGATTTTTGATACCACCAGGTCTTAGACTGTGCCGTGAAAGCTGGGGCTAAGATACTCGACGGTACGGGCCATACCAAAATCTATGACCATAAATATGAGCGTCTCAATAACATCTCAATCAAATCAAAACACAATTCCCAAACTAAGACTAATAAACCTAAAAATAGAACCATTAACAAACCCTAACGGAATGATCATGAATGTAAAAAGGCAATCGAATATAGGAAAGAATGTTTTAAGAGCTTAAAGTTATGCCCTTCTAGAGAGAATTTAAAATTATACAGAATCATCGCAAAAAGCAAGGAAAACCATCGAGAAGAGGAGAAAAGAGAACTTTCAAAAATTCATCAATAACATTGATCTTTATTCTGATCCTAAGGACTTTTGGAATACCATTAATAACTTTAAAAAATTCACCTTTTTTCAACATAATAAATCTCCAACCTCTAGTAAAATTAAAACCTTTATTCAATTCATTGACAAATTTGCGCCTAGCGGAGCTTTTAACCAATTAAACTGTCCAGCTAGTATTAAATTCAGTCCTGCATTTAATGCCATTCAGCACATTTGAACTCAACGAAATTATCTTTAATCTAAATCCTAATAGTAGCGCAGGCCCGGATTTAATTAATAATGGTATTCTCAAAATGTTACCCCCTTTAGCTGTCGAAAGACTTCTTTCAATTTTTAATCAAATTTTATCTGATGGTTCTTTTCCCGAAGCTTGGAATCAATGCAATGTTATACTTATCCCCAAACCAAGATCGATTTTAGACCAATTACATCTGGCATCTTGTGTGCTAAAACTTTTTGAAAAACTTTTAAAACCTATAAGATTAGAAAGATACGTGGAGATGGACTATTACCGAATTCCCAATTCGGTTTCCGCAAGGGGAGGTCCTGCGACGATTGCTTAACGATTATCAACTTGAATATATATAAGGGATTCTCTAAAAGAAGTTCGGTCGGATTGTTTTTGGACATTAAAGCCGCTTATGACAATGTTGACCCTGGGAGATTATTTGATTTGATCAACTTACTTAAGATTCCAACTAGTTTTAAATGGTTCCTAAGAAACCTTATATGCCCTAGAACCGCAAATTTTTTCGAATCGGGCGTTTTCTATGGTTCAAGATGGTTAAGAAAAGGTCTTCCTCAGGGGGTCGTCCTGAGCCCATTACTATTCAACCTATATGTTAAAGATATCCTTTTCCATGTCC
>NW_012026814.1:5165097-5165544 GCF_000956235.1 Wasmannia auropunctata
TCTTTATTTATATCCATATTACAGATACAGATAAGGTATGTCAAAAAGATTATTACATTATATTATTTATAATTTATATATTACACTATTAATTATAATCTTTTATTTTAATAGAAAGATAAAATGCCAGATCCATCTACATTGCGTCCTTTATTTTTACTTATACCTTTTAGTGTGATAGAGGCTACATAATTTTTGTCATGAGCACACTAAAAAAATCAGGAAAATGGGATAACATGTTACGAGGCAATTCTCCTTGAGTAAAAGATCTTCTGCGAACAGGCATTAATTCAAAGTATATCATTCATAATTTACTCGAGGAGAATTTCCCTGTCGCATATCCTATTCTCATGATTTTTTTACTGGGCTTATAACAGTTATTATAAACCATCTATTGGACGAATCCGTATTATATAGATGAGGTATTAAGATCGGAAGAGCACACGT
>NW_012026814.1:5166167-5168413 GCF_000956235.1 Wasmannia auropunctata
GTTCAGACGTGTGCTCTTCCGATCTTTTATTATAGTTAATTTTATTAAATATATATTATATATATCCATATAACATTGACGTGTATGATTATAAATAATTGTATTGCATAAAACTTAATAAACAGCTAAGTGTTTACCTATAAATAATATAATACAATCGTCCCCTTTTACTGTTAATATAATACAACCGTCCCTGAGGCTGGGGACAGTTGTAACAATATTCCTCATAGTGTTTAAACAATAATAACTTTTTTCCTAGTTACATTGCAAGATTAAACACAAAAAAATTTTGTACTTAAATTCTACATCTAAAGATACAGGTTTTTTAAACGTAAATATTATAATTTAACTGTTATAAGACTTTAAATTCAAAATATTACTTTTGTCCCCGGTCTTCCCTACATTCCTAAAATTATAAGCATTAGATGAGAGAACTCAGAAACATCGAAGAGAATTATGAAGTGTATATTAAAGATATATTGAATATATTCATTGGTAAATGATATTTGATTGATCATAATCATATTCATATGTGATTACAAATAACAAATTATGAATAAGATTCAGTGATAGAATCATATTCTTATGTGTACACGGAATGTACTTTTTTTAATATGAATATGAAATGAATAATTAGATGGTAATGACTCTTCAATTAACAAACATTAAATAGGTAAAAACAGGCAGTTAAGAGTCCCACGCAGTTCTTGGTGCGTATATATTCTTGATTTATTCCAATATCCTTTACATTTAGTCCTTCGCGAACGTTTCGGCTTCTATCAAGCCATCTTCAGCGCAAATTAATTGTAGTTATAGTTAACGTCAATGCTCCACAGGGATGATTCTACTTCCAATTTCCCGAGAGAAAGTATCGTAATCTAAATTGTAGGATTTTTATCTTTTGAAAAAGCTGTTAGATTTAAGGGGTAGGAAATTATGTACTCACCCGTGTGTAGCAAGTCAATGTCATATTGTCCCAATGGATAAAACTAACAATTCTTATATCGCATTTAGTGTTCGTTCTTTGGCTGTCAGACACGTACTGATTTTTGTAATCAATTCATTGATTATAGACAAGAAACTTCCTTGCGTACTTTTTGGCAATCGAAGATAAGGTCTATTGATAGAAAGATGCAGTGGCTAACACAAAAGCAGAATACTGACGAAATATTAGAGATAAATCCGATAACTTATTATTATAATGGGAAGTCTACAGATAACACACCTGTGAATTCAGTTAAAACGATGTCAGAATTTTTCTTCACACCCATGGGTGAAACGAACCAGTCATTAAAGATTCACATCAAACCGGAGTTCTTCACTGAACTCGAGAATACCTTATCTCTGAACACGGTGAGAGATAAATGGTTTAAGAATTTATCCAAGTGTAATATTCCTAAGAAAGTACAATGCTTACTTCAATTGAGAGGTAACTTCTCACTACCAACCAATAATATAAAAAATTTAACATTAGAAATGATTAAGAGCATTGAGAATAACGTCAAAAAGTTTCCTATTAGATCGTACTTAGATATTAGAAATATGTCGATTCCTGTCATTCAAAGGCTTGCCTCTGGGATACATGATAACTTGAAAAACAAAATAACAAATCAAGCGACGCGGTAGCGGCGCGACGCCTAGTATATAATTAAAAGTCGGGTGATGACCTGTGAGTATACGGCACTGTCGAAGCGCTACCGCTAGCTTTATCTCGAAGTTTTGCCTTGTCAGATTTCCGATTTCAATATCTTAGAAACGAAAGTTCTAATGAAAAATCTAATGACACTTTCGTTATATAATGTCGATACGAGCTTTCGATTGAGACTAGTCCGAATGAAATCGGTGCGGTCAATCCCGAGATCTCGAAATCGAGTCTACGAAAATGCCACTTTGACGATTCCAGTTTTCGTCTTATTCTTATTCAGTTTGTCCGCCAAGGCGCATTCGCAACGCCCAAAGCGAGCGACTGTTTGTCAAGATGCGTTCTTATGTGAGGTTACGCGCGCCGTTCGAAAACATAACGTGTCCTTACGTGTCATCATCTCATTCTTGTTGTTTGTGAATACAATAATAAAATGTTTAACACGATATCTTTTATAACAAATTAATGATGATATTTGAAACTTATTAATTAAGATTAATTAATATTTAGAAATTGGACTGAACTACTGCATTTGTTTAAAGTCTATTATTTAATAATCGGGTATTAACGATGATATCTGAGATCTGTTTGTATATAAATTGTA
>NW_012026814.1:5168433-5169494 GCF_000956235.1 Wasmannia auropunctata
TATATATATATATATATACACATCTATATAATTGTGGTACCAGTTTCGACTTAACTACAGTCTTTATCAGCAACCAATGTCGATAAATATAATATGGAAAATTTCTGCGACGCATTTTATGATCAGTGTAAAATGACACAAATAATCTAAGCACGGCTCGTAATTGTTAAAACAAATAATGAAAAGTAAAATTAAAAAACCGCAAATGAGCAAATTTATGGCTGTTCTTAAAAAAAAATTAACATTTAAATGGAAACATGTAATTAAAAACATTAACAAAAATATATTTCTAATTACATAGATGTATATATACATAAGATGTATGTACATATACATATACGTATAACTGCAGTACCAGTTATGACTTAACTACATGTTTCAAATTTTGCATTTATTAAACTAAATTTTTTAATTATTTTTTTACGCTGGTCTTAAAATGCGTCGCAAAAATTTTCCATATTATACTCATCGTTGGCGGCTGACGAAGACTGTAGTTAAGTCTTTATTTCTAATGTAAATTTATTTATTATACAGTCTCAATAAGCATACATACTGCACATATGTACATATATACATATAGATATACGTATACATATTATACTCATCGTTGGCGGCTGACGAAGACTGTAGTTAAGTCTTTATTTCTAATGTAAATTTATTTATTATACAGTCTCAATAAGCATACATACTGCACATATGTACATATATACATATACGTATACATATTTATATACATATACGTATGTATATGTATATATACATACATGTACATACAGGGTGTCTCTTAATAGGTGTATCACCGCTTATGGGTAAATAGAATGGATTAAACTGAATCGAAAAGTCCTCTATCATTTTGCAAAATTCGCAATATTTAACGAGATATTAATTTTTGAATATCGCCGAATGAGCGAGTATCCGTTCGGCCCACCGCCAATACTAGCGCACCACCGTCCATGAGCCGCTCGAACGCACAGCCATTTTTGCTATAAACAATTCCCCGCTCGCCGCGTGTCACGGCTCTCGCGCTAAGCAACCGCGCTCGATGGACGATCGCGCGCTAA
>NW_012026814.1:5176067-5177584 GCF_000956235.1 Wasmannia auropunctata
CTTTCGTAAGGAAACCCCTTGCATTCACGTGCTTAAGTTCTAATTTAACTCTTGATCCCTCGTTTGAGCACGTTATTATTAAGATCACTTCCTTGGGAATAGATACTTTCATCATTGGTATTTACAGGCACCCTAATTATCCCGTCCCCTCTGACGCCTTCCATAAAATCTTTACTTTCGTCCCGTCGGAAGCCTCTGTCCTTGTCTTTGGGGACTTTAATGCTCACCATCCTCTTTGGGGATCCACACGATCCAACTCGGCGGGAAACGCGCTCGCTGATTCGGTTTTTACTTGTAATATGATCCTATTAAATCCCCCTTCCCCGACCTTTTTCCCCCCTCCCCCGAAAAACCCTACCACTATTGATTTGGCCTTTGCTTCTCCGTCCCTGGTTTCCCTAACAAATTGTGTGTTAGAAAAGGATCTCCATGGTAGTGACCACCTTCCCATCTTGATCAATATTTCCCAAACTTTTGACAGAACTGAAACCTTTTCAAACAAACTTCGATTTTCCAAAGCGCAATGGAAAGAGGTAAAGAGACGCTTCACTCTTATCTCTGACAATCTGGTGACTGAAGTACACAATATTTCCCCAGACGACCCTCTTACGAGATACCAACTTTTTTTACCTCCGTCATGGATGTACTAACTTCCGTCCGACCCCCTCCTAAGCAGAGACAAGGGAAATTTCCCTACTCCAGAGGCTCTAGTAAGGGTTGTCCCCCCGCTCCTTGGTGGGATACAAATTGTGATGAGGCCTTAAAAAAAAGAAAGGCTGCCTACCGGTTTTACCGCCAGGCGCCCACCATAGCTAATTACCAAGCCCTTAAAGACGAGGTCAACAACTCTAGATATGTATTTCATAAAGCCAAACAAGACGGCTGGAGGCAATATTGTGCTTCTTTGGGTCCTCTCACTCCCACCACGGAAATCTGGGGGATGCTTAAACGCTTCCGTAATAGGAGGCTCATCTCCCATCATTCATCCCCTTCCTCCTATAACTCGGCAGAAACCGCTACCGCCATAACTGACTCTATGAACAAAATATGCTCTCCATCTTGTCCTCTTCCTCCATTTGACATTCCTAGAACTGACGAATATAATACCAACTGCCATCTATGGATGGATGAGCCCTTTAAGGAATCAGAATTCTTTGCAGCCCTAGATAAGACTAAGCTTAAATCCAGCCCTGGACTTGACAAAATCGACTATTCCATCATTTGCGCTCTTCCCCGTGAATTACAGACGCTCCTACTAGACATCATCAACGGCTTATTTGCCCGAGGATTATTTCCGCCATCTTGGACGCACTCCTTGGTATATCTCATCCCCAAGTCTCAAAATAACAGTTTTAGACCTATTGCTCTTACTTCTTGTGTGCTCAAGTTAGTGGAAAAAATGATTTTGCCGCGGCTGCAATGGTTGATCGAAAATCTGGTGCTACTTCCGGAATTTCAATTTGGTTTTCGCGCTTTCAGATCTTGTCTCGACAATCTTACTATCTTTACGGCCGACG
>NW_012026814.1:5180547-5200430 GCF_000956235.1 Wasmannia auropunctata
GAATATGCCTCCCACATTTTTGCGCTTGAGAATTCACGAGGCCGTCAGCGCCTTGAAATCACGCAAAATTCGGTGATCCGCACCTGTCTGGGGATGCGTGTGTCGACCCCACTCAACGTATTGTTTGCAGAGGCCCGGGAGCCTCCTTTGAAGCTCAGGTTTCAATACTTGGCTAGTAAATATATGTGCAAGGTCCTTTCTATTGAAGACCATCCGGTGGTTGTAAAGCTAGAGAACCTCCTTATACTTGCCGACTCTCCTGCAAGGAGATTATACCTCGCTCACAACTTTTATCTTATCCAAATCTATCGCCAAATATTCCAATACAAACAGACCCTACACAAAACTGTAATTCTTCCTGTATTCAGCTATACTTACTCCTCGATTTTCGTTGCCCCGGAAGTGATCTACCCGAAGGAGAACCTGGTTGCCCTGCTCGAGGGTTCTCCTAAGGAACGTGCTCAGGCGATTTTTATGAGAGTTTTTCAAGATGAAATTGGGCAATCGGTTGTCTTTTATACCGATGGCTCCAAAATTGAAGAAATATCGACAGTAGGGGCGGCGTGCTACTCCCCTCAGTTAAACCTCGAACTAATGGACAGGCTTCCGCAGCACGCCTCTGTTTTTTCCGCAGAAGCATGGGCCATATACAATGTTATATTATCCTTAAAAGCTTTCTCAGTAAATGACGCGGTTATTGTTACAGACTCGCTGAGCACTTTGCAAGCCCTGCAGAGTACAGGTTCTTATAAAAATAATTACCTTATCCCCCTTATTAAAGCCACGCTGGAGGCAGCGCAGAAGGACGGAATCCGCGTCCGTTTTATCTGGGTGCCCTCCCACAAGGGCATCCTGGGTAACGAGCGAGTAGACGAACTAGCTAAGAAAGCTACTAGAGAGGGTAGGACGACTAATTTCAAAACTCCTCTCTCCGATCTTTTCTCGATCCTTCGGTCCAAGCTGATTGCTAACTTTGACGCGTACATCGAATACTGGGCCAGTCTCAAGGGAGTTCAATACTTCCGAAAAATTTATTCTAAAATGAAGAGACTTTGGTTTCACCGCTCCACTTTGGATCGGCACTCTATTGTTACGATGTCTCGGGTACGTGCTAACCACTATAATTTAAATTCTAGCCTGCATAGGAAAAACATTATAGAAAATCCCTCTTGCTCTTGTGGTAATACAAATCAAGATATAAATCATATTATATTTGAATGCCCTGAGACTCTTGAATACGCACTACCGCTCAAAAGACATATCGCAAAAACGAATATTTTCGCATATTACAGACGAGATATTTTTGATATACTTAAGAATCCCACAGGAATGCTATGTAAACTTTTGTCGGCATTTTGCAAAGCATGCAAAATTCTTATATAATCTATGGTATTAGCATGAACTCGCTTAAACTGCGCAGGCGCGTGCTCCAATCCTACCCCGCATACCCCCCCCCTCCCCAGCTTGACTCCACGCGTCCGTTTCATACTCACACTTGTATCTTACTCGTTTAGCACAATCAAGTGTGCTGCCAAATGCTCACTTGGTTCCCTATCTTGTCAGTCTCTCGTTTGAGTCTAAGTACCTCAGCCAACAAGATTTTGGCCGGATTACCCCCGATCGGGAGCAGGCGCCAATAAAAGAAAAGAAGAAGAAGGGAGTCGGGACTGTCTGGGACTGTCTGCTGAACGTGGCGGGTGGCCATTGATATCCGATGCTGTTTATTATTGGAGTTGGATTTGAAGCCGGAAAGACAAGTAAATAAATAAAGATTGATACTTCACGTGCACAAGTCACGCAAACAAAGACTATTTAGTATTTTGTATGCAAAACATCTATTCTGTTTTTACTTCGCCTCGTTTTTACTGAAAGGACATTTCGACAAGAAGGAAGAATAAAATATCTCGCTTCCTTATTTTATTGATAATTTTATATAATTGAGATTATTTGATATTATAAGTTATATTGAAATAAATTATAAAAAATATATGTATTATTGCAAACAAATATTACTATTGTCATAAAGGAAACGGAGTATATATTGTGAAGTACATTTTGTAAAGCACATATTTTCTGAAGAAAAAGATGGATATTGTCAGCCCTACTCCTCAAGATCTGCAAACAAAACTCTACTTTCTGGTGGAACAACTGCAGCACATGGCCGGAGAATTACCGCCAAAGTATCAGATGCGATTGCCATATGAATTATTGTCCGGCTTGGCCAACTCGTTGTTAAACGACACCATATTTGAAATAGTGAAAGGTCTGATGGAGATACAGCACGTCACCGAGAAACATCTCTTCCAACAGCGACTTCAGCTTTTAAATCAGCAGAAGATTGAGTGCCAAGAAGCGTTATCGGCAACAATGACAGAAGAGGAGCTGACCTCAATGAAAGTAGCACTATACAAGAAGCACAAGGAAGAGTTGAAGCAAATGGACATGAAATTGGTATTGCAATTAGATCAAAAAGTAGCTGATCAGCAGAGTATATTGGAGAAAGCTGGAGTACCTGGATTCTATGTGACGAACAATCCAGTGGAGATTCAGGTGCAAATGAGGCTGTGCGACTTCATAATCAGACTCAGCAAGATGGATATACCAACTTGACATGAATATAAAGTTCTTCTATATAATTTCCATTTATTCAGTTATATTCATCACTTACGGATAACAATTATGTCATTATTTTATTATTGTAGTTATTATTGTTATTTGTTAGTTGTTTAACATTAAATTGTAAAGGTCAAATTTTGAAAACTGCATAGATTTGTATTATAAAATATTTTATTTAAATCAAGATTTCTGTACAAATGCAATTTCACCTACATTATATTGAAACATATCACTTAAAAATTTACATTTGTTAATTAAAATCAATTAAAGTGTAATAGACTGACATATATAAATTTTTTTGAAATAAGAAAATATTTGCAATAGTTATCTCATAGATCATACATATATGAATCCTATATGAATTATTTCAAAGAAAGAAAAATAAACTTTTATCAAGAAAAAAAACACAAATCCCAAGAAAAATAAGACAGATACTTATATTTGCAATTATATGCATTTATACATATATGCATTTTAATGATAATATTAAAAGAATAATGACTATTCTTACAAAATAATGTAACAAAACTTTTTTAAGATATCAACAGAAGGTATTCACTTATTCACTTATATAATTATTCATATTTACTTATATAATTATTTGTACACACAATTACTTCATAAAGTAATTGTATTTTCAGAATTAATCGTTCAATTATGTGTTACAAATAAGAAACTTTGAGAATGTACTAAATATAAATCGAATAATTGCAAATAAAATAAATTTAAAATTTTTACAATACAGAAGATCAATTTAAAAAAGTGTTTTCAATACAAAAGATGAATTATTTTCATTTAGATATCTTTGTTAAATGATATATAAATTGTCTCTTCAATTAAGTATTATATACAAGAAACATAAAATAAGATTTTGTCAGCAATATGCCACATAGTATATACTATATGGTAAACTATTTGTATACAAAATAATTTAGACGATTAATAATTAGAAGTGATGATGGTGGAGTAAAAAATTCATACAAACATATCTATGTCTGATTCGGAATGATCCACCCTGTATATTATTTTATCCAAATGTTGGCTGTGCGGACGAAACATGATCAGTGATTGGTTTAGCTGATCGAAGAGAATCGATCTCGTTCGTTTTTGGGAAACATATACGATAAACATCGTCAAACGTCGAAGCAAAATGCACTTCCAGACCGTCTGTAATATATTTAGGTAGATCGTTGAAATCTTTCTTATTCTCGTCGGGCAAAATTATGCATTTAACATCGACTCGCTTCGCCTGAAAGTAAAAATTTTTTTAAATTTTGTACCTCGAAGCATTACATATACAGAGTGGTTTTGAAGTATTGTAAGAGTTTTAAGAGGTGATTCCTCACTTTAATTCAAACGAAAACTTTATATGATTTATGTTTGAAACAGCTTAATTTCAAAGATATAAGGTGTTTTCTAAAAATTTCGAAACCCATTTGAGTTATTTTCAAAGTTTTTGAAAAAAAGAACGAAATTTTCCCTTCAACTTTAATCCTGTATCTTCAAATAAAAACTAAGTCGTTTCGGGCATGTAATCATATTTTTCCGTCTTGAATTAATATAAGAAATCGTTTCTTAAAATCGTTTAGAATACTTAAGGACCACTCTGTAAAACAAAGTGATTATTTCACGAGTTTATTAAATAATAATTATATTTCATAAAGCTATGATAAATATAATTAAAAAAATAAATAAATAATGACACAAACGCATGCTTTGGTGAAAAATATTTTAACCTTCGGTTGTCACACCTTTTTTTTCAATCAAGTTTATTTTGAGGTCAATCCAATGTCAAACCAATTTTTAAAAGACTGCTGTTTAAAAACTAACAGTTTAATTAGATCACAAAAATTCTTAAATAGAGTTCAAACATTGTAGAATGTATTCTGATTGTATAGAACTTAAAATTGAAATGAATTGAATTGATGGCATCATATTGAAAAAAAATTCTTAAAAGAAAGTAAAAAACCATTATCCAAGATAAAAAGCTGGGGTCATTTTGTCAAGTGTGATAACCGAAGGTTAATGAAACTAGTACATTAAGCTATATAATATTATCTAATAATAACATATATACTGAGGTTTAATTAATAATATTAGTAAGTTGGGATTAATATGAGATTATGTTTATACTTACTGCAATAACTTTCTCTTTGATACCACCAACAGGAAGTACTTTGCCCATAAGACTCAACTCGCCCGTCATTGCTACGTCTTGTCTGATAGCTTGGTTTTTAGCCAAGGATAATAACGCAGTAGCAATTGTCACACCTGCGCTAGGTCCGTCTTTCGGAGTCGCTCCTTCAGGCACGTGTATATGCAAATGGGAATCGTACAGAAACGTATTTGAAGAATCCTCCTGTTTCAGGTAATTCCTCGCCACAGTCATCGCGATATGTATGGACTCCTTCATTACATCGCCCAGATGACCGGTAACTTCGAAGGTACCCTCGGCTTTCTTGCCGCCCGTCGGTTTTCTGATGGTACTCTCGATGAATAACGTGGATCCGCCCATAGCGGTCCACGCCAGTCCCATCACAACTCCGGGCGGTGTTCTTTCGTACATTCTGTCGTGTGTGAATACAGGCTTGCCCACAAACTCCTGTAAGTTGTCCACGGTGACATCGATCTTGTCGACTTCCTTCTTGACAACCTTAAACGCCACTTTTCTGTGCACCTTTTCTATATGTTTCTGCAGACTCCTCACCCCGGATTCTCGACAATAAGATTTGATTAATGCCGTGAGTGCATTGTCTTGTATGCTAATTTGCTCTGTGCTGAGACCAGACTCAGTTCTAGCTTGTGGAACTAAGTATTGTTTCGCGATAGCGAGCTTCTCTTCGGCAACGTAACCGGACATGTCTATCATCTCCATACGATCTCTCAGGGGTTCCGGAATGGTGTCTATTACATTTGCCGTGCAAATGAATAGCACTTTCGATAAATCTACTGGAACATCTAAATAATGGTCCAGAAAGTTTGCATTCTGTTCTGGATCGAGCATTTCGAGAAGAGCAGATGCTGGATCCCCTTGGTGTCCCCTAAAATATAATGTTATATATGATGTAAGTCCAAGAAATGTCATAAAATATTACACATTTTTTAATATTTCAGAGATACATTAGAAATATCTTTAAATGTTTTGTCATTTTAAGATATTATACATCTATACTCTTTTTTTTTTATACTCTGATATATATTTTTTAAAACAAATTATAAATCCCGCTCGTTATTGTAATACAATAATTAACAGTAATCAACAACTAAAGACGAGGAAATTAACGGTGTTAAATAATTTATTATTCAGTTTTCTAATATAAAACGTAAACGAAACTAGTTTCGATCACTTGGACTTTCTCAATCATATAAATAATTTATACGATTGAGAATTACATATTTATAATATATTTTTTATATATATTTACAAAGATTACATACTTGCCGATCTTATCGACTTCGTCTATTAGAATCAATGGATTCTCAGTTTTGGTCTTTTTCAAACACTGAATGACTTTGCCTGGCATGGCTCCCACATACGTTCTCCTATGTCCTTTAATCTCTGCCACGTCTGTCATTCCACCGACACTAAACCTAAAATATTCTCTGTTCAAAGCGCGAGAAATCGATTTAGCTATTGAAGTCTTGCCGACCCCAGGAGGCCCGTAGAAACATAATATTTTTCCTTGCGTACTGCCTTTAAGTTGACTAACAGCAATAAATTCTGTAATTAAAAGCATAATGTACAATGAAAAACGTTATTATTACTTAAATAATAGTAAGTTAAATAATAGTATATAATTTGTTTTTTTTTTTTGGCATTTGTCTCTACCAAGTATTCTTTTCTTTATATCATCCATTCCATAATGATCCTCATCCAAAATTTTAACGGCATCTTGAAGATTTAAATTCTCCATACTTGTCACACCCCATGGCATAGACGTGAGCCAATCGAGATAATTTCTTGTAACACTACAAAATATAAAATTCATGTAACATTTATACAAATCACCAATACATACTTATTATAATATTATTTGATATTATAATATTATACACACTTGAATTCGCTACTATGACTTTCCAAAAAGGAAAGTTTATTTAATTCCTCTTCCAACACGTCCATAACCGGTTTAGGAACAGTCTTTTGTTTTATTCTTTCCCTGTACTTTTCTTCTATCGCGTCCTTGTCATCCTTCTCCAGCCCTAATTCTTTCTTAATAACTTTTAATTGTTCATGAAGAATATATTTTCTATGTTGTTGTTTTACTTTCTCCTCGACCTCTCTACCAATTTTCTGCTGCAGCTTACTTAATTCATATTCCTTTTTCAAAAGCGCAAGCGATAACCTCAACCTTTTTAGAATCTACAAATAAAATATTATTTTAATATTTCCCTAAGATACGTATGGAAATTCTATACACATGATGTAACAGTTAAACGACGAATGTACTTACATCCATTTCCTCTAAAACTTGTTGCAATTCCTGTGCATCTGCTCCAGTTAAGGCAGCACCCAAGTCGCTAAGGTAAACAGGATTATCCACAACTCTTTGTCCTTGATGTAGCATTTGTTGCAAAGATTCACGATATAAAGGATTCATGCTGATTATATCTCGGATTGTTTTGATGAGTTCTTGCGTCAAAGCCTGTTTAGGAAATATTAGGAATGTCTAGCGTTGTTATAATTTCTGATATTATAATAGTACCTACTATATAATAGAATAAATTCAAAATTGATTGTTTTAGAATAATGCATAGAAGAAATAAGAAAAAGAAAATAAAGATAAATAAAATGATCATTCTTTTGAGTTATATTGATTTTTGTCTTCATTAATCAAAGATTGTTCTATTTCATTTAGCACATCCTTATATCTGTACATAGGATATCTTAAATTAAAATATCCTATTGCACAATTAATAAATAATAATGATCGGAAATATTCTATTTTTATTCATGAAACATATGATAGATAAAAGAAAAAGAAATATTAAATAATAAAATTTGCTACATGTAATATTATATATTCCTTTATAAATATATTATAAAAATTAACTCAATTTATTTTTTATTAATACTATTTCGGTTTGTAAAATTTCAATATTTAATATTTATTAAATTGCTTATTTAATTTGTTAAAAATTAAAAAATAAATAAAAAGATTTTTAATATTATCATTTAAGATCAAGGATATTACGAAGCCTTTCAATATCATTTTATATATTACCTTAATCTCTTCAGTTTGCTTAAACTTTTCGTGTGTGACATTTACAACTTCCACCATTAGTACAGGTTGACTATCAGATTGAGGGATCGACGAATCTATCGACGGTTTCTCCACATTTTTCTCGGACGAATCTATCGGCGGTTTTATTTCCGTAAATTTCGTTTCATTAATCTTTTCTGTTTTTTCTGTTCGTTCTGTAACTCTATTCTCTGCCTTTTTTCGCAATGATCTCCGGTTTATCTTGCCACTGGTCATTGTGTCGTCTACAGGGACGGTAATTGTGGTATTTAATAGTGGAAACGTCAGTTTCATCTCTGTGCAAAGTATGTATGGCAATATTTAACAGAATAACCGAAGAACAGAGCCACGCCAGATAAAACAAGAAAATTTTTGTCAATTAATTTAAAATATGAAACAAATTTCTGAAGTATGATTTTATAGAAATAAAAACGCAATAATTAAACACATCTTTTACCGTGTTCTACTTTCGGAGTGGCATCCTCAAAAATTTGATTAACAACCTTAATTCTTCTGTGTGCCATAATTACCAATCTTAAGCGATTTCCCAGGTCCTGCACCTCATGTACTTGGGCAAAAGTTCCAATCGGATAAATATCATCCAAACTTTGAACGACATCAGCTTCATTCCTATATAAACAAATGTCGTAAATTAAAACTTATATCATTTGCATTATATACACATATAATTTATATAATTATTAATTTTGGTATTATTTATATTAATACAAATTTATGCTAGAAAAAGATTTAAAAGAAAAATTGTATATTAGCTCGTATTTTAGAAATAAAACTTTTCAACTTTATTGAGTAATTTTTAATCGCAAATATAAAATTATATGAACTTTATATTTGCAAAGAAGACTCAGTAAAATCGAAAACGCCCCGCTTTAATATTATTGAATAAAATAATACGATTATATTTCAACATTTTTGTTTGCTCATTTTATTGGCCTTTATTTCTTATAGTTTCTATTTCATGGATTTAAAAGGTTACTTACTCTTCAGATTTCTTCAAGAAGACTCCCACATAAGGCTGATTTAATTTTATCTTTCTACGTATTAAATCTATCAGAACTGGATTGCTAATCTCGATTAGCTTAATAAACCTGGGAAACACTGGATTTCTATTGATAGCAATGACTGGTACATGAGGCCATACATCAGGCACCACTACAGTTGCAGGCAGAGAGGCAGGATAATCTCCAGATTGTTCTCCATTACCATCGCTAAATAATACGTATATAAAACAAAAAACTGTACTTTCTCAGAAGTCAGATACAATATAGTTTGTCAGAACTATTTATGATATAAAACTTATAATGCAGATAAAATAGAAATATTATATATATGTATATATAATATATATAATATGAAACAATAAAAACCTAACAAGATTCCCCAAATTAAAAATACAATAAGTAAGGCAGATGGAAATTTTTTTTTTATTTTTCTTTATTCCCATCTGCCTTACTTACTTATTGTATATACAATATGTACAAAACCATAGAAAAACAAGTAATTTTTACTGAATTATGAGGCAAATAGGTGAGTGAGAGAATTTTATTAAATTCACAGATTACAGGAAAAGGAAAAAAGAAATATTCAAATTTGAAAAAGTCAGGTGGGAATAAAAGAGAAGCTTAATTAAATGAATCACACACACACACGCACACGCACACGCACACACACACACACACACACACAACAAACTAATCAAACTAATTAAAATAAATAAATTTAATTTACCTCGGAGGATCCCGATCGGAATATCTTTTCGCCGTGAAAAATCTCACCGACGTTATTGCGGGATGAAACCGGATGGTTCTCAGTAATCCTGATTTATAACCCGGGTATCCTGCTCGCGTCAATCGCGATCTGGCGCAGATCGGCGACGGCACATGGTAATCCGCGGCTGACCGGTCTCCGCGGAACGAGCGCGTGATTGTCCCGCGCTGTCGCAGGATTAGCAGCAGCTTAGCATTCACTGTTGTCACGAGTCGCATGATCCTCCGAAACCGTCGCGAATGCTCACGAACTTCTATCCCGTTCTACTTCTGTAAGAATCGCTGATCAAAGAAGAAAAAAAAAAGAGGAAAACCTAAGAGCGAGAGGTTATGATATAAGACAGCGCAAATTCATATAAGTTAAGTTAACCTAATCTAACTTAACTCCGTTTCCAATTCCGACTTATGATTTTATCGACAATGTTACAAAAAAATAGATGTGGTATGTATGCAGTTCCTCTATCGACAAATGGATGTACGTGCGGCGCTAGCGTTCCTCAGTCCCACGAAAAAGGCCGGGATGTTCTCAGCCACTCTCAAGTCGGATAACAGTCATAACAGATTCCTCTCTGGCGTAAGCAAATGAGATAAATACACGATATATGATGTGATTTTTTACTTTTAAGTATATCGAGTTAAAAAGGGACAAAGACGTAAAAGCACAGATTTCTATGGAAATCTGTGCGTGAATCGTCACAAAGCCCGAAAAGTGCAATTATATAGGAAGAAGGTCAGGGATTTCCTAAAAACAGGAAATATATAAAATATTAAACGTGATTAATATGTTGATTTAACACAACACAATCGATACAATATACATATTATTTAAAATAAGAAGATCAAGATTTTGATTATCAAGGATTGAGAGTGTGATCCTCTTAACGCTACAAATGTTTCACACGTTATACGAAATATACGATCAAGCATTTGATTTACAAATCAGAGGAAAGAATTATTTTTACTAATTGCGATCATTGAAAAAAATGCTTCGATCAAGCATATAAGCATCAAGTAAACCGCGCGCGGTAGTCTACTGAATCATTTAATATTTTTAGTCTTTGAAAAGTATATATGTATATTATACGTTGCATAAATATAAATCGCGTTCCCATTACGTACGTTAATTATGTTAATTTTATCATGTTGATTTTTCATGTTAATTTTCATGTTAATTTTGTCACTTTCTATGTCGGAATTTAAGGAACTGCAAAACTTTCTAGCAATTCTAAAACAATTTTTGTAGCAATTATATGTATATTTGAATATATTTAAATATAATTTATTAATTAGAATATATTTAAATACTAAAACCAGAGAGAAGCACACTTCTCTCTGCTAAAACACTAATTAATTTGACAATATTATTATTGCAGCATATAAAACTGATTTTTTTCAAACTTTATATATTGTAATAAAAAAAATATTTTCTATCATACTTTTTGAATTCTGAAGTTTATCATGCATTGTATATCTTATTAATAATTTAAATTATTAATATAAATAAAGATTAAAATTATTAAATATGGAAAGAATATATTTTAATATAATTCTTTACAGATACAATTTGAACGTTAAATCATGGAAAGATGTGATATACAAATAAGTAAAAAAGCTTCAATGTCACAACCTCTAAGTAATAATAATTATATAAACGACAAACTATCTGAACCTATTGTAACAAAAGCAAACAATAACGAGCAAAGTAATAAAAATAATATTGATTACAAAAATATTTTACTCACTATGAGAGGTAAAATAAATTATTATCGCAGCCATTAAAATCTTATATATGCATGTAAAAAAATTTTATCTCATACATGTTTATATATTATCAAGATTTTATATAATGTGAATTTTATTTCTGTACAGGAGAAATAAGTTCAGGTTCCATACATAGAAACAGTTTAACGCAAAAACAGGCTAATATTATTTTTGTAGAGGAGACGGAAGACGATGATGAACAATTCATTTTAAATATGAAAACGATCATTGATAAAAACTGCAAAATGTAACGCCAATTATCAATTAATTTGTATATTATATTAGATAATTACAATACTGTATTTTTCTATTACCTATAAGTCATTTTGTTATATGAACAGGCAAAATAAGGAAAACTCTAACATAAAAGATTTACAAAGCAAATTATATTTATCAAGAAAAAAGAAGTGCCCATTTAGCGACATAGATCAAAATTTGATGAAACGATTTAAAAAATCTGTAGACGATAGCAAAGCTTCCTGCATAACACAAAAATTGCAGCAGCCTGAGCACGTTGTTGACATTGTTTCCACTAATAGTCACAGTTGCTCGACAGACTATACTCCGCAGATTGCCTATACTCCAGTCATTAATAATGATATGAATGACGATATGAATTGCAGGTATATTCCAATTTAGATATAATTTCAAACGTATTACGCGCAACCAATCGATCGGTTCAGTTCATATATCATTTTCAGACACAACAAGAGTGAACTGCTTTTCCATGTAACTTCGAAAATGCAGAAAAATGACCAATGGATTCACGAAAGAACAGTAGAGAATATAAAAACTGTTACTGAAATAGAAATAGAAAAGCAGTTTATTTATAAGGAGATGTTGTGCCTTACACCTCCCCAGAAAGATGATTCATAAAATAACTTACAATTTATATAAATAATATAAAATAATTTTCTAATTTTTACCATATTATTTGTCAGCAATTTATTGTATAATTATAGCTTTAAAATTATGTAAAAACTATATTTATTATAAAAAACATTTATTAAATACATAATAATTGCTACATTATATAAATATATAATAAACTATTATTAAACTAATAAACTTATATATTTCTTTAAATGAGCCTTGGAATTTTGATTTTATTTTGTATGTATGTGTGTGCGTGCGCGCGTGTGTAATCAATCTTCAAAAAGAATTGTAAAAATCATTTAAATCTAAGGTTGGATATTAGTAACTATAGTTAAAAAGTTATAAAGTTAAAAGTTAAATAATAAAGTTAGAGAGTTAATAACTTTTTTAACTTAACTTAATTAATTTTAAACAAGTTAACTGCAGTTAACTTCAATTTAGTTATTTTAGTTATTTAGTTATTTTTAAATATAAACTTTAACTTATAATTAACTTTTTTTTAAGTTAAAAATTTATCTATTCAAAAGAACAAAAATTTCATATAAAGACAATATTTTATTTTATATAAATTTAATATTTACAAATAAAATATTAAATTTATATGATCATTTATTAAATTGTTTCTTATTTAGAGTAATATCTTATTTTAAAAAATTACGAAATTCTAATTTAATATATAATTAATATAAATAATATTTTTCAAATTAAATAGCTTTTAATTTAACTTTAGTTAATTTACTCTTAACGCAACTTTTAATTGAGTTAGTTTTAAGATAATGCAACTTTTAACTTAACTAAATTAATTTTATGTCATTAATTTGAACTTAATTTAGTTTAAAAAAAATAATAACTTATAACTTAACCCTGTTTAAATGTAACATTAAATATACGTCTTGTTACATAATACTGATAAATATTATGTAACATATTGGCAACATATGGAATATATAACTTAATTTTAATACATGTTAATAAGTTGTGTTTGCTACACGGAATAATCTAAATTTAAATATTGCCGCGAAACACTGATGAAGTTCTCGCCAGATGACGCGGAAATTATCATAACCTCCAAGAAGCTTTTGAAAACATAAAGAGATAAAAATATAAATACGAATATTTAAAATGATTATTTCTATGCAGATTTAAGATATTTGCCTAGTTTGCACAATATTATTAAGCTGATCTCACAGCGAGTGTTAACAATTACAATTGACGCTTAGAGCAATCGAGAACGATGAGTGAATTTAAATTACATCATTTGATAGTACAATTAATCGAATTATTAGGGTAAGTAGCAAAAGCTATATTTTGTAATTTGCATAATTGTAACTCGTAAAATTATATACGTTTAAAGAAAAATTTGAGTACGCATACTCTTACATAAAATATTATTTCTTGCAACAAATACGTGTAAATATTATCTCCTTAGTTCGGAATCTGCTCCGGAGAGACACTTGGAGAGGCTACAGAAAGAGAACTTGACAGCAAACGCGTTAAACGCGATTGCTCCTCACAGTTGTATCCAGCATCTCGCGAAGATTTCGTCCCAGCCAGAATTATTTGTACAGAAATACGAGGAACTGAAGTCAAGAAAGTTAGTGAGTCAATAATAATGCAGATACATTAAGATTTACTTGCAGAAGAACAACAAAAGATATATTTTTTCAGAGTAGATTTGTTAGGTCCATTTGTGCAGACTTTGGAATTGATATCCCAAGATGACGAACTAAAGAGATACTTGTCAAGATCCGTACCACGAGCAACGACTAGTTCTCTGAGGGATCCTACCATTACACAGGAAGATTTACCAAAAGTAATAATATACAAGTACATAACATTTTTAATTTACTTAATATATATTTAAATTTATCTCAGTTGTGTTATTTTTAATATTTTAAAATTAATTGCTTTGTTTTTTTTTTACATAATATACACTGGCATATGTAATAAATGTAATTTTTTAATAGATTTGCAAAACTGTAATTAAAGCTGCTGTGGAAGGAGGAAAGAAATTAAACCAGCAAGTTTGTTCAATCAGTAAGAAAAGTGATGGTATCTTAGTGAAGCATAATTGGGTAATGGAACGTCCACGCATAACATGGGATTTTCACAGTGACACCACTGTTGCACTTTATCAAAGTTTGTAAATAATTTTTTTTTGCGAAACGCAAAATTGGAAAACAATGAAATGTGGCAAGTCTGAAATAATTAAATGTTTGTAGAAGTTGTACCAATTATATCTCAGGAGTCCATACTTCTTTGGGATATTTTATATTGCCTGAAAGGAATAGATGGATCATATATTGTTTCGGAACCATTAACGAGTCCTTATGGCGTTAAGACTTTCAATATATTACCAGATGTTGGTAAGGATGTTTAAAATTTTTTAATTTAAATAGTAACAGTTATTACAAAGGTAAAGTTAAATGTCTTGAATTTTGTCCTCAGGTGTATCATTTAAGCAATTGGCGCAACAGATATTACCTTTAGCCTCATATTACTCCATGACGGTGAGATTTGTTGAAGAAAAGGTTTCGCCGGATGATGGACAAGTCAATCATGCTCTGAGAGGAGCTATACGATCTCTGCTGAAAGATTATTTGGTATAATAAATTACAATCTACAATGCATCTCAATAGACTTAGTATATTTAAATTTAAATTGAAAGGAATTAGGCTACCAAGAATAAATTAGAAATGACAAAGTAATACCAATACGAGCCAGCATGGATTAATATATATTTATGTTTCTCTAATTTAATTTATATTTTAGATATTGATTTTGTATGCTATGTGTTTCAGCTCTTCGTCGTGCAACTTGAGACAGAACACATCCATGGTAAACTAAGTTTGCAGAAGTTATGGTTTTACATCCAGCCTACTATGCTTACAATGTCCATACTTTCTCAAATTACATCCACAATATGTAAGGTTAGTCTAAAGTGTTAGTTAATACTAACCAATAATTAAATAATTTTAAATTATATCTATTCTTAAATATACATAGAGAATATAGATTATTTTCTATTTTCTATAACTAAAACGTTAGAAGTACTTATAAGGTAAAGTATTTAATTCTAGGCGGATGCTAGAGGGGGCAAAGTATTGAGCCTTTTGCATGAGCAGACGTTGAATAATGTCAGTGGTGAAGCAAAGTCTAAAGAACTGTGTTTATATCTGATGCAAGCGGCTAGCATGCCATATATGCAAATTTTAGAAAAATGGGTTTACAAAGGAGTGATATGCGATCCATATCAGGAAGTTAGTATTAAGTCCATTTCTGTATAGCAGTTACGTTATAAATGTACGTTATAAATGACACATTCATACTTGTTTATTTATCAGTTCTTTGTAGAAGATAACGAATTGATTCAAAGAGAAGAACTTCCCGTGGATTATTCTGCAGATTATTGGGAAAAGAGGTACACTATGCGATTAGAAAGAATACCTGTATTCTTGAATGAACATGCACAAACTATACTTAGAACAGGAAAATATTTTAATGTGATTAGACAATGTGGTATGTATTAAAATAATACAATTATGTATTCATATTTATTATATTATTAAAAGATAAACTGAAACGTCACTTTATATGCATTAATCATATTTTTGAACAATTAATTTGCAATCATTTTATAAGTTAAATAAATTCATATTTAGGTAAAACAGTGCAGTGGGGGAAACAAGAACCATTAAGCTATCAGTATCAAGGACAGAATTATATTGCTGCCATTGATAGAGCCTATTCAGAGGCTGCTAGAAAATTATTAGAGGTGCTTATGAAAGAAAATGATCTGATGGGCAGACTACGTAGTGTAAAGAGTTACTTTCTTCTTGCTCAAGGAGATTTTGTGGTAAGCTGAGTTATACGTTGTTAAACACCAGCATATTGTATTATTTTTGTTAAAATTTTTTAGATATTTATGTCACGCCTTTCCACTTTGGATGAAAAGATTTACACAAAAATTATTTTAAACAGATATATATAGATAATATTATAATTTTCTTCGGAATTATAATATAAATTTTACAAAAATATAACATTGCTGTTTTAAAGTAGGGGAGTATAGCGTAATTTGGTCAACTTTTTTTTGAATGACTCTAAAACTCGTATTTTTTCGAATTTCGTAAACCAAATATACCGTTGGAAAGGTAAAGACCTAGCGCAACTTTTTCTCGAATATACCTATCTTCTATCTCATTACAAAAAAAATATGATCATTTTCCCGAAACACAAAAAATTGAGATTTTTTTTATAGCGTAATTTGGTCAACCGTATAAATCTTAAGAATTCTTAAAAAATAAATTATAAAATAAAGTCAAAACAGCATATTTTCAAATTTTAATTATTTTTTTATTAATTTTATTGAAAAAGGCACAAAAAGCACACAAACATTGAAATTAATCTTCCATTTACTGAGACCGTAATAAAGATCTCCACACTTTTTAAAGTATCCAACAAGTGCTATCTCTTGATCTTCTATGAAAATCTATATGAACAATGAAAACCATAAAAATGAGAATCAAAAAAGAAATTTATTGAAATTAATTGATCGAGAACATACCGTTGGTGCAAAGTGATTGAATTTTTATTAAAAGATCGTCGTCGCTGATTGTTGAAAAATCGTCGATCTGCTTATCAAGTTGCAAAACATACCGATTCAAACTTGTTCTATGAATACCGTACAAAGCAACGTTTCGTATCGATTTCTTTCCCAATTTTATTTCTTTAATTAATGTAGTGAGATCTTTTGCTGGACGATCAGTTTGTTGTTTATGAAATTCCATTCTAATATTTAAAAAATGTAGAAAAATTATTTAAAAATCCCCCAAAAATACCAAAAATAAGTCTATATATTTATATGTGACGTTCAGTGCTTCATCTGTGAACATGTGTGAAAAAATCCATTGAACAAATTACGCAATATGCAGTTGACCAAATTACGCTAACCAAGCTTGTTGAAAAAAATGGCGTAAAAATTTTCCACGCACTTCACACCGAAACGTGATTAATCACATGAAAGAGAATAAAAAAATCATATCATAACATACATTACCTGGATCAAATCACGAAAAAATCACCACTTCACAAAATAAAATGTATGATGTCAATTTGAATTATTTTTCACAATTTTTTCGCTTTATTCTGCCGAGCAAAAATTAACACGTCTATTCAGCTCTATATCTCATCAAAAGTGAGCTTATACAATGACAATTTAATGACATAAACAACTGTATAGTGCGACGGCAGCGCTCAAAAAATGTTGACCAAATTATACTATGACCAAATTACGCTACTTTACCTTATAAGTTTTGAACATTAAAATTTATATTTTTACAATTATTGCAACTATATTACTATTTTAGGATAGTTCTAATCTAGATATTTTATTCTTAGAAAAATACATTTCTCTCTTTCATTTAAATTTAATCTTTTCGTTTCTTTCTGTAGATATTTCCGTAAATATTTTTTAAGTATTTTATTAATCCAATTTTCTCTAATCTATTTTTTGTATTTAAATTCCTTTCTCATCTCTATTTTCATTGTTTGCCTTTTTCTAAAAATATGTCGCAATCCAATCCAACCATTTTATGATTATATAATATTAATGATCATTTTAAGTATATATTAATTCTTATATTTTTTCATCAAATCTGTTATTATATCTCCGCACTAAATCTTTTTTGCTTATTCTTTATACTTGGTTTATAGTTCTTATGACTATTTCTTTTATATACTCATACGGTACCTCATTGTTTTTTTTGTAAACAAAAAATTATGTCTTACATATTCAAAGTGCTCTCTCTCTCTGTTCTTCCTTTTCATATCTTCATTCTGTTTTAAATCTACTGTTTACATTTTCTTTTTTTTTTTTTTTTTTTTGAGAATATAATAATTTTCGACTTTTCCATGCTTAAAATTAAATTAATTTTCTTCAAAACCTAGAAAAGCTTCTAAATATCTTCCAAATTGTTACTATTCTTTATATAACAAAATATTTATTTAATTTTACGTTAGGTCCAATTTATGAATCTATGCGAGGCCGAGTTGAATAAAAGTATATACGATATCGTTCTGCATCGTTTAGCATCTCTTCTCGAAGTTGCCTTGCGAATGTCTACTGCAGATTCAGATCCCTATAAAGATGATCTGAAGCCGGAATTACTTCCATACGATTTACAATATCAAATGTTTAGAATACTATCTATCCAAACGAGAGACGAGAAAGGTATATTTCATTAAAAGTATCATACATATCCAATTATATTCTAATCAAAATAAGTTAATAACGAGAACTTTTCTCTCTTGTAGAATATTGTTTTCAAGCAGGTAAAGTTTTGTCAGGTTTGGAAGCTTTCGTCTTCAATTACGATGTTAAATGGCCAGTTTCTCTAATCATTAATAGGGAAGGCCATAGCTTGTTATCAAATGCTTTTTAGGCATCTGTTTTATTGCAAATATGTTGAAAGACTCTTATGCAGGTAAATTATTTTGTTTTAACAGATTTTTTTGAACTTTATATCCACAGAAATATTTTAAAATTTGATGGATTATAGAGTATGGATCAGCAATAAAATAGCGAAAACTTTCACGCACGAAGTGGCTATGACTTACAGACAAGCATTTTCATTACGGCAGAGAATGCTTGATTGTATACAGCATTTGGAATACTATATGATGGTAGAAGTTGTGGAACCAAATTGGTTAAAATTTATAAATAAAATGAGCAAGGTGATGATTTATTTCTTATTTTTATTTTAAAACTTTAATTATAAAACTTAAAACAATATTAATTTCAATTTTCCTAAGATTGAACGGCCAAAGACGAGCAATTTAACAGGGTGTAAAAATTACTTTATTAATTTTCTAACATAATTAAAAAATGTAATGAAAAAACGTTTTTTTTATTGCGTTTTATGCTAGAAAATTAATTAATAAATTTTTACATCCTGTTAAATTGCTCGTCTTTGGCCATTCAATCTTATTAATTATTGTATTTACAATAACGAGCGAAATCTACAAAAAATTTTAATAATTCTATTTAAAAAAAATGTATACATTTTATATTTGACTTATTTTATATTATTTATTTGACAAATTAATACTAGGTCAGTAATGTCGATGATGTATTAAGCGTGCATCAAGATTTGCAAGATAGTTATCTGAAGGAATGTATGTTAACGGATCCTGATCTTCTTAGCTGTATCACTGGTATATGCGCTATATGCGTAGAATTTTGCAATTTTATGCAGGTAAACCTTACATATGCATATATACATATATACATATATACATATATTTTTTCTAATAATCATTCGCTGCATGTATACAATTACATATAATGATCTCTTCCTCTAAGTTGCGATTATTGTTTCAATTGGATTCATTACGTTGCTTTTACTTATTATTACATAATATATTTCTGAATCTATTAATAACAGGGTTGGGTAAGTTAATATTTTTTTTTAACTAAGTAAAGTTAAAGTTAACAGTCTAAAAATTTAACTTAGTTAAGATACAAGTTAGTCCATAATAAAATTAATTGAGTTAAAAGTAAATTAATAAAAAAAAATAATTGAAAAGTTAAAGTTAAATT
>NW_012026814.1:5202058-5203941 GCF_000956235.1 Wasmannia auropunctata
TCTAGAGAATAACATATCAAAAGCTCATCGAAATCGGAGGCGGACACCTGGGTAACTCTCCTTGTAAGTTAAAATTATTTAACTTTTTAACTTTTTAACTTAACTTTTATCTTTTTAACTTAGGCACTACCCAACCCTGATTAATAAATATACTTAAGTACTAATAATAAATATACTTTAATACTTTAAGTCTCATGTTCTTTCCCTTGTATAATAATTTTTTATCAAACATTTATATTAGCAATTTATACATATTTTTTTCAATGTTTTTTTGAAGATTGAATGAATTTTTTCCTCGAATATCGCAATATTTGATTTGGAAAGCTATTTTAAAAAAATAAAGTTTTATTAACAATTTAATAAAATAAAAAACAGTTCATAAATAAATGAATAAAATGAAGATAATGGGAAAGAAAATTATAATGGATGAAAGTTTGATATATTAAGTTTTGATGGTACTAAGTTTTAATGTTCTACTAATGTTAAGCGTATGAGCCGCTACTACATTGATGCTGAATTGACATCCATGATCAGTACCTGTCAGGAAGATGTCTATGAATATGAGGTATACTTACAAAGCTTTAAGCTCGCCCAAATGCATCTCTGTAGTTCTAGAATCATGAAGCATCTTTGCAGACGAGACATCTTTTAGAGATCATTATTATTGTATTATTAAGAACATGTGACTGATATATGTATATATTTATTTATTATTTCCATTTTGCATGATACAAATTTATATTTTATAAATATTTATGTCTAATGTATACAGAGATGTTTTGCAAATTAATATTTAGTAAATTTTATTTTTATATATTGAATTATTATATTATGTATACTGTTCTTATTGTATATAAGAAGAATTAAAGGTTTCAATGCATCTCTGTATGAAATCATACCTTTAATGTTGTGTAATTGTGTTTTAAATTTTTATTGGGTAGACATAAATAGATAATACAAATTTCTAATATATGTATTCTACAAAGATGTAGATAAAGAGGAAGTAAGTATAAAAATCAGGAATCTATAAAGCAATATATTTGTATATAATGTGTTATGTATTTTAGTTATCTGATAATGTATATGTATTATATATACAGGGTGTCCCGAAATTCGCGAATCAATATCATAGCAAGAAAGTCTTCAAAAAATTAAGTAAAAAAGTTATTTGTAAATTTTTAATTTAAGCAGTAGTTTTTGAGATATAAGAGTTTAAATTTAGTCAGTTACAGATTACGATTAAACGGAAACATGTCCGTGAGTGCGTCGTAGCGTTAGTGGTCGCGCACTTCATGCGAGTACTAATCTATAATTGGCTAAATTTAAACCCTTATATCTCAACAAAACTTGCTTAAAATAAAAATTTCCAAATCCTTTTTTACTTAATTTTTCGAAGACTTTCTTGCTATGATATTTTGATTCGCGAATTTCGGGATACCCTCTAGAATGTTCATCGATTATAAGATCACTTTTTGTTTTCTTTAAAAAATTGTAAGTTACAATATATTCTCTTATTTCTAACGCAAGCAAGTATTACTCTTATTTTATAATAATAGAATAATACTTTGTCGTTTGTAGATTAAAAAGAATAAAATTAGATTTATTAGTAGATTTATTATCTTAAAATTTTTATAGAATGAGAATTTATATATGCATATATATATTTTTTTAAAGAGCATGAACCTGAAGAATATTAGCAATATGTATTCACAGTGTATTGATAGAAAGCATCTATATCTATTCTAAAAAGTTTTGTAAAAATGACAGTTTTTATTACACACACACACGCACACACACACGCACACGCGCGCGCACACACACACACACACACACGCGCGCGCACGACACACACACACACTACACACACACACACACACACACAC
>NW_012026814.1:5205458-5208811 GCF_000956235.1 Wasmannia auropunctata
TGTATAAGAGACAGGATTAAAATGGTCCACCCTGTATATTATTGGGAAACTACGTATTTTTATATGTTTTGTACAAAGCAACGTTATGGTATCTTAAACATTTATTATTTTATTGTTTTGTCAAATTATTAAATTTCTCTCATCGTATAAGTTAAAGATTTATATAAAAATATATGGAAGCATTATCATAAATATATTATTAATCTCGAAAATTATAATATATATCATTGTTCATATTCAGGTTTGAGAAAAGAAAATAATTCTATTTTTATAATTAATCACAAACGGCATGGTTAAGTGATAATAGTTTATTGCTACATTATTATCTATCATTATTTAAATAAAATTTCGTTGATGTATCACACTTTTGTTATTTAAAAAAAATTGCTTTTTAATTTTATTTATGTAATATACGTATAAATACGTATGGATACACACGCTTATAATATATTAATTGATTGTATTCTTTTGTAGATTGAGAATAATTCTACTGCGAAAGATGGGACAGAAAGTTTTGAAAAAATAATCGTATCGTTAGACGAAAGATTCACTAAAGTATTGACACGACTTCTAGATCGAATTTGTGATTTGGGTTGTGATAATAATAATGAAAAATTACTTAATGTGTTATGTCGGTAAGAATTCTATTTATATAATTTTTATTTTAATTATAACAATTTTTAAGCAAAAATTTTTACACGAAAAGAATGGTTTTGGTCAAGTACCTGAAAATTTAGTGCTAGATATAGATCTGAAAATAATTTTGCTGTGCATCCAAAATAATTTATGTATGTTCAAGCTGGTTGCTAGAATATCAAAACTTTTGCAGCAACGTCATGCTCGAGCGTCCTTTATAATTATTTTGATGGTCTAACAATATTTTCAGATCTAACTTAATTTAGATACTTCAGCAACATTATTTTATTTTGGATAAATTTGAATGATTAACAAAGATACATTACAAGCATGTCTTAATAACATACATATATTAATGAGACTTCAAATAATTTTTGATAACTAATTAAAATCAATTATGCTACCTCAATTTTTAATATAATTCTTCTCATTATTTTAGTATGCTAAATATTTATTTTTGGCATTTGACCTTTAAAGGACGGGGAATATATTTAAAAAATCTTACAGCTTTTCTTTAAAATTTGTAATTTATCGTATTCTTTATCAAAATGATAAAGTCCTATAAAGGTTAAAAAACATTATTTGTTAGATAAATTCTATTAAATGCACATAGTTTTTATAGATATTCCTTTTTATCAATATTTAAATAAAATTATATATATATAAATAATAATTCCTTTCTAAATGATACTTGTTTGAATTAGGCTTGACTTCAATATGTTTTACACCGACATACTGATACGTCGAGGAAGAGAGAAGACCGTTACACAGCAAGATATATCTGGCTAGTAATACATTCTAATTTATGCACGCACATCACAGATTTCTATACGCACATGCAGCGACATGAACATGTTGTACGTATGCATATATAAAAAATGAAAATGAATTCAACAAAATTTACTACAATTATCTTTTGTCGATATAAATTATATACAAAAAATCTCATTAAAGACTTAAAAAAGTTTCGTATATAAACCTCATAATCAACAATGATTTACTTATGGTTAAAAAAATAAATATACAAATAATAAGACGATTTTGAATGGATAATTGGAGAAACACTCGTTATATGTTATATAAATCATGCAATGATATATTCATATATTTGTATGTCATATAATAGTTAGATAAATTTCAGATCAATTACCATTGTATTGAATTTATAATAAATTTAGAATTTAAAAGAATTTATAATAATGATGTATATTTACACGCAGCTAAGTTAAATCTATGGTTATAATAAAATATAACACATGCTTGGCAGTATTGTTTAATATTGATTTATAAAATTAGATTTTATATAGTTTTATGGAATTATAAAAAGGGAGTAAGTAATTTTATAAGAATCTAAATAATAGAATAATTATACAATAATTAATCAATAGAATAAATTAAACAAAAGAATATACATATGTAAAGACTTTTTAAACGTCTTTTAGATAACCAAACCTGTAAAGACAGACTTTGAACAGAGTCTGCTATACATTTTTGATTGCAGAAAAGCACAAATTTCATACAGAATTTGTAATATTTGACAGTGTTGACAAACTATCACTAGAAATCTGACAGAATCTGCTGACATTCTATGCCAGCAGATTAGTGGCAGAAACTAAGCAGAGCTTGTTGATATAATTGGATGTATTGGTAATTTGCACAGATCTCTAATTTGTTTCAAACTTTCTTTGTGTATGTCGTCATTATTTATATACATATGTAGCAAAGTATTATTATTATAATATCGATCTAAAGTATTTTTTATTATTCAATATCAATAAACTAAATGACATAAATATAATATTCTGATATAAAACAAATATTCTTTATGATATTATCGTCACAAAAATATTTATCATTTTTACATCATAATGATAATTATTAGTATTTTTTAATTACGTAATAATTATATAATTAAATAAGTATATTAATGTACTGGATCTATCTGAATGTGTTCAACAAAAAAATATGAAATACCATTCTGCATATGTGAAAATTAGTAAAAACGTAATTTGTAATTGTCAACTGTAATTTATATTTATTTATATGAAAAAATATTTTAATTATATGCGTTTTATTTTTTTGACAATATTTGTTGAACTATGATTTCCACAGCTTCTATACTTCTATATATATTTCTATCAAGCGAAGCGGTAGCGGAGTGACACCAAGTATTTAAAATGACCTTTGAGTATATGGTATTGGCACTGTCGAGCGCTACCGCTGTAGCTTAAGCCCGTATCAGACTAAAGATTGAGATTGAGATTGTAATGGAATTTGACCAATTAAAACAAAGTTCACTAAATTTGAGATTGGTTTTCTTTCTTAATGTCGATACGAGCTTTCGATTGAGACCAGTCCGAATGAAATCGGTGCAGTCAATCCCGAAATCTCGAAATCGAGTCTATGAAAATGTCACTTTGGCGATTCCAGTCTTCTTAAGGTGCAATTTTATGAGATGCTCGTTTTAGCGTTAAAGCCATGGCACACAGAAAAACTTAAGCAGTAAGAAGTAAGCAGTAAAGAAATCAACATGTTAGATTTTTGGTAATCACATGACTTCGACTTTAACGCTAGCATAAAAAAAAGAAGCTGGATTTTCTCAGCTTCAGCGTCAAAGCCTGTTGTTGTTTTGTTCTGAACATTTTGGATACAAATGATACAATTGACGTTAAACTTGATATTGCCGCTTTTCGTGCAAGCCAACTATGATCACGTAA
>NW_012026814.1:5208925-5211896 GCF_000956235.1 Wasmannia auropunctata
TCTCGCTGCGCTTATTTCGTGTAAGCGGCTATGTCATTGCATTTTGACAGTTGTGTGTATTGAAGTTGATGTAGTTATAAATTATAGTAAAAAGTGGTAAATAGCGCGCGCGAAGCACGCGTTTGTATAAGTGCATTTTGACAGTTGTGTGTATTGAGGTTGATGTAGTTATAAATTATAGTAAGAAGTGGTAAATAGCGCGCGCGAAGCGCGCGTTTGTATAAGTGTAGTGTATGTAAATTGTTAATTAAACTTAGAAATCGGACTAAACTATTACATTTGTTTAAAGTATATTATTTAATAATCGAATAAACATATCAATGATCCACTTTATTATTACACGATATACACGATAATTGTTATTTAGCATTAATAAATTCAACGAAATAAGTTCTAAACCTCTCACGTTATCAATTTGTTTATAACGCGATATTTAACAAGTTAACGATGATATCTGAGATCTGCCCAGATCTGCCTATGCAGTAATTGTTAATTAGGACTTAGAAATCAGTCTAAACTATTCCAATTGTTTAAAATCGTTTATTTAACAATCGGGTAAAAATATTGATAATCCACCTATTTAGTAATTGTCATTTAATACTAGTTAAATCATATAGAAAGGTTCTACATCTCTTGCGTTATTATTTGTTTATATAACACGATATCTAATAAATTAACGAAAATATCTGAGATGTGTTTGTACAGTAATTGTTAATTAAGAAGTTGGATTGAATTATTGCAATTGTTTAAAATCCATTATTTTAAAATCCAGAAATTGGATTGAATTATTGCAATTGTTTAAAATCCATTATTTAAGAATATGGAAAAATGTCGATGATCCATCTCTTTGGTAATTGTTATTTAATGCTGTGACGATACGCCCCCTGCCTCGTCATTATGTAGGGGCCGACCAGCCGCCTCGGCGCTTGGCGCCACAACTCCGACTAAACACGCGCACTGAGCGTGTTACTCAAGGACAACCCCCTCTCCGCAGCCCCCGCCAAAGCCCATCGGCGAGGGTATACAAGCCGTCGTCGCGGAGCGACGGCAACCAGTCCAGTCCCGAACCTACTCCTGTCGAGACCGTTCCTCCTGAGACGAGAGTCAGGGCGCCTGACTTCTTCACGTTCCCTGTATCCAGCGAAGAGAGTCGGAGCGCCTGACTTCTTCACGTTCCCTGTATCCAGCGAAGAGTCAGGGTGCCTGACTTCTTCACTGCCTCCCGAGAAGAGAGTCAGGGCGCCTGACTTCTTCACGTTTCCTGCGTCCAGCGAAGAGAGCCGGGGCGCCTGGCTTCTTCGCCTCCCATCAGACCAGGGCGTCTCGTTGGCACCAATACCGCGCACACGGAGAAGGCCGGGGCGCCTGGCTTTTCCACCACTGTCGGGCCCCGGGGCGCCCGCCCGACATAGACCAGTTCTCGATCTCGCTGCGATCTAGATGCCGCGCTGCCGTATTACGGCCGCCCTTCGAGGGCCTCCCGGCCCCACGCCTGCTCCGCTCGTTACCGACCGGACGGCATTGAGCGCCGGATTTGCCGACCGTGACCTCCGGACTGGTCCCGCCGACTCACCGATCGCCTCTCTGAGCCTCGGTAAAATCTCGCTAACACGCATTGGCCTAGTTTACACCGTTAAATTAATTGATACGAGTATCAGGTTGGTGCGGACTAAGTACTTGATACGTCTCTGTTTACACCGATTTATTTCGAAATAAGTTAAGATAGGTTTTTAGATTTTTCATTTCACAAAACTTCTAATTCTAATTTTAATCTTAAAGCAACTTTAACCTAATGCAGCCGTGACGTATTTAATCCGATTGAAAACGAACTAAGTATTTACAGTGCATCAGAATCTTTTGATACGCGTACTATTTTGGTCTGATACTAGCGATTCAGGAGTATCAGATCAGACCGTACTAAGATAATTCACGAACGTTTACACCGACCGTATCAAGCGATTTGATACGGATTTGGTACTTAGTACGCGTATCAAGTGCTCGGTGTAAACTAGGCCATTATTGGTTGTCTCGCGCTTTCTCGCATACCTGGCCCGGCGAGCATATCCGAGCGCGAGAAAAACAAACCGTCACAACGCTAATAAATTGAACGGAACAATTTCAATGCCTTTATGTTATTGGCTAAGTTCCGTAAAGTTCATGTTCATTTCATCCTTGTTTAACATTCAGTAAATAACAAGAATAAAATGATTACGCGCATTATGCGCTTTACGGAATTCAGTCATTATATACTTGTCAACAAGGATGAAAAAGGATATAAATGGGGCTCTCAGGTGTTTAATTTTATTAACAATTAAATATGAAACCAGGTATATTTTTTATACTTCATTTTACAAATTTAAAAGTTTAGCAAAAAGTATAGTGAGATCCCTATAAGAAAAACTCTTTAAAAAAAGAAAAAATTTATGCCAGCTATGTAAAAAATGTATTGTACGTTACATCTTTCCTAAACCAAAAATATTTTCTATAATATTTCATTTTACAAATTCAAATGTTTGCCAAAAAGTAGTGAGATCCTACCAAAACCTTTTATGAGGATGCTGAAAGGTCGAGAATTATCGACATTTGCATTCTAATGGATAACTCCAAAACGACTGAACGGATTTAAAAACGCTTATTTACAGGATTCAAATGGACAAAATGTCCATCCATGGATAAAATGTCATCGCGTTATGTATATATAAGTAGTAAAAACAAAAAAATATTCAAAAATTACCTTTTTTGGGATATCCCCAGTGAGAAGGCTGATGTCGAATCGACGTCGTTTCGATGTCGATGTCATCGAAAACTCATCGAATCGAAATTGACATCGAAAATCAGGCCATTTCGATCAAATTGTTTTGACATCAAGAAATACTTGTTTCCAAGTTACCAATGTCCAAAACCCAAAATTAGTCTAAAATTAAAGTTAATCATGCATATATACCCAGTGAGAAATAATTGGTCGAAAATA
>NW_012026814.1:5212089-5212911 GCF_000956235.1 Wasmannia auropunctata
TCTGTTCTCCTTGGGCAGGATTTTGATTTATGATCAATGTCAAATCGATTTCGCAGTTTGAATCGACAGGAGGTCGACATGGGAGTCAAAAAGACATCGATGTCGATGTCAATTTCGATCTCATTTCGAACCCACTTTTCGACGTCGAATCGACGTCGGGTCGACAAATTGTTTCTCACTGGGTCATAATCTGTCACCTGACGTAAACATTTTATTGGTATAAAAGTTCTGCAGCTCATATGTACAAAAAAAATACCTAGCGCGCATCGGATTACTTGCACGAATAATACAAGACCTTTTGAGCTATGATTGGAAGCATAAAAAAAAATTGTTCATTAGAATGCAATTTGTGATAATTCGTACGCTCGGCTAAAGTAAAGACAGCAAAAATTGTGCCTGACAGTAAGTGCCGGATTTTCCAAGAGATGGCACTTCAATAAGTTAGATAAGCTAGCTAGGACATTCCACATTTGAGTGAGATTAGAAGATATTGTAAGAAGTTTATTTAGAGATATCACTGGCACTGAAGAGTCTGCTTTATCGACCTTATACAAATTTGACCGACCTTTCAGCATCCTTTTAAGAACTCTGCCAGAGAGGATCCTAAGCGAGAGTGGTCATGCCCACCGGTATGAAGCCAGCTGTCGAACTAACGATTTCAATAATTTCGAACACGTCATTCGATTGCTAGTCGTTTGCTAATTTTTGCATCTATTTTTATTTTGTTTGCATATTAATTATTTTGGGTAAAAAATCAAAAATAAAATTTGGACAAGTGTAACGGATGTAACCTCCATTTGAAACCTTTATCTCATAATTTTA
>NW_012026814.1:5218774-5221477 GCF_000956235.1 Wasmannia auropunctata
TTGTGAGTTTTCTTGTCTGAATAAGCTTCAAATTACGTACCTTTTACGACTATTTACTGACTTTTAGGGGAAAAAAAGGATAGTTTTCATCCATTTTTACAAGTTTTCTAAAGCGATCCTATTTATTAATTTTATCCAAATCCTCTTTATTTAAAAATGGCACGCAACAAACTTGTACGTGTCATTTCTCGCTGTTTCTCACTTATGACGTCACTAGTCCAATATGGTCGCGGTGATTAGGCAGCTTCAAGTATATATTATGGCCGCGGTCCGAATCATACTTACAGTACACAATCAATGCTCACGACATTTATGGTCGATCCGAATCAGATAGCACGCTAAAGTGGGTTTGTTTCGGACCAACTGTAAGCACAGTTTATGTGATACAGAAAATTTCAACATAACCTGTTACATGACCTGAAAGATATAGAGTATATTGTGCAGATTGTGCCATATAACCACCTGGCGTTAAGCAAAAAGAAAATAAATGGAGATAAACGAGAAGCAAAAAATTTATTACATTACTGCAATATATTACTGCAGTTTATTGAGTTTTCTTGCGAAAGCAGTGATGAAGATGGTGACGATATAGAATTTTAATGAATGTATCTTCAAGTAGTGATGAAAGTGAAGAGAAAGAAATAAGAAATTTTATCACACTTGTTGACTTAGATTTGAAAAATAGAAATAAAACACAAATTCGACCTCGTGTCAAAGAATTAACTGATTTGATATTGCAATATTTACAATTCCCACATCTTAAGACGTTAAAACGTTATATTTCTTCTTATTGTCATGATTAATACAAAAATCACAATAGTATTGTGTAGCACGTTTGAAACTGATGATTAAACGAGTGTCTTTTTGTTTGAAACTGTTCTGTTCCGCATTTCTGACGTCACGTATGTACGATGCTCACGGTGCCTCACCTTTCAGCTAGAGGCACTTTAAGCACCGTGAGCGCTACGCAACTATGACGTCATTATGTCCATGAGAGCACTGTGAGTATGAATCGGACCAACCGTAAGCAACCGAGAGCGCGCTGCATATAGCGCTGTAAGTGTGATTCGGACCGTGGCCTATATAGGCATGGAGGTGGAATGTTGGCTTGAAAACTCCAAGATATGTGCGAGAGAGGGATTCGAGTGCGAGCTATGGTCGAGTGCGGACGTGTGTCTCTCCTCTCCCGGTGCCTACGCAGTTTTCTCTCGGTAGCATAGTGGTGTAATATCCTGCTTCCCTTCGTTTTCCTGTGCGATTATTTAATTAAGTGTGAGTCTTTGCTTATATCCCAGTGCTGATTTCTGCGAATTAATATATTCGAAAGGAATAATAGTTGTGTGAAAAGACGAGGCATCGACCATGTCGCATGATAGATCCTCGGCCCCTAAACATCTTTCAGTTCCTCTCGCGTCATGGACAACTCACGCTAACAGTTTTTTCTGCAACCCGCCTAATCATTCACGATCTGAGTCGTGCTCGCGTTCCCATTCGTGATCCTCTGAACGCTCGCGCACCCGGTCGCGATCCCGCTCTCCTGTTCGTCACCCTAGTGCTTCCCCGCGTAAAAATCCGACGCAGTTTTTAAAAGATAATAAGATCGACAGGGCGGGTGCAAGTGCCATGGCATCCAACAAGAAATCGCGTAAAAAGCTTAAGAAGAAGAAAAACGGCGACGCTTCCACGAGCATCCAGACAAAAGATGGCTCCGTCCTCTGAGATGTCTGTTGACATAGCTGAAGAAAACGAGCTACGTTTTGTTCCCAATAAGTATCTATCTCTTGAAAACCTCGATAAGCGTAAGGAAACAAAGGTGACAAAACGCCAGAAGAAATGCAAAGATAAAGTCTCTATTGTTAGTAGCATTCCGGCTTCCTACAACAAGTTTGAAATTCTAGCCAATCATTCGTCGTCTAACGATCATGCGTCCCTCGCGCAAACTTCTTCGCAAACCCGCTCTCAAATGTCGAGTCACGTGGTATCTGCTTCAACGAGCATAAACACACCGGTAAAAAAACTTTATAAGTACAGGTTATCTGATGCAGACCCCTTTATCGTTCACGTGCAATATAATGCCTCATCTGACGTAACAGCTATGCATTCCATGATGGTCAGCCGGCTAATTAATTCGGTCGTAGGACAAGATATCAAAAGTGTAAAGAAAATAGGTCGCGGAAAAATCCTTACAGAATTTCACACTGCAAAAGCAGCTAACAGTGTTATCAGATATCCCAAGCTCAAGGAAAAAAATTTAGAGGCATTTATTCCGGCGTTTCGCGTTATGCGCACAGGAATTGTTAAAGATATTCCAGCAGACATCAATGAGAATGACTTAGTCACTGCTATCGAATCGCTTCTTCTTCTTCTTTTTCTTTAGTTATGGCTCCGCCCTGAGGTCGGGTCGATACAGCCAGGATCCTGTGAGAAATCTTACAGAAGGAGCAAGGGATGCTCCAGGGAGTGAATGGTTAACCTGAAATAGTTGTTCTAAGTAACTCAATTCTTAAGCGGAGGTGCTCCGCGCTAGGGAATGGAGGTAGGGGAGCGAGAGCGTCAGGAGGGAGGGTAGGATCATTATGGAGGGGTGGACAGGGGAGGAGGGGGGACGACAAGAGGCGCCGCGCCTCCGAGAACAGAGCGGGCGATTCAAATAAATATGTTGCATGCTTTAGAGAACGCTACGACAAGGTTACAAATGCGTGG
>NW_012026814.1:5221786-5223796 GCF_000956235.1 Wasmannia auropunctata
CATTCTAAGATGGTTAGCCTTAGAGTCAGTTTCTGGGCAATCGAAAATAATATGATTAATATCTTGTTGATTGTGCCCGCAAGGGCACGAGGGGTTATCAATTAGGCCTTTCCTAAAAAGGCTGTGGTTGAGATTGTAGTGGTTCAAACGGATTCTGGATATAGTCACGATGGCTCGTCTGCTTAGCGTGCTGCGATAAAATCATGGTCTACCTTGTTTAGCATAGATTTTCTGGAAGTACTGTATCCCCTTAATGTTGGACCAGAAGTCTAGATACTGCTCAAAATCCATCTCTAGTTGGTTCCTCGACCTTGCGAAGAGATCAGAGAAAGGAATCCCGAAGTTAACGCGTTCGCCCTCTCCGATAGCACATTTCGCTAACGCATCCGCCCTCTCATTGCCGCTGACACCACAATGTGCCCAATCAGCAAAATGCTAGCAAAATGTCGACAGACCGGCAGCAGATGAAATCAGAAAATGTTAGCAGCATGAACTCATCTGAGGTCGCATTCTGCTTATATTCTGTCGACAGAATCTGCTTATACAATTTGACAGCAGATTGGCAACAGAAATCGAGCAGATTGTGCTGACAGACTTTAACATCAAATTGACGGCAGAAACCGAACAGAATCTGCGCGACACAATCTGATAGCAGACTAAGAACAAAAATCGAGCACACTTTGCAGTTTTATAGTAAGCATTTAAATTGTCATTGGTACTGAAATTTAACAAAATAACTTTTTATTTTTTTCTAAATTTTATTTTAAAGAAATAATTTTAAATTGTTTTATTAATAAAAATTAATATATGTATTTTATATTAAAGCACTGATTCCTATTTTTCCGAAAATATTCCAATCTAAAGATATAAAAATATAATATTTTTGCCCTTGTTCTCTACACTAGCAACCTCTACACTAGCAATTTTTTAAATAATATTATGCACATTTATAATACTTAGCTCCTTTAGTGCATAAATATTATTCAAATTTATACTAACATACATGAATAATACGCAAATAATTATGACAAACCTGAGCTTCGATGTTGATTATATAATGGGGTTCGACAAATTTTAAATACGAGAAACGGATACCAACAAACACTACCTAGCGGCAGTATTGTAAGTATTCGTGATAGCGTCACAGCGCAGCTCCTGCTCAATTTCTGCCGACAATCTGACGATAATACTGCGTTTGAAAAATCTGTTCGATTTCTGTTGCCAATGTGCTTTCAGATTGCGTTGCACAGATCCTACTCGGTTTCTGCCGCCAATGTGCAATTAGAATTTATCAGCAAAGTCTACTCGGTTTCTGTTGCTAATTTGCTGGCATAGAATGCCAACAGATTTTGTCAGATTTCTAGCAACTGTTTGCCGACATCGTTAGATATTACAAAAACTGTGAGAAATCTGTTGCCTTTTTGGTATCAAAAATTTATAGCACACTCTGCGCATGATTTGTCTTTTCAGGTTTGGCTGTTGGGGTGAGGGAACCCAGACGAATCGAACATTGATGCTCTTTGCGGAGACATTTTCTAGCTCCGCCTTGATAAGTGGGATGAGATAATTGTATTTACATGGGCTAGTACCCTGCAATGCTTGGAGCACGCTCTTTGCATCTGTGACGATAACTGCTTCTTTAACGTCTGAATATGACAGCAATTTAAGGACTCTAAAGATTGCCCACGCTTCAGCGGAGAATATCGAAGTGTCGGAGGGCAATTGATCTTTAAATTTAAAGTTTAGTTGAGGGGAATGATCGGCAGAACCTACATAGGTGCCCTAATCCATCCTCGATCCATCAGTATAAAAGACCGTATAAGCATTAATAACGCTGCTAAAAGTCTCTTCAAAGAGTGTTTGTACCTGCGCTGGAGGAAGAGATTTCGCGAGTTGACGGAACTCATCCGGTGAATAAAGGATTTCGGGGGCGACAAGAGTAGAGGAATAAGAGTGACTGAACTTGGGAATTATGTAAGACTTGTGAATCTTGTTCTTATGGTAGAGTAA
>NW_012026814.1:5225804-5227617 GCF_000956235.1 Wasmannia auropunctata
CGATCCTTGGCTAGGTTTCTTCTGCCGAGGGAGAATCCCGAATGTTGACTGGATGGGTCGATATTTGCGTTATTATAATAGGGTACGTGTTTATTTGTTTCGGGGGAGCGCTGGCTGAGAGTAGGGTTGCGCGCGACGGCCGCGTATGTGCAGTCACGGCTTTCCACGAGAGCTTCGCTGTTGTTGGCTAGGAGAGAATAACGGTTTTGCTGCCTAGGAGCTACATGCCTCGCCAGGGAGGCCCCATGCGTGAGGAAGGCCGTCTCTCCAAGAGATGAGGCGCGTTGTGAAAGGTATGGAAATTCATTATAAGAGCGGACCCTATCAGAAATACGCTTGAAGGGATCGCTTATTCCCGCTCTAGCTCTCGCCTCCACGAGGGGAATGTTATCAGAGTATGCAAGATCATTTACCTGTTTATGCCTGATAAGCATCGGACAGTTGAATGCAGTGGGGAGATGCTCACCTTTGCAATTACAACAGATCGGAGAAAGTTGGAACCTCGAGCAATGTTCAATATTATCATGCTTATCGTCTCCACAGCGATCGCATCGAGGCTTCCCCCTACAATTATTACTGATGTGCCCAAAGCGATAACACGAATAACAGACTAGCACTCTAGGGATATAGGGAGCAACCGGAATGTTGATTTTATATAGAGCCATCGCTCTCGGGAGGACTTGACCCGCGAACTTAACCATTATCGTACGAGCAGGGACGAACTTAATCTCGCCGTCCTCTTTAATTTTACGGTTAATCCTTTAAGCCGATATAATTTTTGTTCGCGACTCGAGGATGGTCAGTAACTCTTTATCATCGAGCTCGGTAGGGATGCCTCTAATAATTCCTGTACGCATGACCCAAAAGGAGAGGATGAAGGCTATAAGCTTTCTTTCTTTAAGTACTGGATGGTCACTGACACTGTTGGCCACTTTAGCACTGTGAAATTCCACGAGAATTTTGCCGCGCTCTATTTGTTTGATATCTTTAATCTCTTGGCCTACCATGGAGTTGATGATGCGGCTAATCATCATTGGGTGCATTGGTTTTTCCGTCGACACTTGTTGAATATGAACGATGTACGGACCGATATCGGATGCCCCGTACTTATTAATCGGAGGGGGTCTTTTTTCCTGTGTGCGCAGATTCCCGCGCAGACTTCGACGAGAAGCCAGGCTGCGCAGACGCGCTCACCTCTGACGCGCTCGCTAACCGTGGGCGCTTAGCGTCATTGGAAGATGCCGTCACGTGACTAGAGCCGAGCTGGGGAATTTCCTCGGAGATACGGGGGGAACTTGTACTAGCTTGTCCGTTTCTTTCAAGAGACTGATGGCGGGAAACCGCCGGAACTTTTTTCTTAGCAGGACGACGAGATTGCACTAACTAGAACGGCTCACCTGAATTACGAACGTCTTCCCCGGGGGTGCTTCTCAGAGAGTTGCGATGTTCCCCGTCAGAGACTTCCATTGACCTGTTGGATGCCAATGAAACGGACGACTGCGATCGTGTTACTTCGGGGGGAGAGGGAAGCGAGCAGGAGGCCTCTCTATTATGAGCAGATTTGTTGCCTGGGGACGACTTGCCCTTCCTAGATTTTTTCCCTTTATCACAGTCTGGCACAGACATCTTGCTGTCGACCTTCTGATCCCTCAAAAACTTAGAGAGCGAGGAAAACGAATATCACGCACCCCCCCTCCCCGCAATGGGAGACCGAGAGCGCGAACGTGAACGCGAACGAGAGCGCGACCGAGAACGCGAGCGAGGCTCACACTGTACACCGTCAGGCTTCTCAAAGAAACCGCTCGTATGCTTT
>NW_012026814.1:5228547-5234105 GCF_000956235.1 Wasmannia auropunctata
ATCTATGTTAACTTTTTTGTTCAATCTGCTTACGGATAAAATTCTAACTCGCGAGAAGGTCAATCACTTCTCAGCTCGGTAGCGCTATTTAAAATCCGACTTCGGGTGGCTCCTTATATTCCAAAGGTGCTCATCTGTTACAATTGCTTCCGATTTGGTTATAAAGGCAATGCTTGTAAAGGAAAAGCTAAATGCATTTGTTGCGGAGAGTTGAAGCACGACAATGCAGATAATTGCCCGCGTTTTCAGCTCCCTCCTATATGCATCAATTGTAAGGATGAGCATCTACCAACGGCAACGAACTGCCCCGTATACGTGACACAACTTCAAATAAATACGCTTGCATTTTCTGAAAACATTCCTCTTATCAATGCTCAGGCCAGGTTATCCCGTTCTAAAGAGGCGAACTTAATTTATTCTATAAAAGACTTTCCGAGCATTCCACCTAAGCGCGATTGGCCCCCAAACTACTCATCTCATCCGAGTTTTCATTTCCCTTTTTCAGTATCTCCTGCATTTGTGGAACAAAACCCTCATTCATTATTTATCTGTTGACAGCTTATCCCCTGAAAGCAACACTGCGACCCAAAATGCGCATTTGTACGCTGCAGTTGTTCGCAAGCAACCTCCATCATTGCGCAATAAAGCTGCTGATAATAGCATTCGATGGCAACTCAGAAAATGTCGGTGACGGCCCAAGTACCCACCGGAGACCGCCACCCGCGAGGAATGGCTCTCGTCTTCCTAACAATGAACGCTCAGAGCGCACACTCCACGATGTTAGACAACAAGAATTCCGCAATATCCATAACTCAATGTTGTTTGCGCCCAATGGTAGATCTGAAAACACTTATATTCAACCTCACGCCGCCTTCAACGGCGAACATAGGAACTACTACTATAACTACCCCCCTTCTTACTACCCCAACCATTATCCATACTTTTACCCTAGAACACCCCCGCATCCCCCTCCCTCCCCCCCCAACTTATCAGAACTCCAACTTTCCCAATAATACACAATCAGAGGAATACATTTTTCTTTCCACGCTTTCTACATTAATAAATCATCTTGTAGGCAACATTCCCGAAACAATTAGGAATTCGCAAATTAGAGGACTTCAACGTGTCCTCGATGCACTCAGAAATCTCAACCTCGCTCAGACGTCTGATCAATGAAATGGATAACGGAACCCGGAACGACATCCCTGCCTCTAGTCTACGAGTAGCCTACTGGAATTGCCGAGGAATCAATAATAAAAAACCAGACGTTGAGAAACTGTTAGAGGGACTGGATGTTCTAATAGCTGCGGAAACATGCCTTTCTAGCCAAAACGAATTTTTTCTCCGTGGCTTTGAAGCTATCAGACACGACAGTGGCCCAGGTAAGAGGGGAATTGCCGCATTCATAAAAAAACCGCTAAAATTCAGGTCTGTTGACTCTCAAATCCAACTAGATCCGTCCTTCGAGTCAATCGCTTTTGAAATTTCTTCGCGTGGCAAATTTAATCTAATCATAGAAGTCTATCGTCATCCTAATTTCCCGCCTTTCCCAGATATTCGACAAATCATAACTCTTGCGAGTAATCACACGGATTCAATAATTATAGGCGACTTTAATGCGCATTACCCTTTATGGGGATCATCACACTCTACCTCAAATGGACGATTCATTGCGGATCAAATCCAAGCTAATAATGTAGTCCTTTTAAGCTCCCCTATACCTACGTATCTTCCCAAATCTCCTTCCATAATAGATCTAGCGATTGCATCCCCGGATATAGCACCTCTAATTGAATGCTCTGTCTATAATGATCCTTGTGGGAGTGATCATTTTCCCATAGTGATTAATATTAACAAGAAATACGATCGCACTTCCTCCTTTTCAACTAAACTTCGCGTCAAACCAGAGCAATGGAGATCTATTAAGAAGGAACTCCTCTCAATAACTAAACCCCTATCCGAAAAGCTGCAAACAATTCCCGATAATGACCCATTAGCAAAATACCACGAATTCACTTCCAGCATACTTGAAGTGGTTGATAAATACAGCTCCCCTCCGCGTAATCGCAACGGGGTATTTGCCTATAAGAACGGCACATGTACCGGCACCCCCCCGCACCCTAGTGGAACGCAGAGTGCACAGACGCCATTACTAAAAGAAAAGCCGCTTATCGCATTTATCGCCATAATCCTACAGTTGCCAACTACAATTTCTTAAGAAATGAAATCAATGACTCTTGACACGTTCTCAGAAAAGCTAAAAGAGAAGGCTGGAGGAAGTATTGTGCCACCCTCGGACCTCTCACTCCATCTGTGGAAGTCTGGTCCAAGATTAAAAGATTTCGTAATAGGCGGCTTATAACACCTGCATCCTTGACATTCTCTGACACTGACGAATCAGACTCACCGCTTAAAGAAGCTATGGACAAAATTTGCCCCCCCTCTTGTTCTACTCCCCCCATGTCCTTTAACGCGGTACCAAATAATTCGCATCAGTGAATTGACGATCCTTTCACTCTCCAAGAATTTGAGAATGCTTTTGCCACCAGTAAACGAAAGTCCAGCCCTGGAATGGACAGAATTGACATTTCTCTCATCCGCGCCCTTCCCAGTGCCCTGTCTTCAATACTACTAGATATCATCAACTCTCTGTTTAAACACGGAGTCTTCCCATCAACATGGTTACGTTCGCTTGTTCATCTTATCCCTAAGCCTCAGGGCAAGAGTTTTCGTCCTATAGCGCTTACCTCGTGTATTCTCAAGCTTACAGAGAAAATGCTTCTTAATCGTCTGCAATGGCTCATTGAGAACCAAGTACTGCTTCCTGAACACCAATTCGGTTTTCGCAGTTTTCGCTCCTGTCTGGATAACCTCACGATACTGACCGCGGATGTACAAGCGGGATTTTTACATCACAAACACACTGCTGCGCTATTTGTCGACATCAAATCTGCCTTTGACAACGTTCTTCCCAATCTGCTTTTGCAAGATTTAGCTTCTCTCAACATTCCTCCCTACACCTTGAAATTCATAGAAAACTTAATCTCATGTAGAAACGTTCAGTTTGTAATGCAAGGTATATTACACCCTATGAGGATTTCGCGCAAGGGCACCCCTCAAGGCGCTGTCCTCAGTCCCCCTTATTTAACTTGTATCTCCATAGAATAGCTTCGGTTCTTTATCCGGAAACCAAAATCATTCAGTTTGCAGATGACATAGTCTTATATTCTGTATCATCAGACCCCAAACTAGCTGCGCAGTTTATTCAGTATTCCCTGAGGAGAATGGGAAACTTCCTACTTCAACTAGGGCTTGAAATCTCACCGGAAAAAACGCAGTTTATGGTGTTCACGCGTTCCTCAAAAACAATCTACTCGGAACTTGAAATTTTATACGGAGAAACCACCATCACCTTCTGATTTAGCTAAATTTCTTGGAGTATCTCTAGATCCGGGACTAACCGGAAAACTTCATCTGGAACGTGTCAAGAATAAAACACGCAAAGTCTCGCAAGTCTTATCTGCTCTTAGAGGAGTGTGGTGAGGATCCCTCTCTCAAATGCTTCTCAATGTCTATCGGGCCCTGTGTAGAAGTATTATGGAATACGCATGTCACATCTTTTGTCTTGATGACTCGAGAGGACGCCAGAAGCTTGAAATTACTCAAAACTCGGCTATACGTACCTGCCTCGGCCTTCGAATATCTACACCCCTCAACATATTATTCGCTGAAGCTCAGGAATCTTCCTTCAAACTCAGAGTAAGGCTTCTTGCATACAAATATCTCTTTAAAACTCTTTCGATCACTGATCACCCGGTCGTCGAAAGGCTTGAGAATCTCATGATTTTAATCGACTCGCCGGCTAAGCGTTCCTACGTGGCAAGCTAACTTCTCATTAATGTCAATCTTTAGACAGCTATACCACCTCAAGCAGCAAATCCATCATACGGTTATCCTACCCAAATACAGTTATACCTATGCATCCATGTTTACCTTTCCGGAAATACTCTATTCCCCTGAAGAATTCTTAACTCACTTAAACAGTTCGCCTCCGGAGCTGGCGCAAGCTCTTTTCTTGGACACCTTCCAGGAGCATATAGGGCAATTGATTATTTTTTACACAGACGGATCTAGAGTGGATGAGAGCTCGTGTGTTGGCGCGGCGTGGCACTCCCCTCGACTCGGGATTGAACTAATGGATAGACTTCCTCATTACGCATCCATCTTCTCTGCAGAGGCATGGGCTATTTACAATGTAATTATCTCGCTAAAAGATTATAAGATTATAGTGTTCGATGCTATAATAGTTCCTGACTCAAAGAGCGTTTTACAAGCCCTAGAAGAGGCGATATTATACAACAATAACTATCTGATTCCACTCATTAAGGCCGCACTGGAGGAGGCATGTCGCAATGGGATCCGGGTGCGTTTCATTTGGGTTCCGTCTCATAAAGGCATTGATGCTGGAAATGAGAGGGCAGACACTCTCGCTAAAAAAGCCATCAAAGAAGGTAGGAACAACCTCTTCAAAGTTCCTCTCTCAGACCTCTTTGCTATACCTCGCAGAAAGTTAGACATAAGTTTTGACTCCTACCTTGATTTTTGGGCAAACAGCAAGGGTGTTCAGTATTTTCAAAAGATCTATTGCAAGCAAAAAAAGCCATGGTACTACTTTTTCAAGCTTGATAGACAGGCGATAGTAACAACTATGAGAATCCGTTCAAATCATTATAACCTTAATGATAGTTTACATAGAAAAAATCTCATTGACGACCCGACTTGTACATGTGGTCACCCTTCGCAGGACATCAATCACGTGGTATTTGAATGCCCTGAAACTGCAGTACACTCCCACTCCTTAAGAAACTTTATCGCAAAAATCAGCATTGGCGCCTTCTGTAGAAAAAACATCTTCGACATGCTCAAAAAACCCTCTACTCAGCTCTGCCGTCTCGTAAAGTCCTTTTGTAAAGCATGCAAATTATTCATTTGAATTTCCCGCTTTTGACTGCACATGGCCGTGTTTCTGCCCCGGTTCCTACTCCTACTCCCCCCCTTACCCCACACCTCTCTCCTCCATAGGCTTATGCGTCCAATGTCTGCTCTACTTGACTCAGAATTGCCCACTCCGACTAAGTAACTCATATTTCGGTACATCTCGCACTTCTCACGCAACGCAGATATTTCGAACATCACAGTCTCTGGCTGACTTAACTCTCAATCACAGTATAACCAGTAGGTCCACTTCGTGTCGGCACCTTTGATCTTCTTTTCCGGATCACGTGAGCATCTACCATGTTAAATCCAGGACCGAATTGAGAAAAGTGCCTCACAAGTAATAAAACAGATAAATAATAATATGGATTCGATACAGTAAATCAATAAATTCAATCTGTGAATTGAATAAAACGTTTTATTAGTAACAATTATTCGTAGGAGTGATTATTAAAGAAAATTTCTGATGTAATTGCTTATAAATTGTCTGTACATATGTATGTACGTTCCTATCGTCTTGCATTTCATTGGATCCAACCCAAAACAAAAGTTGCGCGGCATAA